>NW_023458560.1:16121710-16156861 GCF_013731165.1 Rhagoletis pomonella
AACATGGATCGTGTTACTTAAAAATCGAGGATATTTTTCTGGGTGTATGTACATATATTTAAGAAAATGGAAATGCAAATATTAAATATACATATATATATATGTAAAGAAATATATACAAAAAAAAACACGTATGTTAATTGGATTGCATAAAAATCGCAATGGCTTTATTTTAATTTTAAGATAGCTGCAGTATTTATTAGTATCGGACATGCATTACATAATCCGCTCACATATCTGAGTAATGCATTTAGTAAATAAGAAATTCATATTTAACTTGCTGCTTATGTTTCTTTTCTTATAGAAAACAAATTTAATTTAAAAAAATACAAAGATTTTCAAAATATACTACTAACATGAAATTCACAGAAGTTTTACTTTAATTTTGGGGACCTCTTGTAGTTTAAAAAACAAATTTAATTTAAAATGTACAAAGATTATCAAAATATACTAGTAACATGAAATTCACAGTTTTACTTTAATTTTGGGACCTCTTGGAGCTTTTATACCACAAAACAGCACATATATTACATAATTAAGTAGATTTGTTAATATTTCGTTTAATATTTCGTTAAAAATGTAAAATTACAGGCAAATACATCACAATTTGCACAAGTAATTTCACTACTAATTGCCTACTTTTCTACTTCTATTTTCGCACCAAGGGATTTCATTCTTTCCCGTTTCTACCACCTTCGTAAATGCAACCTTTTGTAAGGGAGTGTCAAACGGCGGCTGTTAATAATTACCCAGCCAGCAAAATCATCGTAAGCAAGCTCGTAATTGGATATTTTCTCGAAGAAAAACCGGATTAAAAGTCGTTTATGATAGCCGTTTACGACTCTTTTTCGAGCACTTTTTCGCTTTAAATTGTGCATCGCCTACGAACGTAAACGGATCGAAAAAGCATTCGTATGCGAATATTTTTACGTCCGTTTTTTAATTGTAAACGAGTCTCGTAAACGATTAATTTACGTTAAAAAAGCGTTTTTCTACACTGCTTTATCTACTGTTTTTGAATGCTAAAAATAAAGGCAATTAATTAATTCAAATTATTGTAGTTCTTTTATTGAATGGAATTATAATTAATAAATATATGTAGTGCCGGATTAAAGTATTGGCACAGAGAATTTTTCGCAATGTATGCAAAGTTTTTTACTTCAATTTCTTTTCGCACATTATTTTTTTTTAAACACAGTAAGTATGAAGATCTACTTTCAAATCAGATTTTTGAGAAAAATTCTAAGTATGCAGTTTTAAATCCCATTATATTTTAGTATAACATAGTGCAAGCTTGAAGTTGCCAGAAAACCGCGTTGATATTTGGCAATTTTTTCAAGCAGTTTTTTCCATGCAAATTATGTGCGACATTTTTTTTTTGTATGGAAGAAACTGCGTATAAGAAATTATCAAAAAACAAAGAGGTTCTCTAGCTATTCAAGCATACTTAAAATTTTTCTAAAAAATCTGATTTGAAAGTAGAACTTCATACTAACTTTATTTTTATAGAAAACAATTACAGTAGAAATCAGAATAAAAAACTTTGCATTCATGGCGAAAAATTCTCTGTGCCAATATTTTTTCCCGGCACTGTATATATGAAGATATTTTCAGATAAATAAATATTAACAAACTATCTATTAACAAATTAACAATTAAATAAGAGGGGTTTAATATATATTATAAAGTTGCTGAATTTATTATTTATCTTTTTTGCCGATAGGCTGCCAATTTTTTTTGCCGGTCGTGTGCATCTTGGAAGTGCTTCTTTGAAACGGAAATAAAAACTTCTTCGTGGGAAATAAATTTTTGACGAAAAGCACCTAAGAAAATAAAGTGAAAGATTAAACTCCATTGGAAACCGGAAAATTTAATTAAGTAAAAAGTGGTAATAAATAATATTATGATCCGTACTTCTTATTGCCGCAGTCGTTGCCAAACCAATAGCGCTGCTTTTGGTACCAGTTCCCTTCCACGAGAAAAGTTTTGCTACCTCATCTGTAATAATTTTTTTTTAATGAATCATTTATTGACGCTAGTACGGATAAGGCTTCGGATTTCGCACGCCTTTTTAATTGAGAAGCCATATTATCAATAAAACATTAAGTTCAATAACTGCAAAGACCTAATAAACTAGCAAATTAAAAAAATAAATAACTATAAACTTACGAGATAGGGGAATTAAACGTTTAAATCCTTTAGTGTTACTCCGCGCAGCCTGTGAAAGAATTGCAAAACTCGTTAAATTAATTTGTATTTATACCCGAGCGCACTTGTGCACAAGGGTATTATAACTTTGTTCACATAACGGTTGTTTGTAACAGGCAAAACGAATCGAGATAGATATAGACAAATGTATACATAAATGATCAGAATGAAAAGAGAAATCGATTAAGCGGTGACTGTCTGTCCGTCCGTCCGTCCGTCCGTCTGTGCACACGATAACTCGAGTAAAAATTGAGATATCTTAATGAAACTTGGTACGTGAACTTCTTTTGGGTGTAGGACGGATGGTATTGAAAATGGGCGAAATCGGACAATAACCACGCCTACGTCCCATATAACGGTAATTTTCAGAAATACGAAAACTGCGATATTTTAGTAACTACTGAAGATTATTCACACAAAATTGATATTTACAATGAGTTTTAGACGAAAAATAAGAATATTTTAAAATTTTGGCAAATGGGCGTAGCCACGCCCACTTATGGTTACATGTGTATATCTTGGTAACCGCTGCACAAATTTCTTCCAAACTTGGCACAGTTGTTGGTCCTGGTACAGCATACCAAATGGCCGAAACTTTTTAAAATCGGACAATAACCACGCCCACATTCCATATAACGGTAATTTAGAAAAATACGAAATCCTCGATAAATCAGTAAATATCAAAGCTAATTTATTCAAAATTGATGGTTGCAACAATTCTTTACCAAGAAATACGTTTATGATAAAATTTTGGAAAATGGGCGTGGCACCGCCCACTTGTGATTACATATATGTATCTCGCTAACCGTTCCAGCAATTTGTACCAAACTCGGTATGGTTATTGTGCTTGCCACATAAAAGCAAACCGTTGAAAATTGTTGAAATCGGTCTTAAATTACGGCCGCTTTTCAAATAACAATAAATTTCAGAAATGCTTGAAATTTCAATATGTCGAAATTTAAGGACGCTAATTTACTTAAAATGTATACACCCCGGCTTATCATGTAGCGGTAGCTTTCGGCAAGGTGGAAAACATATCTTTAATACTTGCGCCGGGTATTTAATGTTCGGCTCCGCCCGAACTTAGACTTTCTTACTTGTTTTGAATTACATATGTAGTAGCTACTTACAAGAAGTTTAATTATAAAAGAAAGTGGTAGATCGTCCTTGGCGTTTGCACCAGTCTGCCAATAAATCACATGCTTAATAATTTTCTTAAATTGAATATTTAACAAACTACTTATAAAATATTGTGATTGAAGAAAAATTGTCAGCAAAACTAAAATTTTTTCTTGTGCTGACAAATTACTACAAGCCTCTTTCTATTATATTTTTTTTGTTTTATCGTTTACGAGCTTTTCTCTAACTATTTGGCGATACGAGAATCCCTCGTAAATCATAATGTTCGTAAAATGTACGTTTTCTTGCTGGCTGGGTATCTAACCTTGTATTATTGAATCATGTGCATGTATTTTCGGCGTGAAGTATCAAAATCTGTAAGAGTGTGTGTGGAAGTATAAACAAAATATTTCAATTTGACATTACAAGCTGTGAGGCGATGCACCTACATAAAATCAGCTGATCTAGTAACACCACCTTATATAAATTCGCCTTGGCCTTGTAATTTCAAATAAAATCATTACTTCAAAAAATTATTTAAAAAATTCATTGCAATGTAGAATAACAATATGCGCAGCAAATGAAAGAGAAAATTCTGTGGATTTAAAAAAATGTTTTGTTTTGGACGAATGGGTTACATTGCACAAAGTTTTTAAAATAATTTTTTGAAATAATCATAATTTGCAAATTCCAAAGCCCTTTAAAAAGTCCTGACGTCAGAGAGAAAAACTAAAAACGCAGTCGTCCTATATTTGGCCCATGCTTTAGCGAATATATTGATTTATTTGTGTGTAAAATTGATTGCCACATGGTGGTATTAGTAGTATGTAATCGAATCGCTGGTTTCATCTTTAATAACACTGGTTTACAGCAAAAATGTTCAATGGATGCCACTATCCAATTCCTATATAGAATTGCTCGCTGATTCCGAAAATCTAGTTAATTTTTAATTCTATGGATAAGTGTTCGAAATATTTGCAATTTACCGTTATTCAGCTTAGAACAAAAATTGGTTGCGCTATATCTTACGAACCAATTTAACAATCTTAATATGAAATACGGCACATAAAGCTAATCGGTAAGTGGTGTTTATACGGTTTATGGAGAATTTTATTAGCTTTCATGTGCCGTATTTCATATTAAGATTGTTAAATTGGTTCGTCGAAAGGAAAGCTTATAATGAGCTTTCACGTGAATGACCAAAAGTCTTATTCGGAAATGAACAATCTCACCTCCTGCAGGCGCCCCACCATCCAATCCATAATAGAGTGCTTTAAATATTAAAGCAGAATAGAAAATAAACCCAAATTAGGGCGACGTACTGTACTCACTAGTGATGCCAATCCAGGGATCGCTGTGTTTTTGAGGTTCCGAAAATCCCGGTATTCGATTGCATAAATCCCGGGATCCCGAAAAATTTGAAGTATCGATTGAACTTGTTTATGAATTTGAGGAATGATGTTTGCCATTTTGACTACAATTAACAAAACGAATTTACTCGTAGAGTCGCTAATGTAAACCAAACAGAAAGTTGTAAGGAAATGTTACATCATTTTTTAAATCAATCTACTCAAACTTTTCCTCAAATCGAAAAACTTATAATTTATCCGACGTGCTGGTAAAAGAAGTTCAAATATAGAGGAGAGGAGTCATTATATTTTGACAATTCAGTTCGCCATTCGCCATTTCCTTATGGAGTAGAATAAACATTGTTAGAAAATTTGTTTTTGTATATTTTTGTTTAATGTTGTTTTATTAATCATTACATTCAAAAGTACCTGGTATTTACATTGTAATTTGTGATGTATGCGTTCCTAATCACATGGTTTTATAAATACAATTTAAAAAATTGATTACTTTGGTCTGCATTAATAAAAATCTGAGTTTTACAATCAGTTTATCGTAAATTTAAAATAGTTTTATTTCATGGTATGTTCAAATGCTTCTAGTTATTGAATTTTTATTCATATTCATAAAAGTTATAAGCGTTGAAAAATTGGGCGTTGCTGAAAGCTTTTATCTTCTTATGGCTCATAATACAAGGATGTACTTGGCGTGCAATACTACATATTTTCCAAAAACCGCAGAACAGAGTCCTGTTCTGTATCCCATAGAATATTTGTGGAATATACTTGAGAAAAGGATCACGTTTCAACATATTAGCTCAAAGGAGCAGCTAAACAATGTACATCTGGAGGAAATCAGCATCTGCATTAAATATCCCTATTCTAGCGCAAGCGTTTGCGAACTCCTAGCAGTGAGCCTTGGATCGCCGCTGAAAGTGAGGAAGCTTCGGTGTGACCGAAGTCAACAGCGTCTGTTCACCAATAGAAATTTGAGATCAAGCCTATTGTGGACGCGCTAACTCTCAAACAAATTGAACTACTAATTTACGTAGAATTCATTATAAATATTTTGAGAAAAAATATCTTCAAGTACTGAGTTTAGATAAAAATTTTTCAGTGGGCGCGCCACCTTCCATATACATTGTTTCGGCTGATGAAATGTCGTTTTGTATACTAAACTTCAAACAAGTTTCTTTAAATTGGATATATAGACATGATGAGATTAATGATTAATTGTATTTTAGTTTGGAACAATTTTGCAGCGGTGGTAGTTTCGGGAAGAATTTTTTTTTATATTATATAAAAGCAAAGAGACCCTTTTTATTTACAAAGTGAAAGATATACAAGAATCATTCAAAGAATTTTAGTAAATTTGGCATTTCAAGTAAGGACCGCGAGGTCAATTTAACTATTTAATATTGTTTTTTTTTCGTATTTTTGTCTTCGTAAAAAGTGCAATGGAACATTGTGGGACATTCTACACTCGATATGTACAACTGACACAACTTCGTGCCGGAAAAGGACTATAGACAATTTTTTTTTGTCGAATAATGATTGTAGTGCGAAATAAGAAGAAGGTCTGTTAACACCGAATACAATATAAATATAATATAAAATGGGAAGGTCTTATCAAAAGTTTGTCAATTTTATTGGCCTTTCAAAAGTTTCTCAATAAAATTTCATACAGAGCTACATATTTAAATATCTTCGACGCTTTCCTGTTTGCCTATGCTCATTCCATATTGCCTGTCTACAACACTCAACTAATTAGTTTAAAATTAGCTGCTTTCTTTACTCGATTATTTTCAACAATACGCAACGCACTTTTCTTCCTTAACCCGTCGCCCCCAGCCTGTGAGTACTTTAAATTATCTTTATCTTTATTATACCAAACAAAGCATTGCCTGCTTTAAACATAATCATTATGAAACGTCAGCATCGTAATGCGCAGAGAAACATTAATAAAACTCAACTGGTTTTCACAATTGCTAAAGGAAATTGCGCTTTTGCTCCTCTTTCGCTTATTCAGCTCACCACCAACAAGTTTTCTAAAAGCAGTAAAAAAGACTGTATTTCCAAACACAGATGCATACAAATACATATGTACATATGTACATACATAGATGTGTATGTATATTTGAGCTGTCATAACTGTAGTTATGTGCGCGCAAACATAAAAATGGCGACGAAAATGGCTCCCATGTCTTTCATTAAAACTTTCGCCAAATTATCGGGTAACATATGGATGCTGTCACACACTCAACCAAACAAACCGAAAAAAACAATCTTTTGCGGTTTAGAAAGCAACGCGTGTGGGTGGCGTTGGTGGCGAGTGAGGGAGGCGCATGAAGTGAGCAGGATGTCGAAAAAGCTGTCTAACGACGACATTGTCGTTCACTTCATCATCATCTATGCTTGTCAGTCTACTACTATGTAGTGATGAGGTACAGCGGCGAAGGGGTGCGGCGCAGAGTTTTTGCTTTCAAAATGAAGATGAAATTGTCGTCGCGTTACGTTGGGTGGTGGCTGGCAAGAATTTTGCCAAAGTGGGTTTGGTATGGGTAGCATGGGCAGCATGGAGAGCAATTTGTCTCTACTCCTAAAAATTCATTTGTATAATACACTTTGTATGCACATACATTCATACATACATACATACATATGTATGTGTGAATGTTTGTGTGCGCAAAGGCTCACCTTAATTTTGTGATTTCCTTTGGGAGTTGAAATGAAAAATTTCCCCTTTTTGCATTGTCGGATGCTGAGTGGGCTGCAAGAGAATGACTTGTATTAAACCAAAAGGAAGAGAGTTTAGTGTTACGGGGTAGTGATATGACTTCTTCAATCAAATATTCCAGTAGCGTTTGCCAATGTGTATGCTGAATATGTTTTTGTTTTACGTTTTATGTTTTTACATTTTTCTCGCGATTCTCTGGAGAAATGAGAATTTTTACGCAAAATAGAGTTTGCGCATTTTCAACTTTGGAAATCTCTTACACATTTTTTGTGATAACAGTGAACAGTAAGTCATTATTTAACAATTTTGGTGGTCATATATTTTGTTATTTTATGTGTGACTTACTTACCCCTGAAGTTATTCATAAAATATATTTTAAGTTACTAGGTAACTTAGTAGGGGTTCGGTAATCGGTAAGAAACGCAGCGCTAGTTAAAGAGTTCAATTGGAGGCTGTACAGGTCCATTGTAATCATCAGGAGAAGATTTCCGTAGACGCGCCCCTAAATGACTTTAAACCATTCTGATTTGTTGCGAGTCCTAGTAGACTCTCTAAAGGAGTATTCCCTTGGGTGACTGAGTCGGTTTACTTTTTAGGAAACTGTGCATATAAACCGGAAATTTGTTATCGAATAACGCGCTTTTTCTCTGGTATATTTACTGCGCGGCGACGAATAAATGTTACACAGTTTTTTTTTTTTAAATAGAAGGGTCCTTTTTAGTTTCTGCGAAGAAAGTATTTAATTGTTAATTTTGTACATATTTTACTTTAATTTAATTTATTAGTTTTAAAATTTTAATCCTGCGGTACGCAAGTCTTTTCAAGGTGATATTTTTCTTGGGATACGTTGACACAGAAAGCCGAGCGAAGCAAGGAAGAGCGAAGGAAAGCTGTTGGTGTTCACACTGAACGAAGCGAAGCGGGGCTTTTTGTATGGAATCGCCTGTAAGGATATCCAAGAGTTACCTTCAATGAAAAGCGGCTAAAATATTTGTTGTTTGTTTCGCAAGCAAATGCTTTCTCTAAAAATAGATCGGTGTCAAGGGTCTGAAAACTCAAAAAGATAATTTAAAATCAAAAACTGATTTGCTTCCAGCTCGCAAACGCTTCTGAAATTGCTTACAGTATGAACACTTTCATACATATCGCTACTTTAATTTGAAAGCTCTGCTCGGCCCGGCTCTTGTGTGAATTCACCCTTAGACTTTGTATAAAAATAGACAAAAAAAAAGAAGATAAACTTCATAGGGTTGGTCGAATGAATAGCCGTCCCATTCACCAGTTCCGAGTCTATTCGATTACTGAGTATGAGACCTTATGTTGTACAAAAGAGGGAGTATAAATATGGTGATCATTCGTACCGATTTTGGTGGGACAGTACCGATTTTGAATATTTTTTTTAATATCGGGACATATAAGTGTCCCAATTTTTAAATATTTTTTTTTTTATTAATTTAACAAGAGTCTTCCTGTATTCTGATCTTTGATCTTTGATCTTTGGTTATGTTTTATTCTGTCAAACTTATTCCTTAGCTATATTGCCATCTATCATTATTGTCTATTTGTTTAAGGTTTTTATAGTTATTTAATTTTTTTTAATGAAACTATTATAACTTTAATGTCCAATTATAACAAGTAAGTTTTAAGCAAAACACAAAACCAACTTCAATTCTCATATAAAAATTTAAGATTATCGTTAATTTCTTCATGATAAAATGATCGGATTTAAACCAAATTAGTATGGGCCACCTTAAAAAATAATACTAACTCCTTCAAAAAATGCATGGATATGAAAAATATAAGCTGTATATACAGTGGCAAAAATATATGTAAATAGGGAAGAGACATTTTAGCATAATTTGGTTATTCTCCTTTCTATTATTTAAGGTTTATTATTTTTTTATGATACTGTAGATCGGTATATAGCAAAAACCATGTAAATCAAATTTTGTACACAAATTAGCAAAATTCGACAAAGAAACATTCTGAGTATGCAGTTAGACCATTTAAGTTTAGTAAAATGAAGTGTAACTTTTATGTAGCTAGGACTTACCGTTGGTAATTTTTTGTGGAAGATGTTGCTCCATACAAAAATATTTTCGAACATACATTGTACGCAAGAATTTGCGGGTACAAATATTGCTACTTCGAATTGGCATTTTGTTATACTAATCTAATTTAATGCGCTAAAAATCTGATTAAAAAGTTTAAAATTTTGATCAACATTTGTTAAAATTCATAAATGTTCTACAAAGTTTGTAATTTAGATTTACAAGGTTTTTTTAGAAAGTAAGTTATATTTTCATGAAAGAATAATAAACATTTTGTAAACAAGGAAAAGTAGCCAACACTTGCTAAAACGTCTTTTCCCTTTTTACACGCTCGCCACCGTATATATCTATTGTGTGTATACATTTTCGCGATCAATTTTCAAAATTGTTTTCTCATTGTTTTGTCTTAATCAAAATTGCATTAAAAGACGTTATGTCTTTTTATTCTAAAAACAAAAGTGTACGTTCGGATTCGATGCTCTAGAAATATCCCGATTTTTTCCCGCAGAAATCTGGTCACCGTAAATATAAAGGACACAAAATGGAGGAAATTATCCTATGGTTACACAAGATATGGAATAAATTAACCGATGAAGACTTGCGTACTTGGGTTTTATTATTGGGAATCTGCTGAAGAGAAACAGAGTTTTCCGGTCAAAAAATATTGATTTTCAAGAATTCTATACCGTTTCTACGAAAAGTTGTTTTTTTCGCACATAAAATACATGGAAATCTTTAAGCGCTTTGAGCGACCTCTAAATACTTTTTGATTTAAAAATAACAAATAGGGTTACATTGTTTTCGGTATAGAACAATCCTTGGGGGTGAGAGCATAAAAATTCCGACTTTACTTTTTCACATGCATTTTTGGACCACCCTAATGTGCATGTATATCCTTATAACTCCGTGCTCGGTGCTCAGTTTCTGCTCAGCATCCTACATTGCATCGAACTGGTGTTGACACCAATCGTACCCCTTCAACATTTCCGCGGTCCCTCTACACCGTTCACGTACCCTGTGAATTTATGTGGATCTTTACGCGATTGACATCGTAGTACATCCCAAGTCGGCCATTCTAACACATGCATTTACATAGTGTACGTACAAACTTTTGGAGAACGAGAGTATGTACATATATTTGTGGGCGAGCTTCTAAGCCCACTCACCACCATTAACAATATTCAGCGACACAGCCAATCTTTTTCCACTCTTCGGACTGCAGCTGCTACACTGCTTTGCCAATTCTTCCTTCCTTGCGGGCTTTCTTTCCTATTATTTCTGTTAATTTTTTTGTGCCATGGTCGTCGTCGCTGCGGTGTGCTTGTGAAAATTTGCCACTTCAACAGCTCCTTGGTGGCGCACACTAACACATCCGACAGTCACATCAGCTCCGCGCTCTGCAACATATCAAGCATTGCCAGCAACCTGCCGCAGCATCAAGCATTCAACATCGGAGGCACGTACAATTTGCGTTAATGTGTTGGCGGCACTGCTGAATGGCAAATGGCAATGGCGATGACGGTGACGGTGGTGCTGACTTGCCGGTGGCTGTGGAGCGAAGGCATTGGCTGCGGTGGAGTGCGGGTGTTTTGGCAGCTGGCCATCTCAATGCGGCATGTACTCGTAAGTGGAGTGGAATACGTACATACACATACATATATATATATACATATATACATATATAAACATGTGTATGTATTTAAGTATACATATAGTCGTACAACTGCATACTTGGGCGTTGCACGTGCACCGGAGTTGGGGTGGCACGGTAGATATCTGTTCTGGCGCTCGAGTATGATATAAAAATTGTGCAAAAAGGATATAAACGTTTGTTGACGCGCTTAGAATATCAAATATGCGGCACTGCGAGGTATCTAATATATGAACAAAAATGTAAGACCAGGGTTGGTGACACCCTATTAGACTATGAGGATATACATATATGTACATTAGGACGGTGGAAAAATACACTGGAAATCAGTTTTTCTTAAAAGTTCGTTTTTTATTTTAAAATATTGAAGTATCCCATATATTCTCAAGTTATGGGAAAAATAAATTTTGTAGTAGAATTCCTTTCAAATCATTAAAAATTTATATTTTTGAATCGGATAAACATATTTCCCTTCAGAAATCTTCCAACAACAGAATAGTGACGCAAATTTAACCCTAAAATTTTACCAACTATTTTTTTTAAATGTGCGCGTTGTGGTTACGAACACATCAAATAACTAATTTTTGCAAGTAAGAGGTGAGATTAGTAGTGTAATAAAGTTTAATTATCTTTAAAACTGAAGACCAAAAATTTTTCTAAAAACTGAAAATGTTTTTTTTTTTAATTGTGGTGAACTTTTTATATAACATTTCAAAATTTTTAGTGAATAATTTTCCGTTTTGGGGGAATCCTACCATTGTTTTCAACTAGTTTTTATTATGTAACATTTATTATAAATTGCTACTTGTTCAGAAATTTGCACTAAAATACATAATATAAACAAACAAAAATTCTAAAATCACGCTCAACTGATCTAATTTTATAAGTTTTCATAAAAAATTAATCAAATTGCTTGAAAAATGCAGCCTCCAGTGAATTATGAATAGTAAACTCCAGTTTTGAACCACTGTGCGGCGGCACGCTTAAATATTAACCGATTTCAAAATAAGAGAATACTGGTTTCCTTATTTTCGTTAATCAACAGTTCTGGAAGTGAACGGGAAAAATGTTTGGGCCACCCTAATACACATATTTACTTACTTAGGTATATATACTTATGTATGTAAGAAAGGTATAAAAACTGAAAAAATGGCAGTAAAGCAGTAGCATGACTGAGTACAACAATTGCCTGGCGTTAACGCTGGAGATAGCAAGAAATATAAAGAATTGTGTAGGCAACATAAAAAAGACGATAAAGCGGATAATCAGGCAAGATATCGATTTTTTAGGCACCAACTGCAGTAGATATTTGCTTAAAGTTCAAGAAATGCTAAAATAGTATGACACATTGTATTTTCAGAGGCGAAAACTTGTTAATGGAAGGCGAAGGCTTGTTTAAGGAAAAAGAAAAATAGAAAATAAACACTTATGTAGAATGCCTATTTATTCAAAGTTGTATTTAGATTAGTTATTGAATACTGGCAAATAATAATGAATACACTGTGTAACAGTGAAAATTTGCTTTCCGCGTGGCATACATTACATACATTAGGTTAAGTAAGGTTCGGTAAGGCTAGGAAGGCGTGTATGAATGTATCATACTTCCACTCGGAGGCAAGTTCGATATTGTGAGGCAAGGCTCTATGTTCCAAAGTACCTGTTAAATCATCCTACTATCTAGATTGAAATTTTGGATGCGCAATATTTTTCCTTCCATTATCTCCTTTAAGCTGATGTAAAATAGTGATCGCAAGGGCTTGAGTCGCCATGTCTGGCGGCAGCCATTTTTGCATAGCTAACTAAACACGAAAAGATCTTTTTTTGAATTATGCCGTTCTTTCAGCAAACGAGCGATATATTTATATAAAATGTACTAAGGTATTTTATTTTCTGCTACGGTTTTGCACGTTATTTACTCCGATAGAAAAGTATTGTCAAAAGCTTCCAAACATATGAAAGAACGATACGGATTAGCGATTTGTGGGGCGTGATCTCCAGGCTGTCTTTATTGCAGGAGCCAATGCTGGTCATGACGTTCGAATGGACACCGACGCTCCAGATCTGAAAGTATTCAACTCGGAACCCGCTGGTGGTAGCAGAGGAAGAGGGAAGCCCCCACTGCGATGTAAAGATCAGGTGGAGAAGCACTTGGCCTCACTTGGCGTTTCCAACTGGCGTCAGTTGGCACAGAGGAGAAACGACTGGCGTGCTTTGCTGAACTCGGCCAAAATCGCTTAGGCGGTTACAGCGCCAAAAAAGAAGAAGAAGAAGAATGCTGGGTCCAATATGTGCAATGCCACTTTGTTTGTTACCAGGAGGTACTTTGACTTGTGTCAAATCGTGCTTTTGTTTATACCATATTGCTGTTAGATGTAAGTCAGATGGGGAGCTCTCCTTCCAACATCAGAGCAAAGAAGTCGCACGAAAGTAAATCGCAATGTTTAACGCCTCGTTTGGTCTCGAAAGTATTGTCCATTAACGTAACTCTATTTATTCGTATTAGTTTTGTGGGGATATCAAAGGCGACTTTAAAATCGATTATAAAGCACAATTCGAAAATTAGCACCCACTTGCGCCTAAAAGAAGACTACCTTTCGACAGCATCGATTGGTTGAAAGATATTCGATTCTGACAACAAAGCTCAAATGTGCGAATATGTTTTACACATAGATCAAAGGTGAAATTCTGAAATAGGGCCTTCTTGAAAACTTTTTTGAGATAGGGCGTTTTCGAGCTGGCTGCCGTGATAGGTTGATCTTCCACTCAGTAGTCGATATGCAATTGCTTTTTGTTTATAACTTTGGGAAGTTTGTAAATAGAATGCTCATATTATAAGAAATGGACGTTGGCATCAAGTACAAAAGAGCTGCGAAGTTTCCAGAGTGTGCCACCAAATTAATAAAAAGGCAGCATGCAGAATCGCTGTCACAGCTATTTTGTAATATTAGAAATTTTAAAACTTTTTTTAATTTTAATAATTTTAGATACTTCAAAATGTTGACATTAAATGGACTAAATGTTCTTCTAGCCAAAACGAACGAATCTGCACCTTTGCCAACAGTACTTTCGAAAATATAATTTTGATTTTAGAAAACATTAAGTCGATTTTAATAAACGTCAATTCGATTTTAAAAAGTAATCATATAGACTTTAGCATAGTCAAATGTTCTTTAGAAAATGTCAAAAATACTTCAAAATTATCAAATGTATTTTAGAAATTAGCACATGGATAACAGAAAGCGTCAAATGTACTTTAGGCTAGTCAAATGTACTTCAGAAAGCAACAAATGTACTTGAGAAAAAATCAGATGAACTTTAGAAAGTGTCAAATGTACATTCGATAATATCAAATCCACTTAAGAAAATATCAACTGTATGTAATATAACATAACCCATAACATTAAAAAAATTAATAAATATGTAAAATAAATATTCAAAATATTTTAAATACTCACGTACAAACGATAACAGTGCAAGGTCAGGCAAACTGCGCATTTTGCCTCGTCTCTATGAAGCGTCGAGCATTGACAGACACCTAAATATCTGATGCAGATTGTTTTGAAAATGTACCAACCGCAACAAGTCGTCCAATTTGTCGAAGCGATGTAACGGGTAAGCAATGCGAAGCAATTATTTTATTTAAAAATTATCGCATTAATGAAAATGATTCAATTCCTTTAAGGTTGACGGACGTGCCAACATAAAATACTCTGCTGAAGACAGGAAGCGAATTGTCAAAGCAGCCAATAAAGTCCTTGATTAGGTGCAGATGGCGGAGTCTTTAAATGTAAAATATAAACGGCTGGCGCGCATTTCAAACTTTTTGAAAAGATGAGTGCATTTCCAGCGTGGGGAAACTATTTAGAAGGACAACTTTTTACGATAAAGGGGATTCATAAGGAACCTCAATCAATCAAATCAAATGAATTCGCAGCTAAATAAGGAAAAGCGCCGCGAATACGAATGTACATTAAATCAATTTTATTCAGGAATGCAAGCAGATTTTATACATCGACGATACAAATTTTAATTTATTTTGTCGGCGTTCACGAGATCGTGCTAAGGTTGGAAAACGTACGGTACAAGTTCTATCAGTGACAAAAGTGTCAAACGTGCACCTTATTGGGGCCATTTCTGCGTCTGGTGTAGTCAAAATGGCTATCAGAAGAGGATCCTTCAAGTCTGGGAACGCAAACGTTTGAATCCGCTCTGTTTTAGACAGGTGGCGCGAAATGGGTAATCAGCTTACCAATGCCGTTATTGTATGCGACAGCGCGCCATGTCATTCAAAGCTACACGAGGTATGCGTAATGTGACCAACCGTACTTCTTTCGGAAGTACAGTACTTCTTTTTTCGCTCTTGTACTTCGTACTTCGAAGTACAGTCAAATGTACTTCTTTGCGATATTTTGTACTTCAGGAGGGAGACTCTGTTACCAGTTAGCGACAATTTTAGGATCGTTATCGCACTTTTTGGCGCATGATATAAATGTTTTTGCTTCAAACAGTCCTATCCTTTTCCGATCTTCTGGACGATAATCGCTTGGCCTGGGTTATAAAATCGTTTAAACCATTAAAATCGCCGGGGACCAATGGCATCATACGTGCGCAGCTACGAAGGGTTCTGAAGGTGTCGTGTTATTGGTTGGATCATATTTATGCGAACTGCGTGAAGACCGGGTACATTCCAAAGCTTGGAAGGTAGTCAGTGTTGCGTGTATCTCGAAGGCCGGAAAAGGCTCTCATGTTTCCCCTAGGGATTTTAGTCTCTTCGTTTTTGCTAAACACGCTTTTACTAAAAACGCTAGAGAGACTGATAGACCTGTACCTAAGAAACGCGATTCCTCGTGACTGTCTTTCAAGAGCTCAATATGCTTATTGCATGATAAGGTCGGTAAATACCACCCAGCACACATTGGTAAAATGGTCAGAGGAAGCCTTCACGCATAAAGATTATGCAGTAGATGCCTTCTTCGATATCGAGGGGGCCTTCAACAATGTCATTACAGAGGCAATAGTCTAGTATATTCATAACCTTGGGGTGGAAACCAACCTAATAAGGCTTATATACAGCTTACTTGGTGACAGAACTGTCCCGGCGGAGTTGGGGAGCGTCTGCACTCAGTACGGAGTCAATAGGAGCATTCCACAAGGTTGTGTTCTCTCTCCCTTGCTCTGGATTGCGGTTGTAAATGACTTTCTAGAGGAACTGGAAAAAGTGGGCTGTCGGGTGATCGCCTATGTAGATGATGTGGAACTTTTGGTTAAGGGACGATTTCTATACACCCTTATTGAGCAGGCCCAAGTTACCTGAATCAAGGAACTAGGTTTGTGATTAACGGCGGCTATCGTGGAAGCCGTGAGGAAAGATTCGGAAAGGTGTTGGTTGCCTTGTACTGCTGTAGGGGAGCTATCGGTAAAAGGTGGGGTTTCTCGTCCAATTAATTCATAAGCTCTGGGATACCAGATTTAAGCCTATGTTGTTTCAAGGAGCCCTTGTCTCGTGGAACTCACTAGAGAAGGCTTCAATTGTAAAACAGGAATTGAGAACATTATTAACCACACCTACACTGACGCTTAAAATACATATGTTGAACACGGCGCCTGCGGATATTGCAGACAGAATTGTCGCAGCTCGAACTGCTGTTAGAATAAGGGAAACCGGGTCATTTTGTGATATAAAAAAGAAAAAGAAGACGTTTCTCTGCTGCAGAAAATGTTTTTATAGGGCACTTTAAAACACGTTATCTCTCAAGGGCTAATGATGGGGGTTCTGACAGGCCATTGCGCGATTGGTATTCATGCGCTGAGAGTAGGAATTTCAACTGATCCTTTTGTATCAGTCCTCAAGAGGAAGATGAAGGTTGATTATCTCCACACTTTCTTTTACATTGTCCAACCTTCGCGAGGCTAAGTTGGAAGCATTTTGGCTCGCACTTCTGAACAAACACTGAGCTCGCAGGGATCGAAATTAGGCGCATTCGAAATTCCCTAATCGGCTCGTTTCGTTAACTTTACCCAACCTAAGCTGTACTTCTTTGAGCTAAGAAATAGTTGGTCACATTAGGTATGCGGCTTGGATATCGGTACAGTACAGCTCAACGCTGCTGTAATTTCGCTTGACAATATGCCAGTTGGACAGTGAAAGCTGTTCGTTACATCTTACAGATCTTATTTATACAACCTATGTACATATGTTAAGCTTAAAAAAAAATGTTAGGTGCAGCGTAAAAAATTTAAAGGGAGACAGAACATGATTCTAAAGTACATTTGATATATTCCAAAGTACATTTGACGCCTTCTAAATAATATTTAACCATTCTAAAGTCCATATGATATCTGCTTTCTAAAATCAAAGTTATACTTTCGAAAGTACTATTGGAAAAAAACTAGTGTGCCACCAAATGAAAAAAAAAATTAATTGAGTAAAAGACGACTATTACCTTGTTTATACCAATGAAAGAACCGTATTAACAAAAAACTGATTTGAATCAACACATATTTCTTTCAAGCATTTATACCTGTGTCGTTAAAGCGCACTCGCAGAAACCGTAGTGAAAAGTAAACAACATTTTGTTATTTTTATTCGATATTTCTTAAATAATTAATTTGCGCGGTTAACCGAAATGGAAGCGAATAACAATTCAAATTTTTTATAATAATAATTCAAATTTAAAACGGGCTGCGTAAAGAAAACCAGCCTTTTTTCACTTCGCGTCAAATGAGTGATGTGTTTATACCTGTTTTCTAAACGATGTGAGAAATAAAAAAGCGATTTGAAAACAAATTCGAGTCAACACACTTTTGAATTTCTGAGCGTATTGAAAGTTGGTTTATGCTTCCGTTTTGAATCACAGCGAACTGGGTCAAAGCGCTTTATGTGTCGGTATAAACAAGGTATATGATTTGAGAAACTAAAATCAAGTTTTTTTAATTTTTTTTGCACACTCGAAATTCATTCTAAAATTGTTATATGCATGAAGAAAGTAATATATATGAGCACAGCGAATACTTTGTAAAACTCGTCCACGCCAATATTAAATTACTTTTAAATTATATAACATTGAAGTCAAGGCGTGCAAGTAAATGTGGCAGCTGACCGTGTATGGTGCTACGGGGCGTATACGTTATTAGAGATCATGTACGCCGCATTCAAATGGCATTAGTATTAATTAAGTTAAAATAATGTAAATCTCAGTACGTACTATAATGTTCCAATTTTCATTCATTTCATATGATTCAACATACGGGTATATGAGAACGAGTTGCTATTTTTACTTTTTTGGTATATCTTTTTTAAGTTTTCATTTAAATACAATTTCGCGATGGAATCTTTTTCTTTACGCAAAACGGAAAATAATGCATTGTTTAAGATAAGTGTGCCACGATTTTCGACTAAAAACACGTTTTTATCGAAAAGTGTAACAAAACGTGTGATTAGCTCCTATACTTACATATGTACATATGTATATAAATGTAAATATATAGGCATATTTTCGCAAACAGGAACATTTTTTGTAGCGATTTAGAGTAGACAATTTTCTAATTTTTCATTGGTAGTTACATAAAAATAATGAGCTTACAATATGCGCGTGAAATTCATAATACTGGTTTGTAACCACACGTTTTTAATTTGTGTCAAACTTTCGATGTGACATTTGATAGTTACCTTTAAATAGTTTTGCAACTAAAGTTGTACTTTTTGACGTATGTAAACAAATTAGTTTGTTAGTTTTTCGCGACATGTGTACTAAACTTGTCAAGGCATCGCTCCGGTTTCGTACCGTACACCGTGTCTCACGCGATGTTGCCTAAATTAGCTTTTTGTATGCGCATACTTTGGTATTAAAATAAATTACATATATTACATACATATGTATGTATGTACCTACATACATACATACAGTTAGTCACAGAAATATTCATTGTTTAGGTTTTTCATGATATTCAAAATGTCTTCCATTATAAACCTTTTTCATTAATTTTCAATGAAAGTATTGGTCATTCCACAACCAAAACCATTTAATCAATGTTGCAATCTTTCTACAAAATTCGCAAAAATAATAAAATTTATTTTTACATGGAAGGAAATGCGCTACAGCCTGAAACTGGAATCGCACGGGCTACTTACCTGCGTACTCAAAAGATTAAAAAGTTTGAAATTTCGATAGTCATGTTTCTAAATTCGCAGATTTTTTGCGAATTTTGTAGAATGATGAAAACATTGATTTTTATAGTGGTTATGAAATGAGCTAGGTTACGTCAGGTTAGCATGCTGCCTCTGTAGGTGGAGGCCCACTTAGAGACGACTAAGCTGTCCGTTGTGATGACCTTAAGAGGGTAGAGGGAAAAAGAAAGCAGGGAGTCCGGAAGATGAGGGGAGGGAAGGGAAAGGTGCGGGAAGGTAAGGGAGAGAGACGACACCTATCGCTTATTGCAAGAGAAACGTTCGTGCTCGCAATGAAGATCTTAAAGCGACTGATGTCATTCTCGAAAGCCCATCGGGATTGTTTAAAAAGTGCAACCTTCTTCTTCTTATTTGGTACTAGAACCGTTTGTCGGTTTGGGCTGACACCAAAAAGCTTCTCCAAGTGCATCTCTCTTGTGCGAATTTACGCCACTTGCTCATCCCGAGTGCAGACAGGTCCTTCTGCACTTGGTGCTTAAACCTTAGGCTCGCAAAGGCAGATCACCAGAGCAGCAGGTGTTGAGATGATTCCACCTCATCATCCTTCATGCTGCTGGTGTAATAAGGGTCATCGACGATAATCTAGCTTACGGTATGCTTACTTATCATACAAAGACCAGTTAGCACTCCTACCAATAGCGAGAGATATAACTTGCTTAGTCTCAAGAGCTCCCCAGACCGCCTCCGGTCTATACGTGGCTAGAAGGCTTTTTCCACTTTGCATTCGCTGAGTTGATTAAACGCTCATGTGTCCAGAAGCAGACCACGCGAGGTCAGTCCTTCTTTATCCGGAAGTGATACCTCAAGGGTTCTCTGTTAGCTCATCGGCCATGCAGTTTCAGCGACATCGCAGTGACCTGTAACCCAAACGAGCTTAATAACGAAGTAATCTGATGCGGTCGATAAGGAAGTTAGACACTCCTTCATCGTTCTCGAACGCGCCGTCAAGGAGCTAAGAGCCTTACAGGCCAACCTAATATTTACTGTCAAAAATTTCTCATGAATGTTGATCTAAGTGAAATGAGGTATATTTTAAATGAAATTGATCGAAAAATAATTATAATGGAAGACAATTTGAATATCGTGAAAAGACCAAACAACGAATCCTGCTGTGAGTAACTGTACATATATATCTAATGTTTAACATATGTATGTCGTTACGTAAGTACATATGTATGCACATATGTACTTATGTTCATGGAAAAACTTTAAATAGAGCAAAATCCTCTTTTGGTTTGACTCCCACTATCGTTTTGGCTTAGCTTATGTGAAGCCATAAAAATGCTGTTGCACTGCGTTACAAGATGTTATAACTATATAAAATCGATTATAAAATCAAATACTTAATTGACTTCATAAATGCATATGGTGTATTGCATGAGTATTTAAGTGAACCTTTGTGTCTAGTTATCAAGTATATTTTTGAGCATGTATGGCTTGATAAATCTGTACTCAATACATACATTTACGTAATTTCGAAGAATAAAAAATTAGTTATGTTATTTTATTACACTCCACACACTTGTAGAACTTGACATTTGAAAACTAATTGAATACAAGTATACATTTTTAATATAGAAGGTTTTGCAAAACCAAGCGGTTATACATTTTTTTTGAAGTGGTAAATAAATGTATCGATGTTCCTTCGTCCCAACTCATTAACATTGTATTGAAGAAAATTATCCATTTCAATTATATTACAGGATAAAATAATTATGGTTTTCTTTGTCCCACCCGTAACAAAAAGGCTTAAAACTTTGTTTATCTTAATTTACTCTGGAGTTTTTGTTTTTAAACTTCAACCATATATCCCTATTGTATATATCTTCTTTTTATATTTTAAGTGGTTGCTTTAGAGATTTTATCTTCTCCCGCCCGTGACAGCCACTTAAAACTTTTTTTCTAATAATGAAACCTTGCAATTAAAAAAAAATAAAAATAAAATTCGTAATTTTTTTATTATTTCCTACTTTTTATGGGTCACCAAAAACCCCAAAACAGGGGTTGCAACTTTTTCTCAATCTTGCAAGTTAGTAAAATTTTCATAACATTGAACAATTTCATAATAACAAATCGTTGAAAGTTTTTCCTCAATAATTTCATTTAATAGTCAACCTTATATCTCTAAAACAAAAATATGCAAAATTGAGAACTAATTGTAAGTCTGTAGCTTTACTTGGAAAAAAGTTGAAATTAAACAGTATTGTTTCAAAAAAAAAGGCTAGAATTGTTATTTTTAGTTTGTATTATTAACTGGTTACATTTGTCTGCAAAGTTGCGAAATTGGAACGTTGAAACGTTGCAGCTCTGTAGTTCAATTCGTAAATAAAAAAAATTTTTTTTTTTAAACAAATTGGCGATTGTGTGAAACATTTGTTAAAAGTCTATATTTATGCTATTTATTGCAAACATAACAGAATGTCGGAATCTTTATTATTGCCCGAAAGAACATTCTCTGACATTTAGCCCGAAATTAGCGGAAATTCAAGCCCGTGATGTCGGCGGCATTTGGTTTCAGCAAGTCATCGTGTGATATCACATCTCTGAGGAAGCCAACATTACTCGCTTAATTCGGGTAATACTAAAAAATCAACATTTGAATGAAATTATTTTTAAAAAGTAAATGTCAGAAAATCTTTCTGGTGAAAATAAAAATTCGTACAACCAGTTCGGCTTTAAGTGTTTTATTTAAAAAAAAAAAACAAGGTCTATGTAGATGGATCACCCACACATATAATTTATGTAAAACGCTATACATAGTAAAAGATTGTCAGATGGTAAACCAATTCAGTATTGCCGTATTTAACAAAAGAAACAACCGGTGGAAAAAGGGGTTAATCTGATTCAAAGATAGTTCGGTTCAAAACCGGTTCAATCAAGGGTTCTTTTTGGTATTTGCGATACTTACTCAGTACCTGTCAAAAAGTATCGAGAGACATGCAAATTTATTGGTTCAACGAAACCCAACTACATAGATTTAATTTGATAAGGAAGGTTTTGTATTACTATTTTAATTCTATATGTGCCCATAAAAAAGCTTAACACTACTGCATTATTAAGCCATACCTACCAGTAGGCAAAGAATTTTTTGTTGGCTGAAAATTCTCAAGTTTGAGAAGATTTTATAATGAGCCAGTGGACTCTATAACATTAGGAATTAGTTTAGTAGTATAAAATCGAGTGCTTAAAGAAAAAACAGTGTTATATTCAAGAAATAGAATGCATATGCCGAATCATGACTTTTATTTTACTTCCCATTTTGTAGAATTTGTAGGTAAAGTTTATTTGACGTTTACATGAAAAAAAATATTTGAGTAATAAAATGGCAGAAGATATAAAATGTCTATTGTAAAGAAAACCAGCCACCATTAAGTGAGTTTTAAATAATTTCACCAGTAATGATTTTTTCGATTCTGTCAGTTTTCATATTTAATTCAAATAAGAACAAGTAAGAAAGGCTAAGTTCGGGCGGAGCCGAACATTAAATACCCGGCGCAAGTATTAAATATATGTTTTTTCACCCTTCCGAAACCTTCCGCTAGATGGTAAGCCGAGTTGTAACAATTTTGAGTAAATTAGCGTCCTTCAATTTGGAAATATTGAAGTTTCAAGCAATTCTTAAATTTACCGTTATATGAGAATCGGCCGTTATATTAGTCCGATTTCAATAATTTTCAACGTTTTGCTTACACGTGGCAAGTACAATAACCATACCGAGTTTGGTACAAATTGGTAGAACGGTTACCGGTATACTTATATGTGATCATAAGTGGGCGGTGCCACTCCCATTTTCCAAAATTTTACCATAAACGCATTTCTTGGTAAAGAATTGTTGCAACCATCAATTTTGAATAAATTAGCTTCAATATTTAATGACTTATCGAAGATTTTGTATTTCTCTAAATTACCGTTATATGGGATGTGGGCGTGGTTATTGTCCGATTTTAAAAAGATTCGGCGATTTTTTATGCTGTACGAAGGCCAACAACTGTGCCAAGTTTGGAAGAAATTGGTACAGCGGTTACCAAGATATACACATGTAACCATAAGTGGGCGTGGCTACGCCCATTTTCCAAAAATTTATAATATTCTTATTTTTCGTCTAAAACTTATTATAAATATCAATTTTGAGTGAATAATCTCCAGTAGTTACTAAAATATTGCAGTTTTCATATTTCTGAAAATTACCGTTATATGGGAAATAGGCGTGGTTATTGAGCGATTTTAAAAATTTTCGGCCATTTGGTATGTTATGCGAAGGCCAACAACTGTGCCAAGTTTGGAAGAAATTGGGGCAGCGGTTACCAAGATATACACATGTAACCATAAGTGGGCGTGGCTACGCCCATTTTCCAAAAATTTATAATATTCTTATTTTTCGTCTAAAAATTATTGTAAATATCAATTTTGAGTGAATTATCTTCAGTAGTTACTAAAATATCGCAGTTTTCGTATTTCTGGAAATTACCGTTATATGGGAAGTGGGCGTGGTTAAAGTCCGATTTCGCCCATTTTCAATACCAACCTACCTTGGACTAAGGGAAACCTACATACCAAATTTCGTTGAGATATCTCAATTTTTGCTCGAGTTATCGTGTACACGGACAGACGGACAGACGGACAGACGGACGGACGGACAGACATGGCTTAATCGATTTCTTTTTTCATCCTGATCATTTATGTATACATTTGTCTATATCTATCTCGATTCGTTTTGGCTGTTACAAACAACCGTTATGTGAACAAAATTAATATACCCTTGTGCACAAGTGCGCTCGGGTATAAAAATAATTTTTCACTTAAATTGTTTTCGTGAAACCGGCTATTAGGGAACGAATTTTTATTCATGATAATATTATATTTCAGATGAAAAACACCATCCGACTTATTCGAACTGGCATACAGTCATGGAGCGTATTTCTCTATTCATTCCCAACATTTGGAATACATTTTTCTGTTTACTGAATCGTTAGAACGCGCCGGATAATATGGTACCGGATAACGCATTCTTTTCGCTCCATCTCTTCGTGGTGTATCTGTAACAAATACTGGGTAACATGCATACAACCAGCAGAATCCGGAAGGAGTACAGTGAGCACTCCCTGTGCGGTATGCCGATTTTCCTAGACGGCTTCGAAAAGATTCCCAAAAAAGGGCCTTCTGATTGAGTGATTTCGGAGCTCCAGAAAGCTCCGTTTGGACTCCTCTATTCGCCTTAATTTTTAAAAATTAATCCAAAATCATCCGAAAATAACTTATACAAAGAGTTTTGGGAATGCGTGCGCGCTCCGACATTGGTCCGCAGAGGAGGCTTTACGGATTTTCAAAATGCTCCTAATTTTATTTATAATTGATAAGTAGTAAAATTTTGTTTAAAAAATCATTAAACCACAAAAATTAAAAATGATAAATAATGACATAAATAAAATCTATGTTTATACAACCTTGCGCTCGCTTGATTTACGTCTGAAAATTTCAAAGATTAGGCCAAAAATTATGTTTTATGCGTTATTGGTTACCTCTAAATATATCCGCACTGCTATAACGTCAACAGCTTTTTCTTCGGTATCCCTTTCCAGAAGCGACGTAGTCAGTCATAATTTCGATTGCTGGTCGATTGGGCAATTGGCTTTAAATTTTGATCAGCTGAACCGTGACAAGAGAATTTCTACATCGGGATTGACTTACTCTAGTTGATTTATTTTGCTTTCCCATTTTTGATTGTCATTGCAATGATTATATTAAATTAAAAAAACATAAATGTACTATATTATTGAAACCTTAATACCTTGTTTACTTTGTTAGAATCCGTAACCAACTTGCAAAACTATTTCAACAATTAAAGTTCCGTTTTAATTTCAGCTTTGGCAGAGAAGAAAGCCGTTATGACAAAAATTATACAAAAAGAAACAGACAGCATTGAAATAACAGCAAGCTTACCAGAAAATTCCGAGGAGGAACTGAAGATGTTGAATTCTAAAATTTGTCCAGAAAATTGGGATTTACTTGTACGTGTTGAAAGCAGACTTTAATAGATTATAGAAATAATTTAAGCTCCCAATTTTTGAAGATTTTATTCCTTAGGTTTCTTCGATGAGAAGGTCGCCGCAAAATACACTAAATAAATACCTAAAAATGTTATGCGAAACGAATTTGTAATTACATTTACCGCCCAATTCTGTGTTTTCTTGATAATTTTTTTGTAAAGAAATTTTATCAAGATTTTTATCAAGTAGAAGCTTCCTTCGCATTCTGTGTCAATATTTATAAAACAAAAAGCTCTACGACTTCCACATTAGTGGAACTGATTTCCACATGAGTGGAACTGATTTCATTGTCACATATGAAAAGTATGAAATTAAAAGCGAAAAAGCTTTTGACTGCCGTAGCCGAGTAGGTAGAGATGTCGACTATAATTCCGTGTGTCGTAGGTTCAAATGCCGGCACATGGAGTATTTAATTGTTAGAAACAAATTTATTAAGATACAAAACTTATACAATTCACATGAAATTTCAATTTGTCAATAGCATTTTCAATCTTGATAATTTATCAAGAAAAGAGCTTTTGATTTCTGTGCTAGAATACCAATTCCTGATAAATAATAAAAAATTTACAAATTATAAAGATTTTCAATTTATCAAGTGCACAGAATTGGGCTGTTAATGTTGATGGAAAGCCAGCGAAGAGGAGGAGGAAATGAAAAAAAGTTGTCTGGAGGCCTAGGTGTAAGGGGGTCCCATTATGAACCTCAAGAATATATGTATGTAGTTGCAAGTGGAGTTACAAAAAGACAACTGCAAGTCTACCGTGGCAAATTATTTGGATGGTAGGCTGTATACTATTACTGGCATAAATAAAATTAAAAGAGCAGTATTCGTGACAGCATTGGGCGGCAAGGTAAACAAATAACAAATACTAGAGTGCCAGTTGCTGTCGAAATTCGACAGTTTTTCTACTTTTAGAAGCCTTGGAGAGGTTTTCTAACTTAACACGTAGCAAAACTTATACGGTACAAATTAACCAGCCGGAAAATCTTCTGCTTTGGAACTACAACGTAACTAAAATTTTTTTATCTGTACAGGTCTTTGGAGGACTTCGGCAGGACTTGGAATTGACCCGATACATTCAAGTTTATCGATAAATTTCAATGATTTGATACATATCGATAGTTCGATGAATTTCAAGAACACTAAAATCCGATAACTCAACAAAATTCGTTAACTCGACCAATTTCGATAACTGTGAAGTTCGAGGGCTCGATAAATTTCGATAACTCAAAAATGTATATTCTTTGGATAACTTTATAAATTTTTACTTTTGACAGCTCTACATTTTTCGAAAACTATCTAAGCATTTTGATAACTCGTCACACTCTGTTAACACGATAAGATTTGATAAGCAGTGATAAATCGATAAGCTTATATAACCTTGAAATTTCGATAAATCGATATATTTTGAAAATTCCATAAACTTCGATTCGTTGAACCAACCTATTTCAGTAGATCAATAATTATCGATAACTCTGTTGAAAGAACTCCATGAATTACGACACCTCGATAAATTTCGTTAAGTCTATATATAATGATAATTCAATAAATGTCGATAAATTGATACATTTCTTTAACTTGACAAATTTCGTTAATCCCACACGATTTTATAGCTCGATAACTATCCGTAAATTTGGACAACTACGTTTCTGTGTCTGTACTCAATCTCGACAACTCAATAAACATTGATCAGTTTGAATAATTCGATACGTTGCGATAACTTAATAAGCATGGATAAATTTCTATAATTATAAACTTCTACGATTCGATCAATTTCAGTAACCTTTATGCCTGATTTTATTTCGATTCCTATCGGAAAATTTCAATTCTGTTACCTTAATTCTTATGTATTTCTCATTGTCTCCATTTTCGCCTTTATCTCCATTTTCGTCTTTATCTTCACTTTTGCCTTTTTTTTCTTCTTTTTTTCGCTCTTGTACTTCGTACTTCGAAGTACAGTCAAATGTACTTCTTTGCGATATTTTGTACTTCAGGAGGGAAATTCTGTAACCAGTTAGCGACAATTTTCGGATCGCTATCGCACTTTTTGACGCATGATATAAATGTTTTTGCGTCAAAAAGTGCGATAGCAATTCGAAAATTGTCGCTAACTGGTTATAGAATCTCTCCCCAGGTCCTGTACTTCTCCTGGGCCTGGGCGATAAATTCCTTCAAACCATTAAAGTCGCTGGGGACCGATGTCATCATACCTGCGCCGCTGCAAAGGGCTCTGAAGGTGTCGTGCAATTAGTTGGATCCTATTTATACAAACTGCGTGAGAATCGGGTACATCTAAAGTCTTGGAGGGTACTCAGTGTTGCGTTCATCCCTAAGGCCGGAAAAGGCTCTCATGTTTCTCCTAATGATTACTGGCCTATCAGTCTCTTCGTTATTGCTGAAAACGCTTTTGCTAAAAACGCTAGAGACACTGAAAGACCTGTACATTGGAAAGGCAATTCTTCGTGACTGTCTTTCAAGAGCTCAATATGCTTATTGCAAGAAAAGATCGGTGAATACCGCCCTGCACACATTGGTAAAGTGGTCGGAGGAAGCCTTCACGAAAGAAAATTATGCAGTAGGGGCCTTCTTCGATATCGAGAGGGCCTTCAACAATGTCACTTCAGAGGCAATAGTCAAGTATATTCATATTATGGGTGTTGAAACCAACCTAATAAGGCTTATCTACAGTTTGCTTCGCGACGTATTAGGCTAAGGAAACTGGGTCTTTTATGACATAAAAAATGGAAAAGAAGACATTTGTCTGCTGCAACAAATGTTTTTATAGGGAATTTCAAAGCACGTTACTTCTCAAGGGCTAGTGATGAAGGTTCTGACAGGCCATTGTGCGATTGGTATTGATGCGGTGAGATTAGGAATTTCGGCTGATCCTTTTGTATGAGCTGTCAAGAGGAGGATGAAGTGGAATCATATCCACACTTTCTTTTAGACAGTCCAACCTTCGCGAGGCTCAGGGATCGAAATTAGCCGCATTCGAAATTTCGTAATCGGCTCGCGGCGTTAACTTAACCCAACCTAAGCTGTACTTCTTTGAGCTATGAAATAGTTGGTCATATTAGTCATACCACATGATGTCATATCATGTGATGCCACGTCATGTAATGTCATGTCATGTCATACGATGTCATATCATGTGATGTCAAGTCATGTGATGTCATGCCATATAATGTGATGTCATATCATGTGATGTCTCTTCATATCATGTGATAAAATGTGATGTGATGTCATGTAATGTGATCACATTCCATGTTCCGATTAGTATATCGATAACCCTGTTGATAACTGTGTCGATAAAAATACCGATAACAATATCCATAAACATATAGAAAAATACAACGATTGTAAAATCGATTAATTCATCGATAAATATAAAATCAGCAATATCGATTATTAAACATATCCTTAACAATATAAATGACTAAATCGATAATGAAATCAATTATTTAATCGATTATTATACCGATAACAATATCCATTATTGTATCGATAACAATATCGATTATTATATTGATTATTATATCGACTACAATAGCGGTTATTTAATAAATAACAGTATCGATAACAATATCGATTATTTTATCGATAGCAATATCGATTATTATATCGATAAAAATATCGAGTTTTATATCGATAACAATATCGATCTTCATCCTCATCCTTTTCTTCATATTTATCTTTATTTCTGCATATTCCTCTTCACCTTTACCTTAAAGTGGTTAAATTTATCTTGATCTTCGTTTTTGCCTGTATCTCTAGGCATCTTTGTTTTTGTTTTTATTCTCAAACCGCTAAACCGCTGAGAACCATTTCCATGTGCATTATTCCCCTTGAATTTGACAATTTACCCTCAACCGAGCAACTGCCGCTAAAGAAGTTTCACTTCATAAATTCAAGAAATGTTTTTACCCTTTCAGTTACCCTATGGACATTTTCGTCTTTATCTTTACTTTTGCCTTCTTTTTTTTGACTTCATCGTTATCATTTATTTCTTCATCTTCATATTTATCTTTATTTCAAAACTTAATTTCAAATGCGAAGTGAAACAACTTGCGAAACATGTCAAATTGAACATGTTGCAGCAACATCTATACACAATTCGAAAATGTTTAAACGACGGTTTTGGCCGTAATTTTCAACCAATTGTGAAACCATAAAAACATCTACGGAAAAATGCCTTTCCAACGGTATTCTTGGTTTTGAAATTGGTTTGGTAGAATCGCCAAACGAACGGAGACAAAATTTATGTTAGCCTATTAATATATAGATTATATTCTGATTAAACCAATTTTAATTTGTTTTGTCGTCGGACAAAAGGTTGCGCTCGATCTGGTACACGAGCAGCTTCAGCGCTGTCACTAAGTGGGTCCGGACCAGCATTGGCAATGTACTTTGCGATTTAGTGTTGTTCTGCGACAATGTACCATGGTATGGTTGGACTTGGACAAGTGGTTGGCAGTAATGCGTCACCCACCTTTTGCGCCTAGGGCCATACTCGCCGATGCTGAGCCCCGTTGAGAATATTTGAGATAAGCTAAAAAAAATTATTTTTAAACTATATTAGGCGCTCCATCCTAGAAAGAACCGGGAGTGGCAGAAAGGCGACTGCAATAAATGGAAGACCTAATACAACAAGCTTATCATGAATGTTCGGAGAAAAATTTCACCGGCGAAAAATTTCGTTCAACGAAATGGTTCACTTTGGCTGGTATTGTCACTTGCGAAGCGAATAAATGTGGCAAAGCGAATGGTTTGGCGAACGCTCCTAAAATTTGCATTGTGGGTGGCGAATGAACTTTTTCGCCGGACATGCGTCGTTGCAATTCAAACAAATTAAAATAGTTCATCCTCATTTAACGTTTCTGTGATTTATACTTTGTTTTTCTAGCTGAGAAAAGTCGTTGAATGTACGGTCAGAGTTTTGATATGCCGCTTCAGATGCGTCCTAGCAGTGTTGCCAGAAAATTTTGAGGCTTATACCTAAATTCTTCGAAACAAATAGCTAAAAATTTGTTTCATAGCCAAACAAAATAGCTAAGTAAGTATTTTTTTCAAAAATAGCCAAATAAACGTTTATTTATTGGTGTAACTAAAATAACATCATATTTGTATGTCTTTATTAACTAGATTATTATAACGCAAACAAATATGAACACACAAATAAATCAATATATTCGCTAAACCATGGGCCAAATATAGGATGACTGCGTTTTTAGTTGTTCTCTGTGACCCCTGCATTTTTTATAGGACTTTGCAATTCGCATTTAAAAAACTCAGTACAATGTAGAAAATCAGTATGGACATCAAATTAAAGAGACAAATCTGTACAACTAAGGCAGATTACATTTTTTTGTGCTTAAGGATAAGTAAGTATAGAAAACTTAGATGTTTGGCCCCAATATACATATCGTCAAACTTCATCCTTCCAACTTTATAAGCTTAAAAAATTAAATTTTCTAAACCAAACACTTTTTTAAATCCACAAAATTTTACCTTTCACTAGGTACCCATATTGTTATTCTACGTTGCACTGAATTTTTTAAATAATTTTTAGAAAGTGTACCTAATCGATCTAACAAAAAAGTATTAGGCTTGTCAGAGGAAATCATAAAAAAAAATTATAGATAAAATGGCTAACTCGATTTAAAAAAATAGCTAATAGCTAACCGCAAATTTTTTAGCTAAACGGCGAAAATAATAGCTAAATCTAGCGAAAAAATACTAAACTGGCAACACAGCCCCTGAGTGCTAAAGTAACATTGATTATAAACATATCCTGCTCTTACAACAATATTTGTAAGAAATTTAGAATTAGTGGTCCAGATGAAGCTGACATTTTTATTGACGCCATTGTCGTCGGAACCAATTAATTAAGATGCCACAGATACACCAGGAGATCGTTGCCCAAGACAAATAGTTGATGCTTTGTTGTAAAATGAATTGTAGTCCATTTTATTGAATAAATTCAAAATAATTTAAGTACTTGTGTTCTTTTGATTTAATTTCATGCTTTTGAATTCTTTATTACATACAGGTTAAATTAAATATAAATGTTTGTATGCTTTTAAACTAAATAAAAATCACAAGTTAAATTCAGTCACTTCATAAAGTATTAAACTTGAAATTAATTAAAAAATCTCAAACTAAATTTACTACTTCAAGAATGTTAAACTTAAAATAAGCTGATCACATTTTTTGTAAATTAAAATAAAAAATCACAAATTCAGTAACGTATAGAAAAGATGGAAATGAAACTAAAGAAGTGAGAACTAAACATTAAAATACAACCAAAAGTAGGTTGTCTTTTTGTTGTCTTTTCATTTCTTTCTGCCTTCTTCCATTCTTTCGTTAGTTTTAATAAATTTAGTTCTTCTAAGTCCTCCTTGTATACCCAGCGTGTTCGTCGAGTTTTTTTTTCCAGTATTTGAAATTCGTTCGCAGAGAGTATCTGGGACTTCGGACTGCTTCTCCTGTGCTTTCATCCTAATGTTTTCCCGATCCCCAGGCGGGGGAAATGTTGATTGCGGTGCGAAATCCACTTCTTGTAGAGCTTGTTCCCCCAGGGGCTCTTCTGGGTCAAATGCATTGGCACTCACCGTAGTTTCTGTCACGTTGGTGCCAAATGAGGCTGCAGGTTGAACAGCTCATCCACGATTCGCTGTAGTGGAGTTACAATTTGCTGCTAGTACGGTCCTCCTCCTGAGGCCATAGTTTCACGTCGGCAATTTTTATACCCGAGAGCACTTGTGCACAAGGGTATATTAATTTTGTTCACATAACGGTTGTTTGTAACAGCCAAAACGAATCGAGATAGATACAGACAAATGTATACATAAATGATCAGAATGAAAAGAGAAATCGATTAAGCCATGTCTGTCTGTCCGTCCGTCCGTCCGTCTGTCCGTCCGTCTGTGCACACGATAACTCGAGTAAAATTAAGATATCTTAACGAAACTTGGTACGTATACTTATTTCGGCTGTAGGACGGACGGTATTGAAAATGGGCGAAATCGGACAGTAACCACGCCCACTTCCCATATAACGGTAATTTCCAGAAATACGAAAACTGCGATATTTTAGTAACTACTGAAGATAATTCACTCAAAATTGATATTTGTGATAATTTTCAGACGATTATGGTTACATGTGTATATCTTGGTAACCGCTCCACCAATTTTTTCCAAACTTGGCACAGTTGTTGGCCTTGATACAGCATACCAAATGGCCGAAAATTTTAGAAATCGGACAATAACCACGCCCACTTCCCATATAACGGTAATTTCCACAAATACGAAAACAGCGATATTTTAGTAACTACTGAAGATTATTCACTCAAAATTGACATTTGTAATAATTTTCAGACGAAAAATAAGAATATTATAAATTTTTGGAAAATGGGCGTAGCCACATGTGTATATCATGGTAACCGCTCCACCAATTTTTTCCAAACTTGGCACAGTTGTTGGCCTTGATACAGCATACCAAATGGTCGAAAATTTTAAAAATCGGACAATAACCACGCCCACATCCCATATAACGGTAATTTAGAGAAATACAAAATCTTCGATAAATCAGTAAATATTAAAGCTAATTTATTCAAAATTGATGCTTGCAACAATTTTTTACCAGGATATACGTTTATTTAATTTTGGAAAATGGGCGTGGCACCGCCCACTTATGATCACATATATGTATATCGGTAACCGTTCTACCAATTTGTACCAAACTCGGTATTTTTATTGTGCTTGCCACGTGTAAGCAAAACGTTGAAAATTATTGAAATCGGACTAAAATTACGGCCGCTTTTTATATAACGGTAAATTTCAGAAATGCTTGAAACTTCAATAATTCGAAATTTAAGGACGCTAATTTACTCAAAATTGATACACCCCGGCTTACCATCTAGCGGTAACTTTCGGAAAAGTGAAAAAACATATATTTAATACTTGCGCCGGGTATTTAATGTTCGGCTGCGCCCGAACTTACACTTTCTTACTTGATTTCAGCTTCACAGGAATTAGTTCTTACCTTATTTCACTCGCGTTCGCTACGCATTGCAGGACCTATGGCGTGAAGTTCGGTAGCGAACTTCTCACACCGTTCTGCCCTGCCCTGGAAGCGAAACCTCTCATCCCTCTGGCGATGTCTGGATTATTTTCCCGTATGGCATCCGGCTTTTGGGGCTGCTTCGTTGTTATCCGCTTTGATCTGAAAATTACATTTTATTAATTAAATAAGATTAAAATTTACTCACGTCCTTTCCATTTTCAAACGCGAACAAAATAAACAGTCGACAAATTTTGACAGCTTTGGCGAAGTGAGTATCAAATTTTCAGTAGTGGCAATACAAAAAGCTCATTTTCGCACCTCACTATCAGAGTCGCCAGAAATTTTTTGTTAAAAATTTTTTGGTAAAATTTGCCGAAACTTGTAAGTTAGACGGACAGCTGATTAAATTTTTGTTTACATTCAAAAGTGTAAAATTTAAAACGTACGCAAACTCATCACAAATTGTTATCTTGACACAGTTTATTTATTAAACGAATAACTACTTAGTTCTTGCAAGTTTAATTAGTCGTCTAGTTTATAATTTTTAGCTTCGAAACCATCAAATACAATTTTGTGATATGCGTATGTTCCTACCAGCTGTTTTTGATCAGCTGTTTTCCTGTGAGCAAATTGCTGTTGGCAAAAATTTTTCCAGCAGAAACTAGATGCGTTCGACAAGTCAAAAATTTGTAATAGTTTTTCCAAATTTTTACTGAATGGTGTTCGAAACCGACAAAAAATTATCCAACACAAAAAAAGTGAGAGAGCAAGCGTTCATTTTGATGCAAGAGGTGCGTTCATTTTGTACTGGCAAAATTTTACTCTGCAAAAATTATCCAACACGAAAACATATGATCACAAAACATATGGTTGCAATTTTTGTAAACAAACAAAATTGCATTTTTCGAGTTTTGGTATTTATATGCTTTCTGGCTGCCTGCTATGTGACTTTATGATAGCGACTATTTTTTACTTCTAGAAATGTTCCTGGCGAACATTGAACGTTCACTTTCCTTTTTTCTTCGATGGAGGTAACATGAATTTCAGTTTGTTTACAAATAAAACATAAACAAAGTCAGCTGTTGTGTCTTCTTCCGGTTTTTGCAAGTGATGGCTAATTTCCTGTTCGTTTACTTTTTTGCTTTTTCTTCTCTTTGGGAGAGAATTTTCGCTTACTCTCTTCATTTTGATTGTTGGCTGGTGTTGGCTAATTTTGTTATCGAACGCAACTACTAACAGATTCCCTGCAAAAATCGCGTATACTCCATGCATGCATGTAAAGAGTACTCCCTAAGGGTCAAGGAGTACTCCAAAATTAACCACATTTCATATAAAAAATGTGGTCCAATTAACATTGCGATGTCCTAGAGCAGGACTATATACTCCTGCTTTGCATGACATGAGACTACCACAAAACTACTCCTAGGGATTACTCCATGGATAATCTACAGAGGAATAGTTTCGAAAGTACTCCAAGACATTACTCTAAAAATTACTTGTGGGCGAGTACTTTAAAAACTACTCTTATGTCTTTACTCCATGGAGCACTTACATAAGAGTAGTTTCGAAACTACTCTTAAGCATTACTCCATAGATTACCTTCGGGAGAGTACTTTCGAGACTACACTAAGGCATTAGTTCATGGAGCATCTACAGAGGATTAGATTTAAAACTACCTTTTGATTTTGAATGCAAACCGCTTTAAAACAAAAAACATTGAAACATATATTTATATCAAA
>NW_023458560.1:16157261-16161683 GCF_013731165.1 Rhagoletis pomonella
GCATATTTACATTATATTTGACAGCTCAACTGCGCCGTTTAATTTTTTATGCAAATGCGCAGACATTTTTGTAGTGATTTTATTGAATAATTTGCTGTTAATTAGTTTAAAGTAAAGCAATGTAAGTAATAACTAATAGTTTGTGAACGTGAACATAAAAATAGATTGATTAACTTGGTGTTTTGAAGCAAAATTAAAAGGTAATAGGGGAACCCCCAAAATTTGTGTTAAAATTTAGTGTTTGATTTAAAATAAAATAAGTTATTTTGTACAAAAAAATAACCATATTTATCGTTAAATGTGGCACTAAACGGAAGTTCTTTTAAATATGATTCCACAACAATTTTATTAGTGATACTTAAACGAGGTAAATGATAAATACTGAACTTACGTTAACATATTTAAATGTTTACCTAAAACAATTTTAAATATATTTTGCTTGCTCCTAAGACTTTTTTTCCCGAAGTTTCCGTCCGTGTATATTCTAAGTTTTTAGGCGCACTTCCATCAAGTAAATATTTTACGGCAGATACCTAAAAAGAAAAAAAAAAATGGACAGTAATAACACTGGTCTACAAATTTCAACTTTTTTTTCTGCGAATAAGACGGGACCTGGTGTTTCTGAACGGATTTTTCGTGCTGAACACGAATCCGGGGTCAAAAATGTCCCATCACGTCACGTTTTCGAGAAAAAAGGGGTTGAAACCCCTAAAAACAGCGTTTTTGGCCATTTTCGAAAAATTATAGAGCTGAACGTGGTACAAATTTTGCATATATTCGGCTCTACAATTTTTCGAAAATGTCCAAAAACGCTGTTTTTAGGGGTTTCAACCCCTTTTTTCTCGAAAACGTGACGTGATGGGAAGTTTTGGACCCCAGATTCGTGTTCAGCACGAAAAATCCGTTCGGAAACACCAGGTCCCGTCTTATTCGCAAAACCCTTGTAGACCAGTGTAATTTATGCAAGATATACAAGATTTATAATTAGTAATTACATATTTTTCCTCATTAATTTCATTTATTTCAGCTTCCATCTTTTGAAGATCTTCTTCTGTTTTAAGCGGAAATGCTGTTGTTATGGCAGTTACGTCTTGGCGAGTTTTATTAAATGCTTGCAACTGAACTTTCTGATCGGCAATCATTTCCACTACAATCTTGTTTTGATTTTCTGTTGTTGCTGTAAAAAGTAAAAAAAAATACAATATTGCTAATAGCTTTATTCTTAAAAACTTGTTTTTAAAAAAGAGCTAACGATATATTAACAATGCGTATTAAAATCACCTTGCAATTTCGAAAGGTTTTCTCTTAAAATTGTTTGATCGGCCATCATTTCAGTGATTAATTGGTTTTGTCTTTCAATCATTTCTACAATATATAACAAAAAATATTATTACTTGATGTATTAAGGTATTAAATACATTTTTAGTAGCCTACCTTTGAACTGGATACATAGATGACATGGGGCTTTCGTGATACGATCTGAAAAATAAAATGTTTACCTTGAGAATTGTATCTATTTAAATAATCAAACATTCTGACTACTCTTTTATACTCACAATTTTTTAGTTCGTTTCCTACAAAAGCATGCGATCTCTGTAGTTTTCCCGGTTCGTTCTCCATATTTATATTATTTTTTGTACTAGTGTTTGTATATGTATTTTATTTTGTATGTATTAATTATATTTTAGTTTTACTTTTAAGTGCACTCATGTAAAATTGGCATTAAAATAACTTTACTTTCATATGGCAGCGACAGAAGTTTGCAGCTAATTCTATCTGTATTATATATTTCCTCTGTTTCTTCTAGTATATTATCGGCAGTACAAATGCCTAGTGCCGATATTGAATCTAATGGCTCTCTATATAGGGCATTAAAAGGCATACATTATTCGGAGCTGTTACACTTAGGGAATATTCGTTAGTTGAGTAGCTATAAATGATGAAATTTTTTTCTCTAATCCCTAAAAGTTTTTGTTCCTCTATTAAATTTGTATGACAATTTCTTTTGTACAATTGCTGCAAAATATCAGTGGGCTTGCGCACATCTTTTTTAATCAATTGTAAGTGGTTTTCGAACTCGTATGCAGAGAAGTTATATAGCATATCATGCTGCCTGACACAAGCACATAGGTGAAGCAAACTGTGAACATTGTATGTTACACTTTGTGGTCCAAAAACTGCTCCAAAGTTATGGACAAAATGCTTTAATAACCCTTCTGCTACTGCGATGTTATTTTGGAAATTTTTTGGGCATAACAATAACCTTATTGCGCAATGTAGGAGCAGAAATGCAAAGTAAAAATCATCACCAACATTATTTTTTAAAACTAAAACACCTGTGTACAGTAAAAATTGGCGAAATTCTGTAGCTTTCCAGTTGGCAAGTTCCTCCAAACCACGGGGCAATCTTGCAAATTCTTTGGTAATATTTTTTTTAATGAAATCAATAATTTAGATATATTTAACTTGCTCGAGTTTGAAATTTTTTCATTTTGCTGTTAATCTAAAATTTCTTGGACAAATTGGTTTAAAAACTCGCTAACATCATTAGGTTTTTGCTTCCCAACATAGATACCAGCAGGAAAAACCTTTATGTTTTTAATATTAACTACTCTAACTAGTATCGGCCAAAGCTGCATATTTGAGCTCTTAAAGATCGGCAAACCATCAATATTAATATCACAAATAATTTCAACGAAATTTTCTAAAATATGTGCCGCCTTCATTAAACCTTGCTTTATACCGAAATGTGCATATTGGCCAGGTTGCACAGCTACTACATTTACTCTTGAAGTACTTTTTTCCAGAAGCGTCGATGGAGAAAGGGGTACATCTATGCCATTACTTCTTAAAAGGCACAATAACTCTCTCATGTTTTTATGAGATGGTCTACTCTTAATGTGCCATTGCCCTAGATCATTTATTAGTTTAATCGTTTGGCCAGTTGTCCCACCGAATTGTCCATGTGAGGAAACTTCTCTATCTGTCGGTATATGATTAACCAAGTCAACCGAGTCAATATTTTCTAAGCCAATTGCTTCATCGGTATATTGAATTTGCGCATTTGCCTTATTTGCATTTTCTAATCTTAACGAGAACTTTTCCCTTTCTAATTTTATAACTCTTCTTCTGTGTCGTGCACTGCACTGCATATTTGTTTATTTATTTAATAATTTATAATATCAATTTTAATTTATATTATTCACCAGTAAAACTCACTCTATCTTTCTGCAAACTCAATTTCACTTTTATAAATTCTGTATACCAAAGCGTACACTTGAAACCAGTTGCGCAGTTGCATTATGCCAGAGTTGCCATTACAGAATTTTACTGAATCTAGGTATGTTGAAAGATGTTTGTTTAAGCACATGGAACTGACACGCGTTATAGCAAGTAAAAAATTTAACATACATAGGTGATTTTAATAGTTCTCAAAAAATATATACTTCTATAAGTTCGCTTTATTTATTATTAATTTATTTATTTTGAATGAAATCATTTAATTTTTCTCTCTTGGCAACACAGCGCAATAAACATCGTGTAGTGATTACGATCGTTAAAACACGAGCAATGATCGGATAACAATAAGGTGGTGTAGAGACACCGAGTTGGTCCGCTACTGCATTACAGAGGAGCATTTTGTAAGTAATCCAATATGACACAAATGGACCACATGGTCCTACGATTTTTGCAGGGTTCCTCTCAAAATTAAATGTCACTTTGCTCTCTCACTTTCCTCTACTTTGCAAGTTTTTTGCGTACGCGAACGCAAAAAGCTGATAGTTTTTGATAACTTTCAATAATTAATAGGTACGCGAACGCAACTGATGGATGAGCGCAGATGCTGTATGGCTAATGTGACCAACTAATTCTTTGCTCGTAGAAGTACAGGTTAGGTTGGGTTAAGTTAACGCCGCGAGCCGATTACGAAATTTCGAATGCAGTGCTTGTTCAGAAGTGCGAGCAAAAAAGCCTCCATCTTAGCCCCGAGAAGGTTGGACAGTCTAAAAGAAAGTGTGGAGCTGATTCCTCTTCATCTTCCTCTTGATCAGGGATCAGTTGAAGTTCCTAGTCTCACCGCATGAATACCAATCGCACAATGGCCTGTCAGAACCCCCATCACTAGCCCTTGAGAGGTAACGTGTTTTAAAGTGCCCTATAAAAACATTTTCTGCAGCAGAGAAACGTCTTCTTTTCCTTTTTTATGTCACAAAAGGACCTGTTTTCCTTTAGCCCAATAGCAGTTCGTGCTGCGACAATTTTGTATGCAATATCCGCATGCACCGTGTTCAACATATGTATGTTAAGCGCCAGTGCAGGTGTGGTTCCTAATGCTCCGCTAATTCCTATTTTACAAGTGTAGCCGTCTCTAGTGAGTTTGACGAGACAATGAATGAATTAACTTAGGCGAGAGACCTCACC
>NW_023458560.1:16161783-16173215 GCF_013731165.1 Rhagoletis pomonella
TTTTTTTCCAGTGGCAACCCTGGTTACATACATATGTGCATCCATAGAACCTCCAAGCAACATACGACGCAGTACCATAGCAGCCATGTAGGAAAAACACAAGTTTCAACCGCTCTTAGAAACATGTAGGTAATAGGATATTGTGCGCTCCTGGGTCTTGCCGACTAGTAGTTAAGTTAGTGTAGGTGGTCTGGTTGTATCACAGTTTGAGTTTGCTCGTTTCGTTGCCGTCCGCTATCCTAGAAATATACACAATTGTTTATACATATTTAAATACATGTATATCGCACATTTACTGCAAAAATTTCAAAAAATTAAAAACTCAAAGGAGTTTAAGACATGATTTCCAGGCATATAGTGGTAGGCTTCCATTGTGAGGGGAGTTAACATCAGACAGATATGTCTGGCAGCATAAAACGAAGATTCAGCGAGAGTTTTTTCGAGTGTAACCCGCTTTCCACTTTTATATTTGGAGTTGTGTTGTAGGTTCGAGGCAGAATCGGCTATCTAGTCGTTCTTAGAAGGAATAGGTATGAAAAAGTGTAGTTTGGGTACCTAATAATGTAGGAGTAATTGGTTAGAATATTGGTGTATCTTTTGGATTAGCGGCAATGCATTCAATCTAATAGTATTAAAGCTTCCTTGAAATTAAAAAAAAGTCTATGGTAAGAATGTTAATTAAGTTTACTAGGGCTCTGGTAGGCCCGGACGACAGTATTCCCATGATTATCATCTATTCTGATGGAGAGTTTAGAATTATTGAACCCTGAGGCCATTAGATAAAATAGGATATTCAACGGCTTCATAAATCCAGTGCACTGTGTGTGGTTTTGAGATTACCTTTCTGGCCTATAGTCGTTTTACAGACGCAGAGATCGCCCGCGCACTTACTAGCCAGGTTTTTAACGTTGCGCTGCCTGGTCCGCTTTACGTCCGAAATGACGCCCAAAAATTTATCTCCATTTCACTAAAACCCCTTTTGGTTCCTCTTGGGAAGAGAGCCTTGACGGCTTTTGTCGAATCGCCATTCAGTCTACATGTTTTTCGGCTAGGCACCCTCGACACTGAAGGCGTTCTGCAACAGTTCGCCCAGCACTTACGGACATTCACCATTTGGTGAAGATTAAGAGAATGATAATGATAAACAGGATATAATATGTAAGCGATAATGAAGATAAAGATTCATGTTAAGATTAGGATTAACATTTGGATTAAGGAAAGGCTTAACATTAAGATTAATATAAGGATTAAGATTTCAATTAAAATTATGTTTCAGATGTGTAATAAGATAAGCTTCAAGTTTACAATCAAGATTAATATTAATATTAAGAATAAGAAAGACAAAGGCGAAGCAAATACAAAGGCAATGTCGCCGCCGAAGAAAATAAATTAGTTTTCGAAATTTACGAATACTAATCGAGCTATAAAAATTTACCAAGTTATCAATATTTATAGAATTATCGTTAATTATAAATTTAGCGAAATTTATCGAGTTTTCGTAATGCATCGAGTTCTTACAACTTATCGAGTTATCGAAATTTATTGATTTACTGAAACTTTTCGATTTATTGAAATGAAGTTTTTGGAATTTTCACAATATATCGAGTTATCGAAATTTCAAGGTGAAATAAGTTATCGAGCTACAACTGCTTATTGAATTTTACCGTATTACCAGAGTTTAACGAGTTATCCAAATTTTTCGATAGCTTTCGGAAAATATGGAGCAATAAAAATTAACCGAGTTATCGAAATTTATAGAGGCATGTAAAGTTTATCGAATTATCGATTTATGCCGAAATCTATCGAAATTTAGCACCTTTATTGAAATTCGTCGAAAGTTATCGAAGTTAGTCAAGTTCTCGAATTTTGTTGAGTTAACGGAATTTAGTGTTTTTTAAATTCAATGAATTATCGATATGTATCAAATTATCGAAATTTATCGACAAACTGGAATATTTCGGGCCACTTCCAAGTCTTGGCAAAGTCAACCACAGACCTTCAAAGCTATGTATATAAAAAATTATAGTCACGTTTTAGTTCCAAAGGAGATCCGGTAAATAATTTTGTACCTTTTAAGTAAAACGATCCGCTAAGTTAGAAAACATCTACAAGGGTCTTAAAAAACTAGAAAAACTTCGAACTTTCACAATAACTGGTACTCCTAGTTTTATAAAAACCGAAAAATGTAAAGTTTAAGTACACTAATTGTTAGCAATTTCCTACTGGGAGCGAATAGTCGATTCGCACCCACCACACATGCTCCACGCTAATGGATTGTTGTACGATGGTTTATTGTTGTTGCATTTGCAATAATAAATGATCAACGTCAATTTGTTACAAATTTCTACTGGTTGGTGAGCAATCAATAAAAAATCAAAGTCAATCAATGCTTGATTTTAATTCTTTATGATTTCTTAATTTTTTTATTTTATAATTCACTGTTCGCTCATTTGTTATGTGAGTTAGATCACCATGCTAGGGAATATTGTTCGGCGTGAAACTTTAAATTTTCGCTTTGACTAGACCACAACAGTCGCTCAATATGCAGTTGGCGCCATTTCAACGCGTTCAAAGCAATAAATCATTTTAGAATTTCAGCACATGACCGATGAAGTAGACTGCTTTATCGTCCATTATGGCAAACACAAAAGGCCGATCGATGTTCAAGTTAGGCTCGAAGTAACGCCCTGACTTCTCTAATATTTGTGAGTCTGTGAGAAAAATACGAAAGAGTAAATACATACATACATACATTTTGGGCGAGAAATCAAAATTGTTATTGGAGTTTGGACATCACACTTACATGTGGCACCCGATGCCTCAGAGCCCCTCTCATCCACAGATATATAGGCTTTATGTTTGACCTCTGACACATGAAGTGGTCTCACCGCTTCTCCAGATATCATATCGGTAAGTTCAGCATCATAAAATATTGAATTTAAACCCATCTGAGTATTAAAAATATGAAAATAAAGAATTAGTAAGGCACTGCGATTAATGTGTAACAAATTTTATGCTCATCGCTAGTGGCAATTCGAACACTCACCGCCTTCAACGACTCAATCAACCACACATCCGATTCAATTCTGAACTTTGGCATCACTATATCCAATTTCACTTCGCTCAGCGAACGCTGCACACATTGTAATGTGCTAGCGCTGAGCACCCGCTCTAATCTCGACACTCCATCATCCAACTGATTAGGCATTAATATTAACATTCGCAGCGCTGTGCCTTTGTAAGGTAACTCGGCGGCCACCAGATCGAGCTCAGTTATCTCACCGTAGCGTATCTTCACATCCGTCCGATACATCATCGGCACCTTTATTTTCTCTACCGAATTTAAATTAAAATCTCTTGGAATTGTGACTTTTGGATCGAAGGGGTACAACCACTCAGCTTTAAAGTAGATGGCACTCGCCAACACCTTTCTTGTGTCGCTTGTCAACTCAGCTGGGCTAATTACACTCTGTATTTTCCCATGAGTCTCTCTCTTGACCCACTCATTAATATTGCGCACTGTTTTTTCGCGACTCGTGAAGTTCACAGGTGCCACTGTCGTTTGAAAATATAGACTGATGAGGTCATTGTAAGCCGGCAGCAATTGTAGGCGGTTGTCTATATAAATGCGATTAGCCATTTCGAGTTTACTTTGTGGAGACTTGACGGTTTCTTGCAGGAATTCCCAAAAATCATAAGCCACATGCTCTTTGCTGGGGAAATTTTCCAAAGCGAGCACTTTTCGCATCTCAGCTGCAGTTTGACCAACCGCGCCCAGGTACGTCATGGCTAGGCAGGCCTGCACCGATACTGGAGAAACGATGAGGTTTTCATATGGCTGGCCTGTTGTAGTTGTTTTGAAAAAGTTTGCAGCAAATTCGGAGCGACTTTGGCTATCGAAACTACGGGCCCATCGCAGTTGCAATAAAATGAAAAGCAGTAAAACTGATTGAATAAATAAAAGGTGAGTTAAACAAACACATACATATGAACATACTTTACTATAAATAAGCTTCCGTGAATTACCTGCTTTCGTCATCTCAGATGCTGATTCTGATTCCGAGTGTCCGCTCAATTTCAAGTTATAATGAGCACTAAACACGCAGACGCCGAAAATTGTTATTTATTTGAGAAGTAGAGAATAACTGCCATCCCTAAATTGGCGCGTCAAGCGCCAAGCAACTGTCAAAAATCCTCATGCCCATACAATTTGTATGAAGCATCCCACAATAACGCGGCGCTTACGCCGAGCAAATGGAATTTTCATTTTTGACAGGGCGTTACGTGTTGAAGTTGGATGCAGAAGACGGAAAGAAAGAGAAAGGACAAACAAGTGAAAGAGGAAACGAGAATAAAAACGAGAGGACCTGAGAAAACGTCAAAAATGACGACGCGTTGATTTGGGGATAGCGCGCGCTGACACTCGTTGACAATGGATAACGTAACGCTTAGCGCTCCAATTTAGGGACGGCAGTAACTATGAAATAAGTTCGGTAGTAAAAAAGCTTTTCCATTTGGGATTTCCGCAATAAATTACACTGTACAGCAGCTGGAATATTCTTAACTCTACTGATACTAACCGTGTATTTCGGAACTTTTATTTAATATAAGTTTGTTGCATTCCTCTGGGCGGATAATATATTTACTAAGGGGGTTTTCAAGGTGTCAAAACAGTCAATATAGGATAAAGTTATGTATTTTAAAACAGTTAAAATCATTTTATTACATTTTTCGGCATAAAATTGCTGACTTCTTTTCCTATTACCTCTAAACTTTTCTAAATCTTTTTTAAAGCCAACTTAGCAACATCTTGTCACCACGAGTCTCAAAACTTATAGACGAAGCAATCCAGTTTTTTAACGTGTAAACATCTTACCTCTAGATATGAGTAAAATTTGCGTTAACCCAGCAGAAACTTTGTAACTCGCATACTCGTGCGAAATATAGTCAATTGACAATATTTCCTTTTAAAACGCGAAATAAAATCCATTGACATTATTGCTTTTCAAGCATTAAATTTGCGTTGCTTCGCAGCGGCCCATGTCGTGCTAATTTAAATTAATTCTTTCAGTGTTCCTCCAGGGTTTTGGAGAAGGCGGCAATCCACTGTTTCTTCAATTTAATAGTGTTCGCTTTATTTTTGGAAACAAAACATGTTTTGCAAGTTCTTGATCATTTCTACATTCTTTCTTCAAATATTTCTCGTATTCCAGCCCTCCTTTTTGCGTTTGGTTTTTCGCATCGTGTTTTTATTATATTCGTAAATTTAATTAGATTTTTTTTTAATAAAATTAACTGGCGGTGGTTCACGATTGTGTGTTTATTAGTAGCACTGAAGATTTGGCAATAACCTATTTCATCTATGGAAGCAACACTTACGGAGCAATGTTTCTTGTAACAATATTCATATCTCACGTACGATGCAAGAACAAAATTTGTTTCTTTGAATCGACATACTTTAAGCATTGTTGACGCTATTTCCATTTGAATGAGGAAATAGCACCATTTACTTTATTTCCAAATTTTTGTTGACTTTATTTCGCTTTTGAAAAGGCAATAGTCTTAATTGACCTTATTTCTATTGATCTTGTCATTTCTAAACTAACCTATTTATGTATGGAATTCACTCACGCCTGGGAAGTTGGAATACTGTAAGACGCAAACCGGCAAAAAAGTGGTTTTGAGTAGCCTGCCTATAGTTCTAGAGTTCTCGGCAAGGAAAAAAAAAGTTCTGGATATTTTGACAAAAAAAATTGTAATTTTTCAAAAATTGTGTATGCCAGATTCACGCAGCTTACGACATGTGGCAAAAATGCAAATAAAAAACTGTTTTTCTATTGAAAAGCCACTCAGAATAGAAAAACTGTTGAAAAGCTACTCAGAACAGTTTTAAGCTTTATTCAACTTTTTCCACCAGTTAGCAATTTCTACTGAGAGCTGCCTCTTTTACATGCAAATTCTTACATGCAAATTAATTAGAAAAAGAGATAAGCCATACAAAATTATAGTTATAAAATTATCTCAGATTAAACCGATAACTTTTTGGCGTCCCAACCCAGTTTTATCGATTATACTTGCGAAGAAGAGTAGGAATGTCAAATGTAAAAGTAAACAGAAATTGTTGTTAGCAAGGAAAAGAGGTGTTTTTAATAAAATATTAAGCTAAAATATATTTAAATATCATAGTATGTGCAGCAGAAAAAATTGCCACGGTGGTACAGAGATGAAGCTTAACTTTTCCTCGAGTTGTGAGGATAACAAGCACAACCAATTTGACAGCTAACGAGCTTTGATTATATAAATATGTAAACGTACTTTTATACTTTGTCGTTCGCATATGTTTACACATCAAATTTCATGAATACCTAGTACTCACGTCTTTTTTTAATCCCTTCGAACTTGTGAATTCTATGAACGAAGCAAATCGAATACAAATCGTCGCCTGGGTAAAAGATTGTCGTAAGCGTCATACGTTCTTGCGTAACATACGACAATCTTTTACCCAGGTGACGAAATAGATGTATCAAAGAATACAAATATACGAGTATCACTTTTATCAGCGCACAGTTACTTCAAAATTATAACCTCTATTTCATCTCGAGCATTAATGGCTCTATCATTTAGTGAATGGTAGATGGAAAGATATTGCTTAAAGCGAAAAACCGGTTCTCTGTATTTCTTGGTGTATTTCTCTGCTGTTTCCTCCTTCATCTCTGATTTTCACCCCTCTATTCAAACCCTGTAGGGAAACCGCGGACTAGTGAATCAAATTTCTAGTTCCGTACTAGGTCTTTATCGCCAAAAAGGAACTAGTCTGATAGGAACTAGATCCCCACCAGTCGAAAATCGGCGAAAAGTGGTAAATTTAAAAGGCTAATTTTTTCAGTTATTTTGACTAGAAATTTATATCTAAAGTGACGAATTTAGAAATGGTTCGGAACTATAGAAAAAGGGATGCAGAACGAACTAGATCCTATTTGTCGAATTTAGAACCAGTTCGGAACTATCGAATAAGGGATTCAGCGGGGGGCTTGTTTACTTTACATAGATATGTGTTCAGCGGCTTTTTCGTTCAAATACGCTTCTATTCTGTGCTTCGCAAATGCTTTTTCATAGCTTGGTAATACAAAACTAAAATTTGTGTTAACATTTCAACATCTTGGGAGAGTCTGGAATCTAAGAAATAACAGCGAGCACCTCTGCAAACTCAGCTACAGCTAAAGGTATGTAAACGTACATTTCTTACAATCATTCAAACAAAGTTAATTTCAAATTGAAAACACATTTCTTCCAAAATAACTTAAAATCGCACACACAGAAGAACCAAAAAGATTGAAAAATCATGATACTTTTTTCTTTCGTCTGTCGATTTTAGAACTGGTTCGGAACTATAGAATTTAGGACTAGTTCGGAACTATCGAAAAAGGGATGCAGCTGGGGGCAATTGACACTTCCTAGTACATCGCCATGTTAAATTCGCCAGTTGCTTGCATGCAAAAGAGATTTATCGCGAACCAGTACTGGGTCTAAATGTACTAGAAGCGCACCAGTTCAGAACTAGAGATTTTCCCCACAGGGAATGAACATATAAGTACGTATGTATGTATGTTCATAAATACTGTGTGTAACTCAACTCGATAGGGTTTAATGGGTTGTTCGTAATAAAGTTGTTAAAATAGCTACGCTTACCAACAACAACAATAAACGATCAGCGAAACAAAATGCCAAATGGCAGAAACTAGATACTACGATCAATTTAGGCATCATCTCAATAACAGCAACAACATAAAATTAAACAGTCCTCCAATGCGTGATGATGCGATGATTATTACGGCACTCAATGCGTCATTAATATAGCAGTAAAAAATCGGATTCCCTTGCCCCTGTTTGCGCGAAGTGCATGTGCGTAGTTTCAAACGAGTGTATGACGAGACTAATATTTAAATTTTTTTCACAAAGTGATGGGAGCTAATTCGATGAAATCCATCATATGTATAAATCAAAAAGTGAATTTTGATTTCTTTATTAGTTATGATTTTTTGCATTTCAACGATGATGTTTGTAACGTAATTTTTGCATTTCAGGTGACGATATGTATGGAACTTGTAAGTTAGCCGAATAGTATGACTCCGCATTCCATTGGTATACGAAAATTGCCAAGTGGACCTTTTCAATAGCCTTTCACTATACCGGTAGCGTATATAATATCACATACATTCACCATACACTTTTAATTTGAAATCGTGTGCTAAGTTACAACCTTCACTGTACATCTCGTGCTTTAAGTATGTATTAGGCACGATGCAAATATATTTCAGAAATCATTTCCATAAAACTGGACTTTTTATCATCAGCATTAGAAAACATAACGGCTTATAAATTCATATCCGGATTAAACCCTCCCCCACTTTTTGTAATTGAGTAAAGCAGAATAACACTTTCAAAAAAGCAGATTTATTTTAACGAAATGTTTAAATTCCAACAGACATATCCCGCAAGGCCAAAGCATCCGAAAAAAAAGATGGATGCTGAATAGCACGAGCTCAATCCGCAGTCGTAACGCATTCTTTTGCTTGGCGAATTACTTTCTCCAAGTATTGCAGCCTTCTTTCACCTACTCCCGGTCCGTCGGTAGAAAGAATGCCCACATGAGTTTTTTCATGACTTTGTATGTTTGCACAAATATTCTCAATCGGATTGAGCATGGGCGAGTATGGACCCAAGCGCAAAAGGGTGGGTGAATCGCTACTTCCAACTACTTGCTCAAGCCCAGTATGACAGGGTGCATTGTTGCACACCAATACCAAGTCTGACAATGTGTTACCCATGCTTGTCCACTTATCTAGGAGCTCTTTCACCCACTCACCCGCGCTCTCGCCTGATGGTTATGGTCCCAATCAAATGGACGTTGGGTCCCCTTGATGCAGCCAACGTGTAAACTGATCGCACACCAGACCAGGAGCGACCTCTTGTTCTGCGACAAAACAAGTTAAAATTTCACTCGTCTATATATACATCTTGTTTTCCTTGCTGAATGTACTCCGTCAACGCCGTTACGAATTCTGCTCTTTTTTGCAGGCATTTGATGAACGGGTATACATTTTTCCATCTAAATATTTCGCAGCAGTTGATGTGCAAATATTCTTCCGAAATTCTGCTTGAACTTTGGAAGCTAAGTTCTTCAGGGTAATTGTAGTGTTTTCTTCTACCCAATGTACCATCGAAGCTACCTGGTTGTCTGTTAATTTTTTTTTCATTACCACCTCCTCTCTTCTGACTCTATAACCTGACTGACTATAGCCAAGTCTTATAGTTAACACCGAAGGTCGGTGATAAGCTAGACCATTCTTAGCGTTTAATGCCAGCCTCCAAAATACATGTCCGGTGCACATTGTTATAAGCTTTATATATTCTTCGTTTCACAACCTCATAATCTGTACAAAAAAAATTACACAAATACATATGTAAGTACATATGTATGCACATATAAGATTTAACACATACAATATTTACGAAAATATGGTCCAATTATAATATGCAAATTTTTTCACATTAACACATACGTACCTAACATATCTCCTCTACATATGGGGCACTTATTTGAGTCAACGATCGGCCCAGTGTAATCCTGGTGAAGGAAATGCCCACATGAATGCAGGCGGACCAGGGCTTTTCTCCGCATATCGAATCTACAAATCGTACAATTGTCTTTGAGTTCCATTGCTGGATATAATCAAGGCGAATTTATACAAGGTGGTGTTACTGGCGAATTTAGATTTTCGCCGCGGTCCTCCTGAATGTCAAAATGATGTGTTTGTTGTTATATGAGTTCGCCTTGTTTACAATCTAAATTCGCAAGTAACACCACCTTGTATAAATTCGCCTTGGATATATGTAAGCGTATAAAACTATGTGTATTTTTTTTTTTGCACTCATGGATGTTTGAATCCATGCCGATTTGTATCTTTAATTCAAAACTGTACTGAATTGTAAGATTATTTATTTAAAGTGGCTATGAAAACTGTTTGTAAAGTTACAACTGAATTTTTCTGAAATACATTTGTGTTTCTCTGAAATTCAATTGGGTTTTTCTGAAATATATTTTGTAATCAGTAATACTTTATGTTTAGGAGGAATGCCATTTCGTGTTGTATTCAGGTCCGTTGGGTAGATAATGAAAAGCGGGAGAATATTTCTGTACACACTTTTGAAATAGAAATTGTTGATCTGTATAGAAATCTTTTTCAAGCCTGTATTACATATGTAGTATATAGACAGTATCGACCTTAACCAGCCAAAGGCACCGGGCACGTAATGTGAAATATTTTATGAAAAGAAACAAAAGTAAAAAAATGTGTACTTTTTAATATCTCGATTCTAGAGCAATTCGGTCTCTAGGTTTCTAGAAATATTACGACATCAGCCGCACCAACTGGATTGTTGTACCTGTGCCAAATAAATACCGATATAAACATATATGTACTACAAACACCGCAAACAAAACAAATATGTACGACCGGTTTCTAATTATATTTTTCATACCCGAACGCACATGTGCATAAGGGTAGATATCGACCCAATAGATATCGTATGGGCCATTTTTCTAGACCCAAACAAAATCCTGAGAAATTTTCACTCAACTTACATAAGATATTGTTCATGGCAAATACTTACTATTAGCTGATTAATGTGGGTCTACTTCTGCCTGCGTTATTAATCCATCCTGACACAATGATTCTGTTTTCTATAATTTCCAAATAATGGCTGCATTTCTATATTCATTCCGAACGTTTGGAATAAACTTTTTTGTTTACTTATTCTTTAGAACGTTCCTGATGATATGTCAACGTATATTTCAAACGCATTCTGTTTATTCTGGCTGTGAAATGGGTTTATCTGGAATGTATAAAGAAACGCAGCCAATATGTAATCATAATTACCTGTTGATTGTTATCTGTACAGAAACAGTTCTAAGAATGTTAAAAAAAAATTAGAGTATGCACAGATTCCCAATTATCAAACTAATCCGACGTCTGCTAATCCAAACTTGGCTTTTAAATCCAGCTACTAGACGTTCAACCATCCACTGGCGGGTTAAGGTAACCAGGCATGGTAGCTCTGCAATTATATGAACGAGTTTGTATTCTAGGAGGAGAACCTTAACCTTCATTTATCTCCTGCCTACTACCAAAATTGTAAGATGTAGATTTCCTGTGACCAAAAGGAGGTTCACCCCAATGTTTTAGTGTGCTACATTGATTTCTCGACTGCCGCTGAGTATTTTATGACTATGTAATAACTTTTCAGCGAATGAATTAATGTGTCTATTTTAGTATATGTTTGTGCAATGTTAAAATGACATTTTACGACTGTAGGCAATTATCAGGTGTCTCTGTAATATTAGAACGCATTTAATGGGTGCTGAGAAAAAA
>NW_023458560.1:16173315-16179052 GCF_013731165.1 Rhagoletis pomonella
AGTTTTTTCTCAGCACCCATTAAATGCGTTCTAATATTACAGAGACAACTGATAATTGCCTACAGTCGTAAAATGTCATTTTAACATTGCACAAACATATACTAAAATAGACACATTAATTCATTCGCTGAAAAGTTATTACATAGTCATAAAATACTCAGCGGCAGTCGAGAAATCAATGTAGCACACTAAAACATTAGGGTGAACCTCTTCTTGGTCACAGGAAATTCACATCTTACAATTTGGAAGTAGACATAGCTAAATGCAGGGTTAGGTTCTTCTAAGCATACCTCCTAGAAACGAAATGGTTTGTAAAATTGCAGTGGTACCGTGCCTGGCTACCTTAACAAGTTTCGATTAGCAGACGTCGAATTAGTTTGATCATTGTGAATCTGTGCATACTCTAATTTTTGTTTAATATTCTTAGAACTGTTTCTGTACGGATGAAAATCAGCAATTATGATTAGATATTAGTTGGAAATTATAGAAAACAGAATCATTATTAACACAGGCAGAAGTAGACCCACATTAACCATCAGCTAATAGTAAGTACATGGGCGTAGCCAGGTAGGGGCAGGGGGGTGCTCGAGCCCCCCCCTAACTTTCAAATTTTCCTTATATATATATAAAATAGTTCCCTGAAATGCCAGCTTAATAGGGTCGAGCCCCCCCCCCCCCCCTAGATTTCATTCTGGCTACGACGATGAGTAAGTATTTGCCATGACCAATACCTTTTGTGAGTTGAGCGAAAATTTCCCAAGTGGGCCACCTAAATTTGGACGGTCAAGGTTTTGTTTGAGTCAAGGAAAATGACCCATATGATTATTTCGTGCAAACGGGTCGATATCTACCCTTGTGCAAAAGTACGCTCGATTATGAAAAATAGAATTAGAAACCGATCGTATATATTTGTTTTGTTTGCGGTGTTTGTAGAACATATATGTTTATATCGGTATTTATTTGGCACAGGTAAACGAATCCGGTCAGTGGGGCTGGGGCTCTATTCTGTAACTGTGAGTTTTCAAGTGTACACTGAAAATTGTGTGCACTCTTCATTTTGCGATTGAGGAAGAGTGAGAATGAGCTTTAGTTGTCAAATTTGGGAACACTTCCTTATTTTGCGATTCAGCATGTGTGAGAATAAGTTTTAACTGTCAAAATTGTGTACACTTCTCTTCCGAAAAACTCACTGAATTTTATTCGGTGTGTTTTTGGTTGTGAGTTTTGCACTCGGTGTACACTACATTTTCTCACAGTTGCAGAATAGAGCCCCTGGAGTCGTAATATTTCTAGAAACCTAGAGGCCGAATTGCTCTAGAATCGAGATATTAAAAAGTACAAATTGTTTTACTTCTGTTTTTTTTTCATAAAATATTTCACATTAAATACTTGCCCGGCGCCTTTGGCTGGTTAAGGTCGATACTGTCTATATACTACATATGTATTACAGACTTGAAAAAGATTTCTATACAGATCAACAATTTCTATTTCAAAAGTGTGTACAGAAATATTCTCCCGCTTTTCACTATCTACCCAGCGGACCTGAATACAACACGAAATGGCATTCCTCCTAAACATAAAGTATTACTGATTACAAAATATATTTCAGAAAAACCCAATTGAATTTCAGAAAAATACAAATGTATTTCAGAAAAATCCAGTTGTAGCTTTGCAAACAGTTTTCATAGACACTTTAAATAAATAATCTTACAATTCAGTACAGTTTTAATTAAAGATACAAATCGGCATGGATTCAAACATCCATGTGTGCAAAAAAAAAAAAAATACACATTTGGAATTAGCATTCGAGTAGTATACATAGTTTTGTTCGTCTGTGCATAGTTTTATACGATTATATCCAAGGCGAATTTATACAAGGCGGTGTTACTGGCGAATTTAGATTTTAAACAAGGCTAATGCATATAACAACAAACACATCATTTTGACATTCAGGAGGACCGCGGCGAAAATCTAGATTCGCCAGTAACACCACCTTGTATAAATTCGCCTTGATTATATCCAGCAATGGAACTCAAAGACAATTTTACGATTTGTAGAATCGATATGCCGAGAAAATCCGTGGTCCGCCTGCATCCATGTGGGCATTTCCTTCACCAGGATTGCACTAGGCCGATCATTGACTCAAATAAGTGCCCCATATGTAGATGAGATATGTTAGGTACGTATGTGTTAATGTGAAAAAATTTGCATATTACACTGAGAAAAAGGATTAGTTTCGACAACTAAAGATATTTAGTTCCCGAATTTTGACAATATTTGGGAACTGTTACCAAGGATTGGGAACTATTACCATCGATTGGTTATTATAACTAAATATATTAAAGCTTCTAATATTCATCTAGGTTGTAACAAATCGTTAATTTAGTTGAAGGGTTTGGTTAATACTAATAAATATTTCTTTGAAGCATATTTCTACAAATTCCATTCAACTTAACGTATGGTTCATAAAAGGATGTTATTAAGCTCTGCTAATGCAGATAAGCTTTCTTTCAACACGTGGTTTAGTCATAGTTACCAAATCTTAGTTGAGGCAACCACGATTTGGTTTGAGAGTGGAACATATTCATGCTTGTGAGCCACCCCTAAAGAATGCTGAGCGCTCTCTGAGCACATACGAAGAGCGCCAGCTGAGCAATGCACACAGTCCCACTTATTGAATCGTTTGAATGCGCTAGTATGCCGACCATTGCATTGTGCGTGGAAATCATTGCTCCGCTACCGCTGTTCGTATATGGGTGAAACACGCATGTGGTCCCAGAGCGCTCAGTAAGCTATGGCAAGTCGATCGCTGCACCATGTGTGCTATGACATGCCCATACTTGTTTGTCAAAGTTTCAGTTTTGCTATCATCGCGGGTTGTTTCGGTGCGCGCATAGTTTAAAGTTTAATTAAAAATATAAAGTTTGATGCCAACCGGGGTTTTTCAGTGGATATATAATTCATGTGAATTATAATTTGAAAGTGTCTATTTAGCTAAGGAAAAAGCAAGGCAGTATACTTCCAGCAGATATTGACCTGGGTTTTCGCACGACTGTTCCTGTTTCATCGTTCTTTTTTAGGAAATTCTTACCACCATACACATATGTATTATTTACTTTAGTAACTAACTTATGTAAATATGTACGTATTTTTATGCTTAATATATGCAAATAAAAGAAGAAAGTAAACACAACAAACATCGAGTAAATTTTTATTTGTGTCAAACTGAAACTTTTTGCCCAATAATAAACGGTTAGCTAATTCAAGTCTACGGCAAGTTCACAAAATTAATTAAAAACTTGTATCAACCAAAGCATTGTTTATATTTGCTCAACAATGATTTTATTCAACTAACAATATTGTCCAATCAAGGTAGTCGTTTTGTAATTATTAACAAATATACATTTGTCCCAACTAGAAGTCTTAAGTAAATTGCAGACTTTCGTGAACTATATATTTATTTCGCCATATCCAACTATGCCACTTGATCACTATAACCAAATCTTGGTTATTATAACTAAACCTTTTTCTGGGTGTATAATTGGACCATATTTTCGTAAATATTGTATGTGTTAAATCTTATATGTGCATACATATGTACTTACATATGTATTTGTGTAATTTTTTTTGTACAGATTATGAGGTTGTGAAACGAAGAATATATAAAGCTTATAACAATGTGCACCGGACACGTATTTTGGAGGCTGGCATTAAACGCCAAGAATGGTCTAGCTTATCACCGACCTTCGGTGTTAACTATAAGACCTGGCTATAGTCAGTCAAGTTATAGAGTCAGAAGAGAAGAGGTGGTAATGAAAAAAAAAATTAACAGACGACCAGGTAGCTTCGATGGTACATTGGGTAGAAGAAAACGCTACCCTGAAGAACTTAGCTTCCAAAGTTCAAGCAGAATTTCGGAAGAATATTTGCACATAAACTGCTGCGAAATATTTAGATGGAAAAATGTATACCCGTTCATCAAATGCCTGCAAAAAAGAGCAGAATTCGTAACGGCGTTGACGGAGTACATTCAGCAAGGAAAACAAGATGTATATATAGACGAGTGAAATTTTAACTTGTTTTGTCGCAGAACAAGAGGTCGCTCCTGGTCTGGTGTGCGATCAGTTTACACGTTGGCTGCATCAAGGGGACCCAACGTCCATTTGATTGGGACCATAACCATCAGGCGAGAGCGCGGGTGAGTGGGTGAAAGAGCTCCTAGATAAGTGGACAAGCATGGGTAACACATTGTCAGACTTGGTATTGGTGTGCAACAATGCACCCTGTCATACTGGGCTTGAGCAAGTAGTTGGAAGTAGCGATTCACCCACCCTTTTGCGCTTGGGTCCATACTCGCCCATGCTCAATCCGATTGAGAATATTTGTGCAAACATACAAAGTCATGAAAAAACTCATGTGGGCATTCTTTCTACCGACGGACCGGGAGTAGGTGAAAGAAGGCTGCAATACTTGGAGAAAGTAATTCGCCAAGCAAAAGAATGCGTTACGACTGCGGATTGAGCTCGTGCTATTCAGCATCCATCTTTTTTTTCGGATGCTTTGGCCTTGCGGGATATGTCTGTTGGAATTTAAACATTTCGTTAAAATAAATCTGCTTTTTTGAAAGTGTTATTCTGCTTTACTCAATTACAAAAAGTGGGGGAGGGTTTAATCCGGATATGAATTTATAAGCCGTTATGTTTTCTAATGCTGATGATAAAAAGTCCAGTTTTATGGAAATGATTTCTGAAATATATTTGCATCGTGCCTAATACATACTTAAAGCACGAGATGTACAGTGAAGGTTGTAACTTAGCACACGATTTCAAATTAAAAGTGTATGGTGAATGTATGTGATATTATATACGCTACCGGTATAGTGAAAGGCTATTGAAAAGGTCCACTTGGCAATTTTCGTATACCAATGGAATGCGGAGTCATACTATTCGGCTAACTTACAAGTTCCATACATATCGTCACCTGAAATGCAAAAATTACGTTACAAACATCATCGTTGAAATGCAAAAAATCATAACTAATAAAGAAATCAAAATTCACTTTTTGATTTATACATATGATGGATTTCATCGAATTAGCTCCCATCACTTTGTGAAAAAAATTTAAATATTAGTCTCGTCATACACTCGTTTGAAACTACGCACATGCACTTCGCGCAAACAGGGGCAAGGGAATCCGATTTTTTACTGCTATATTAATGACGCATTGAGTGCCGTAATAATCATCGCATCATCACGCATTGGAGGACTGTTTAATTTTATGTTGTTGCTGTTATTGAGATGATGCCTAAATTGATCGTAGTATCTAGTTTCTGCCATTTGGCATTTTGTTTCGCTGATCGTTTATTGTTGTTGTTGGTAAGCGTAGCTATTTTAACAACTTTATTACGAACAACCCATTAAACCCTATCGAGTTGAGTTACACACAGTATTTATGAACATACATACATACGTACTTATATGTTCATTCCCTGTGGGGAAAATCTCTAGTTCTGAACTGGTGCGCTTCTAGTACATTTAGACCCAGTACTGGTTCGCGATAAATCTCTTTTGCATGCAAGCAACTGGCGAATTTAACATGGCGATGTACTAGGAAGTGTCAATTGCCCCCAGCTGCATCCCTTTTTCGATAGTTCCGAACTAGTCCTAAATTCTATAGTTCCGAACCAGTTCTAAAATCGACAGACGAAAGAAAAAAGTATCATGATTTTTCAATCTTT
>NW_023458560.1:16179152-16184565 GCF_013731165.1 Rhagoletis pomonella
ATTTTATCCCACAAAAAAACTCGGTCGGTAACTTAAGACTGACTAGACTGTTTACATACCTATTGAATTTAAAGGCAAACCGACATTTTAAATGTATAACTGATAATTAAGTGTTAACTACTCGGTCATAAATGGCTGAATTCTCACATTTGTAAGATGCTCACAAACTGGTCCCTTGTATAGTTGAGCCTCCTTATGGTAGAAATCTTATCTTACTAATATTATAAATGTGAAAGCTTGTATGTTTGGATGTTTGAGAAATCATCACGCGGAAACGACTGAACGGATTCGTGTTAAATTTTGTACGAGGATAGCTTCTGGGCCAGATTGGTTAATAGGCTATTTTTTTTAAGAGTTGCCAACTGTTAAAAAATTTAATTTATTTAATATGCGGGAACGACTGAATGGATTTGCATGAAATTTTGCAAGCAGATAGCTTATAACCTACAGTGGAAAATAGGCTAATTTTTTGGAAGAGTTGCCACCTGTTAAAAAAGTTTAAGTAAGTTAATACACGGAAACGACTAAACGGATTTGCATGAAATTTTGCACACAGATAGCTTATGACCTAGGTTAGAAAGTAGGTTACTTTTTTTAAGAGTTGCCACCTGTTAGAAATGTTTAGTTTAATTAATACGCGGAAATGAGTGAACTGATTGGCATGGAAGTTTTCACACAGATAGCTTATGAGCCATGTTGGAAAATAGGCTACTTTTCTTAAGAGTTGCCACCTGCTAAAAAAGTTTAATTAAATTAATACGCGGAAAAGTCTGAAGGGATTTGCATGAGATTTTGCAAGCAGATAGCTTATGACCTACAGTGGAAAATAGACTAATTTTTTGTAAGAGTTGCCACCTGTTAAAAAAGTTTTAATTAAATTAATACGCGGAAACGACTGAACTGATTTGCTTGAAAGTTTGCACACAGATAGCTTATGACCTAGACTGGAAAATAGGCTACTTTTTTAAGAATTGCCACCTGTTTGAAAATGAAATTTTGCTCAAAGATGGTTTATGACCTGGATTGAAAAATAGGCTACTTCCTTAACCGGTTTCCCGATCAGAACGAAATTTAGTACACTTACTACGGATTTCGGAAGGATGGTCTTAGACTGAGGCATTTGCTACAGTAATGAGAAGTGGTATTTTACCAAGGCCAGGTTACTAAATTTGAGTTGGAAATATTAGAACCCGCCGTGGAACCTCCAAGAAGGTTACACGTTCACGCGTCGTATACCTGGAACCATTTTAAAGTAAACTTAGAGGGATTGATATCTTTCCTATGCCTAGCGCGCAGACGAGATTTTATAATTTCATAGTTTTAAACGGCCTAAATACCTTAACTCGCTTAAAAAATAACGAGCTATAACGAAATGGGCACAGAAATAAAATCTAGCATCATTAAATTATTTTTCATATCTGTATAAAAGCGCGGGGTGAAACCCGCGGGTATAAGCTAGTATCTATATATATGTTCGTTTTAGCAGCAGTTAGGGAAGATAAAATAGATCTAGCTGGATTCGGATCAGCCGCTTGCTAGATGCTTTTTCAGTTTTTTACTGTCCATTTCAGCAGATCTGCTCTATAAAAACACAAGTAAGCAAAACCGGTCTCAAACAAGCTGTCGAAAAATGAATCAAAGTCGTACGTTAACTAAATACTTTTCCACCTAATTCACTTCGCACGGGTTAAGAGTCTAAAAGTTACCACAACATTTTCCGCCTTTGAAAGCGTTGGCACGCACAAGAAGTGAAACATCAAAAAATAATTATACATTTTGCCATAATTTTAGACTTGCTATAACGAACACCGTACACCGGACACAGGGCAACACAAAAACATCAGCTAAAGCGGTCAAAGCAGCCCAAAAGCACTGTCGGGTAGGAGTTGCGCCTTACGCCCAACATTATACGAAAAAATAAGCGTAAAAGTTCCAATGGAAAAACTCGCCGAGCGGCAGTAGAAAGTGAAACAGCACAGAGCTGCTTCCTCATTCATTGCTCGAGGATACATCATTCACCACGCAGCATCAACGCCTTTTCAGCAAACTGACGCAAGGCCACACTATGCATGTACTACATAGTAGCTATGCCGCCATGCGCGATTAACAACGTCAATGGACAGAGCCACAGCCAGAACAACAACCACAGATTCCACGCCAGTCAACTTAGTTGCTGCCAATGCCATTTCTGTGTCCATTGCCGTCGCCGTTGGCCGAAATTGGTAGGAGTTGATGCGTTGATGCAATTACACCATAATATTCACACTTTGCGAGGTGAGAAAATTGCCGGCTATTAAAAAATCATAATATCAAGACAGATCGATGCAGCCGTCTGCTTTGGGGTGGGGCAGGCTTGCGCAGTGAAGAGGAAGATCGCTCGAAAACCGGCCGTCTGTCAAAGCATATCCTACATAAGGATGCCCGAAATGTTGTTGTGACTGTATTTATTGCGTTATCTCATATGAACTCCTAAATGGCTCACAGAGTGGCAGTGCTTCCAGGTATGTTGGCTGTTTTGATCGCAAAGATGATGATGTTGATGATAATACGCCGATTCTGATGATGTACATACATCTACATATGTTTGTATGTACATCTACATATGTTTGTATGTATACATAAGTAGTTGCGCTTGTCGGCGCGGTTGGCGTGTTTGATATTTTGCCATTCTGCAAGTGTGTGAAAAGGGGGCGCGACGAATGATCAAAGCGGGTTTGGCTGCTGCAGCAGTCATTGAACGCCCATTTTTTCTGAATTATGCAACAACTTTTTATTTTTAGTATTTTTTTTTTTGCGCGCCACATATTTTAATGTTGCTGGGCTGCGGATACGTAAATTTACTGCTGGTAGCTTGTTCGAGAATTAGCTACGTAAGTATAACAAATGAAGGATTCCCACTGAGGGATAGATTTAGGTTATCCATTGCTAGGCTTATAAATTTATCATAATCTTCGAGGTAAGAAATGCTCCGGACGATACTCCGCCCATAGCGAACGAAGTAGGGACTATACTTGAGCCGCCGGACCCTTATATATTATGCGTCCATAATCCGAAAGATGATAATGTCGACGGATTCAAAATGACGCTTTCTTTCGAGCGCTGCTTCCATGCGATATGTGATGTGCGTTTCCAACACCAACTTAGGAAAGTAATGCATCTTTGGGCCAAACTGCTGGAAAATTATATTTCCATGACTGAACCTCCGACATCAAATTGAACTACTTCGCCACGTGCCTAAAGTTTTTATTAAAACATACATATTACCTTTAGAAAGTTTTAGCGCTTGCAAGAATAATTAAACGTGACTGGAAAACGCGGGCACTTCCCCACTTTGCTGAATAGACAAAATTTAACGAAAATATAAAGAAAAGACAGCCGCCCAAAGGTGCTTTTAAGTCGCCTTGTCTGAACTTCTGCGTTATCAAGCAAGGACGCGTTTAGGAAATTTTATAATATACGTACATAGTATGCGAATAATTGTAAATTTTTCACAGATTTTGGCAATACTGCCGTGGTTCCGAAAGTATTTCGCTATCTGAAAAAGTTTAAACCAGATTGCAAACACAACAGAAAACAATTCATGCACACCAAAAGCTTTTAGTTAGTTTATTTTTTTTTTTTTTTCTTTCGACTTGAATCTACATATGTGATAGATATTAAGTTTTTGATTTATCCTCCAACTTCTAATATTTCGACTTACTTTTTCGCTTTTTCTCATTTGCCGTTCAGTGATCACTTAAAATCACAGGCCGCTCATTGCGTATCGAAATCAAAAAAAAAATAAATGCCGCTTCACTAGTTTTGCTTAGACTTGGCCGAGCCTCTCCTCCAAGGCTATATTACGGAAGGGAAACATCATTCCATTCATTCCTGGTTCGTTTCATACTGCAAAAGTTTGTAAATATTAGTCTTCGGCCTTACTTTTATTCCTATCTTTATAACAAACTTTACCTCTATCTTTATCTGTATCATTATTTTAGCTTTATTTGTTACTTTTGCTTTTGGCTCTTGCATTCGCCCTCCTCCCCTCACCAGTTCATCGTTCACTTTCGCCCTATTCCTTACAGTGGCGCTTAATTCATAACGCAAAACGTTTTTGAAGTCGACTAAAAACTTTCACGTGAAGAAAGTTATTCAAGACAGGTCATAAGAGACCTCTGTAAAAGTTCTGGAAATTACGCATGTGATTTGATTGGTGAAAACCTCCCCAACTTTTTGGTCCGATACGCTTCGTTTTGATCTGGCTGGGCTCAAAATTTGCTTGAGTTTCCTATATTCATTGCTGACAGAAAGTTTGCTCCTAATTTCTAATGGCTCCTCGTTTTCAACTATCTATCAATAATTTTCGTTTGCATTTATTTCTTTGGAATTTATTGATGCGTGGTTTCTTGATAACGATATCGTATTCTGTGCATACTTCGCTCACATTATCGAAAATTTCGAGAAAATTACTTTCTGTACTTTGTCGCATCTCTTAAATTCCTGCATATGTAGCATCGTGCTTACTCAAAGGCAGAACCATGGATTGCACTGGTTGTTCCTTTTTTTCTGCAAGACGTTGTACATTCTGAAGTATAAATAGCAGCCAGGAACTGGGAAGTTTGTGTTGCTGATTTGTCATTTTTCCATACTACTATCCCTTCAAGATTTTCTAAAATTCTGACTGAAGTGCAATGCACGTTGACCCCGCTTTTTCGATTTTCTTCTTCTTGTAACGCTGCGGTAGTCCCCATCGCATGATTCATGCCAGCAAAATCACAAACTGCATTCATGGCTGAGTTAAAACTATGTGGAGCACAGTGCGCATAAATGGCAAGAGAAAAATCTAATTGTATGTACATTTGCGCTCCATGGAATTAACCACAAATCGCTGAAGCTCCAGCATGTGCTTGCCCAAAGGTACGAACAAGCTATACCTACTTCCGAAAGATACTTGTTGATAGTTCCTGATAGCTATCCTAAAATCAAACAAGTGAAAAAATTACAAATCCAAATCTCCCTCGTACTAAAACTCTAGATCCGCTGCTGAATCTGATCATCAATCCCACGCCCCTTATGGCTCCCTCTTTGTATAAGATCATTAAGGCAAACTGATTAAACAAGAACATTTGTGATTTTCCAGTATACATACATACATATATGCTTATATGTATCCTGCAAAAAATACGACCAATCCGGGATGACTTCGGGAGCAATCGCAAAGGATCATGCGACTTATACCACATTTGATCTCTATATATGGAATCAACTGTTCGCTTTTGATCGAGCATGTTTTATGAAGAGACTAATTGTTTCCCTTTATACCCGAACGGTTATAAAAAGCGACTAGTCAATTTTAAAAAATAAAAAATAACAAATTGCGCCAGCTGCGATTGGAACCAGCGTTCTCAGTTTTGTTAAGCGAGTACTCTCT
>NW_023458560.1:16184665-16204691 GCF_013731165.1 Rhagoletis pomonella
GCAAAAAGCTGATAGTTTTTGATAACTTTCAATAATTAACAGGTACGCGAACGCAACTGATAGATGAGTGCAGTTGCTGTATGGCTAATGTGACCAACTATTTTATTTCATAGCTCAAAGAAGTACAGGTTAGGTTGGGTTAAGTTAACGCCGCGAGCCGATTACGAAATTTCGAATGCATTGCTTGCACAGCTGATAAAAGGGATCAGTTGAAGTTCCTAGTCTTACCGCATGAATACCAATCGCACAATGGCCTGTCAGAACCCCCATCACTAGCCCTTGAGAGGTATCGTGTTTTAAAGTGCCCTATAAAAACCTTTGCTGCAGCAGAAAAATGTCTTCTTTTCCTTTTTTATGTCACCAAAAGACCCGGTTTCCCTTAGCCCAATAGCAGTACGTGCTGCGACAATTTTGTCTGCAATATCCGCAGGCGCCGTGTTAAATATATGTATGTTAAGCGCCAGTGTACAGTGTACAAGTGTAGCCGTCTCTAGTGAGTTCCACCAGACAAGGGCTCCTTGAAACAATAAAGGCTTAAATCTGGTTTCCCAGAGCTAATGAATTAACTTAGGCAAGAGACCTCACCTTTTACCCAGCTCCCCTACCCTATCCTAAATGTCAGGCTTCTACGACAGCCGCCGGTGATCGCCCACCTAGTTACCTGGTTCAGGTAACCTTGAGCCAGATCAAAAAGGGTGTCTAAAAAATGTCCGATAACCAAAAGTTCCACACCATCTACACAGACGATCACCCGACAGCCCAATTTTTACAGTTTCTCCTGAAGGTCGATTACAACCGCAATCCAGTTTACCAATGTGTGTAGGGCGGTTTTCACTGACTTTTTCTTGGAATAAGTGCATGAAAGACAGTCAAGAGGAATCGCGTTTCTTATATACAGGTCTATCAGTCTCTTTAGCGTTTTTAGCACAAACGAAGAGAGGCTAATTGGCCTGAAATACCTAAGAGAAACATGTGCGCCTTTTCCGGCCTTTGGGATGAACGCACTGACTACCCTCCAAGCCGTGGGGATGTACTCGGTCCTCACGCAGTTCGCATAAATGGATTTCAACCAATTGCACGACACCTTCAGAGCCCGGCGACTTTAATGGTTTGAATGAATTTATCGCCCAGGCAACGTGACGATCGTCCAGAAGATCGGAGAAGTACAGGACTTGAGAGAGATTCTGAAACCTGTTAGCGAGAATCTTCGAATCGCTATCGCACTTTTTGACGCAAAAACATTTATATCATGCGTCAAAAAGTGCGACAGTGATTCTAAACTTGTCGCTAACTGGTTACAAAATCTCCCTCCTGAAGAAAAAAATATGGCAAACAAGTATGTACATTTGACTGTACGAAGTACAAGAGCGAAGAAAGAAGTACTGTACTTCCGAAAGAAGTACGGTTGGTCACATTATGTATGGCGGGCCGTTTGTTGGATGATTTCACTCTCTATCGTATCTAAGCGCTATATGTATGTGGTCATAAAAAGCACTCTACTCCCTGGCGTTTTATGTACTCAAAGGTAAGCGCGTGTTATGCGATGACTTTTGTGGTCAACATTTATTAGAATGCCGCAAAAAAGTATAAAAAGAACCTTGCCACACGCAAGCAAATCTAACACGTACATACATACATATGTACATAAACCGTATATGGGTTTGAGCGCAGCGGGTTGCAAATCGTTAACATTCAAATTCTAATTCAAATTTCTCCAACATGTACATACTTACAGATTTACGTACGGAAATGCCCATCAACACGGTTTGAGTGCAAGGATGTTTGTACGCTTATCACTTGGTGGTCGAACGTGGGGAGTAGGTAATGATATTCAAATTCCCTAAATTTTTTAATAACATTTGAATGCATTTTAACATAATAAAGTTGTCGTGTTGTAAGTACATATGTATGTATGTATGTACATATTTATATATCAGTTAAAGCGACTCCAGCGTCATACATACATACTAGTTGCAATTAACTTTGTGATGGCCAGCGGCATTCAAATTAACGGTGTTAACGGACCTGTGGCACGACTTGCGTTTTTGACTGTTCTTTCTGCCCAAGTTACATACGAAGGCGGTTTCCACCCCCTGCAGATGTTAATAGTAGGTATTAAATGTGAAATTTTTATAACTTTCTTAAAATTAAGATCACTTAAATTGGTGTGTGGAAAAGCAACTGTGTGATTAGCAACTTAGTGTTTATGCGCACGGCTTTGATGCTGAATATTTTGTGATGATAAAATGTTTATATGACAAATAAACTGATAAGGTGATAGTTTGTTTATAAAATTTACAATTGAAACTATTGCCATAAAAGGGAATTTATTAATATTAATCGTTATCGCGAAGGCTACTTACGGAAACCGCAAGAGTTTTTAACTGAAATGACATGTTTGTTGGAATTATGGGAATTCGTGGTATCAATACTGATTATCCTTTACACATTCGAGGTGCATCCAGGTTACACACCGATATGACTGGCACCCCAACCTTTGATTCCAGTTTGTCGGAAGGTGCCCCTGACAACTTTAAAGAGTTCAGAAACTCTATAAGATATTCTCGCTCTGATCCCGGACTCCATGAACTTACAGGTTTTTACACAAACTTGCAAGAAGTTACAGGAAAAATGTTCCCGTTTTCCAAAATCCTGTAAATGAGAGCGATTTTGGAGAGTTGTGTAGAGAATGAAGTTGCAAGACTTTACCTGAACTTTTTCTTCTGGTAAAATCATGAAAAGTGTCAAGTGAAAAGTGTCAAGCGAAAAGTGTCAAGCTGTTTGAAGTTTTTACAGGAAAAATGCTTTTTTGTTCACGTACTTTTTGGTGGTTACTCACTTTTTACTCTTAATTCAAAGATTAATTTTGCTGTTTGAGATTTTTCCAGGATTTTACACGAAAAGTATTTGATCAAAGCTAATGTTACATCCTCATTTGCCATCATTGTATCAACAGACGTCTGTCGTCGCCTTACTAGGCACTTTATCAGTAACTGTCTTATTGATGTTCCCACTGATTCATTTTTAGGTGCCAATCATGGCGTTGCACAACTGGATTTTCATCTTAGTTGTGTATTTCAATATTCAAACTTTTGCCCAGAATGGCACGCACTTAAATCGTCTGCCGCAGTGCCGCGCTCGATGACAGGTAGCGTCCGCCGAAAATCTCCTGCTCGCAATACGACTACTCCTCCCATCAGCAAACAGCTTCCTCGACTGCATGCTTGTGTGACATCGTACATTTGTCCTAATTAAATTAATTGTATTGTTGCAACATAGCCCCGCCACCACGGTTTTCGCTAATGTTGCAAGTTGGTGTATTTCGAGTTGCCCCGGTCCAAGAAATAAAGGCCCCTTCTCCACCCTCCACGCGGCTCCAAATTTTATGGAAAATTTGCCTTTGCTCGGGTAATAAATAGTTTAGGCTCTGTTTCGGTGACTTGATCCGCCCAGTTCGTGGTGCTATAATTTAAATCTCCGAATAACTCATTGGACAGTTCTCCCGTTGGTTGCGGAGATGACATGCAGAAACCGCACATCCGTTTTCCGATTAAGAAAATTGTATGCTCAATTAGTCTCAGAGCCCCGGTGAAATATACGTCGTCATGTGCTGTTTCTTGAAACCTGTGAGCGATGTCTTAAAAAAAGCGGTTTATTAATTTTCCCATAGTTGCAAGAGGTTTGAAAGTCCGCAAAGCTTACAATATTATTACAAATATTTCATTTAACTTGTTGATAAAATGATTTTAAATTTATAAATGGGTGGTAACTGCTTTAAAAAATATTTTTAAACGGAAACATTCCTTAACCCTCTCTCATTTTATACCCATATTGAAACATTTCGGTCAACCTTTTAAGTAAATTGATTTTGAATTTCTTAAAAGACGGCAACCCACTTCTAAAATATTTAGAAATAAATTTGTTTTCAACCTCTTGCATTTGGTACCCATACTAAATTATTTCATTTAAATTCCTAACTAAATTGAGATAAAAAAATATTTTTGTAATAAATTGTTTTTGAAACTCTATTGTTTGACACACACATTGTTGTAATATTTAATTTTACTTAATAAATAGTTGATTTTCAATTTTTTTTTGAAGTGGCAGCACTCTTCGAAAAAAAAAATTCTATATGTTAATCCAGATCATAGGTTATGTAAAAGTGTACCAAATTTCTTTGAAATACGTCCAGCCGTTTTAGCGTGAAAGAGCTACAAACAAAGAGCCAATTTACACGATGACTTTCCACTGTGGGCGGAAAGTGATGCGTGTCGCGCTTGTAGGCAAGAAGTGTGGGAAATCAGCGGGGTAGGCATGCACGCACGGTCAGCGAAATCGAGGGGTTTTGTTGACGTTTCGCTGTTATCGAATTCACATTTTAATTTTTTTACTTTGAGTTCGCTATTCGCTCCGCTTTAAAAATGGGGACGAAATAATTGACCAAAGAAAATTTAGGGCTTAAAAGTAAAAAAAAAGCAAAAGGCACCGCAAAGAAAAAATCATCGTGTAAAAGCACGAAGATTTTCGAAGACTTTATCAAAAGAGAATGTGCAAAAAACGCGGGGTTCAAACACACTCACTCACAAACTTTCACACACACATTCATAATATTAAAGTACCCTGCAGTGAAAAGCCAAACCAGTTAGAAAAAATACTAGTTCATTAACTAGTATGTGCCTACCAGTTCGACAATTTCGATGAACTTAGGCGATCGGCGACATCTGCCTTTGAATTGCCAAAGCCAAAAATAAAACGCAATTAATTGCTTTTCTTACAAATGTCGGCTGTGGCGTCACGTGCAGACTACTGGTTTTGGTTCTGAAATCGCAGGTTCGAGGCCGCTTGAAGGTGGTTAAGATTTTTAAAGTTAAATAAATGTAAGTAAAAATAATTTATTCAATTTATAAATAAATAACAAATTTGAAAATCTAATTGCATTGCAAAAAAACATTTAGGAAGAAATGCTTATGCTATAAAAACAAAGATATTAAACAAAAATATTTTTTTTTATTAAATTTAAAAATTACAATAAACAGCCTAAACAAAAAAATTAATTTATAAATAAATAAAAATAAAATAAAAAATAGAAAATAAAAAAATTTTCCCTGCGCCAGGATTTGAACCTGGGACATCAGGCTTACCACGCAAGTGCTTTGCTCTGTCGGCCATTGTGACTGCTGGAGCGTCGTGAGCAAAAAGAGAATTGACAGACTATCTCATCAACTGGTATGATGCTACTAGTATTTATACTAGTAGATGCTGATGCATAGCCTGACAATTGACATCTCGTAGGACATCGCAATGTTAAAAATACCAGTCGCTAACATTGAAAAAGGATAGAACGGCTGAAACGCAAACCGGTAGAATTCCAGTTCACAACTAGTAGCTTTCCCTGCAGGGTATGTTTACATATAAAAAATATCGCAATCAAAGCTAGTTTAATAATCACCCCTTTAACACAGGCACATCTCAGATTACTAGCCCTCAAATTTGTTGTGCTTCTTATTCTCATAACTCAAGGAATAGTTAAGTTTCTTCTCTGTGCCACCGTGATCACTTTTATATATATATATTTTAACTTAAAATTTTATTAAAAATACGTTTAAAAATCTCTTTTCCTTGCGAGCGTCCATTTTTGTTTACTTTAGCATTTGAAATTTCTCATCGTCTTCGCAAAAACAATCGATAAATCTAGGTTGGACACCGAAAAGTTATCGGTTTAATCTGAGATTATTTATAATTACAGATTAACGAGGGACGAATTTTGTATGGCTAATCTCTTTTTCTAATTACAGATTAGGAAGTTAAGCTCGAAAATGAGGATAATCTACTTGTATGTAAACCCAGTATTAGTAGGATTTATTTCTGGTTTGGCCAGGCTTAGATGATTTGAACTGAGATGGGGTGAATTGAGATGAAATGAGGTGAGTTGGGGTGCGGTGAGTGTAGGTGGGAGGCGAATTGCGGTTATTTGAAGCGAGCGGTGGTCAGTCGTGGTAGAGTGCATTAAATAACATAACACAACATTACAAATGTAATATAACATAACATGACCTAACGTATGTCGTTTTTCAGTTTTAAGTTTTTCTTTGTCTATCTCTATCATTTTCTTTATCTATCTTTGTTTTCATCATTTTTTATCTTTATGTTTATCTTTATTTTATCCTGATCTTTATCTTCATTATTTTCTTCATCTACAAATTTACCCCCACATTTGTCATTATATTAAGTATTTAAATTTTACCTCCCCTCTTTGCTTTTATCTTCAGGGTTCTTTACTTTTATTTTAATGGTTAAAATTTTATCTTTTCCTTTATCCTCTACTTAGTCTGCATACTAAACTTCATTCTTCCTTGTGAGTCATTCCACTGAAAAGAGGAAAACGACATAAATTTGAATGACTAAATTTCGTTAATCTGTTAGAAAATATTAAAACAAAAAATCAAAAGAAGTCATAATTTTTTTCTATGGAAGCTTTTATTTTATGCATAATTACTTTACACCAGTCGCATGGAGATGTCCCACCAGTCATAACTTTAAGTATTTTTTTTTATATTTCTATGAAGATTATATAAACCTCATTTTTACTGGAAACGAAAGCATATAATTCATATATTCATACAACACAAAAACACCGTTCGTGAAGATTAATTGTTTAGGCTAAAATCCATCTTTGCGTGCACAAGGGCAGAGAACTTAGATAGATAGAGAAGGTGCAAATTTTTGGAACGTAAAATTGTTTGGCTGAAAAAATAAATCCATGGAATATCACCACAGCGCGATTAACATTTCAAGAAGAGTTAACAGAGAAAAATGTAAATTTCTGTTATGATAATGTTATATTTGTTGCAAGTGTCTAGCTATGTGTTGCTAGGTTGCATGTGAATGCAGAAACGTATTCATGTATTTTTTTTTAATAAAATTAAATAAATTAATATAGTTAAATTATATTAAATGTACTTTTATATTAGTTAGAATTGCTGATTTGCATTTCTGCATGACCATTTGTTAAATATAATTTATTCAGTAGTTAATGTTGCTAAAAACTTAAAAAGCATCTGTTCAAGTTCGCTTCTTGTACGAGTATTAAATTATGTAAATAGTAAAAATGCATGTTAGTTAAAAAAATGATAAAATTGGTTTTTTCACATACTCACTTTGAAGATGGACGCATTAACAAAAACAAGTAAGAAAGTTTAAGTTCGGGCGGAGCCGAACATTAAATACCCGGCGCAAATATTAAATATATGTTTTCCACCTTCGGGAAAGCTACCGCTACATCGTAATCCGGGGTTTATCAATTTTGAGTAAACCAGCGTCCTTAAATTTCGAAATATTGAAGTTTCAAGCATTTTTAAAATTTACCGTTATATGAAAAGCGGTAATTTTAGTCCGATTTCAATAATTTTCAGCGTTTTGCTTATATTTGGCAAGCACAATAATCATACCGAGTTTGGTACAAATTGGTTGAACGGTTACCGAGATACATATATGTGATCATAAGTGGGCGGTGCCACGCCCATTTTCCAAAATTTTATCATAAACGTATTTCTTGGTAAAGAATTGCTGCAAGCATCGATTTAGAATAAATTAGCTTTAATATTTACTGCTTTATCGAAGATTTCGTATTTCTCTAAATTACCGTTATATGGAATGTGGGCGTGGTTATTGCCCGATTTTAAAAATTTTCGGCCAGTTGGTATGATGTACCAAAGCCAACAACTGTGTTTGGAAGAAATCGGTGCTGCGGTTGCCAAGATATACACATGTAACCATAAGTGGGCGTGGCTACGCCCATTTTTCATAGATTTATAATATTCTTATTTTTCGTCTAAAACTTATTGTAATTATCAATTTTGAGTGAATTATCTTCAGTATTTACTAAAATATCGCAGTTTTCGTATTTCTGAAAATTACCGTTATATGGGAGGTAGGCGTGGTTATTGTCCGATTTTGCCCATTTTCAATACCATCCGTCCTACGCCCGAAAGAAGTACACGTACCAAGTTTCGTTACGATATCTTAATTTTTACTCGAGTTATCGTGTGCACAGATGGACGGACAGACGGACGGACGGACGGACGGACAGACAGTCACTGCTTAATCGATTTCTCTTTTCATTCTGATCATTTATGTATACATTTGTCTATATCTATCTCGATTCGTTTTGCCTGTTACAAACAACCGTTATGTGAACAAAGTTATAACACCCTTGTGCACAAGTGCGCTCGGGTATAAAAAATTTGGATGACCATTTCTTGAAGGTTGATTCATTTTTTTGCAATTTGTGCAAGCTTTTAAACTTTTATTATTGTGGTTTCTGTTCCAGATTGAATTATATTTTAAATGAATATCATTAAAAATAAATAAACATAATTTGTTGATGGCAGCTGAATGTATGTATGTATGTACTTACATATGTAAATATGTACCCCATACACATACTCCAAAATCATTTATTGATAACGTTCATAATATTACATATATGTAAGTACATACTAACTTTCTCTTATTTGGGGCTGACAAACTTTAACTTAAGAGTCGACTTTATTTCGTCTACTAATATGCCCCAATAGCTTTGGAGTCAAATGAAAATGCATTTCCCACGCATACATATTAGAGGTATACGCCGCCGGGCCACGCCGCCGCCGCCGCCGTTCTTTGTCATTTCACACGCGCCGCCGCCGAGTTACGAAAATATCGGCGCGGCGGCGGCGTTCGGCGCCTAAGGAATTTTGTACAAAATTTTCATATTGTATGCACATTGAAATACATCGTTTGAAGGAACTAAATACTACTCGTATAAAAACACTATTTTACGAAATGAAAATTACATTTTTAAAAGGGGTTTTTTTTGCATAACTTGGGCCACTGAACATTAAAAAAAAGCGTAACTCAGAAAAAAACATATGTAACACGTTTTTCGATCGAAAGCATTTATTACAGTTAAATTAGGGTCGAATACTGGTAATCTGACGATTTTATCCGCAGTAGAAAATTTTTTTTAATACTACAATACAATACTACTTTTTTATATACTACATCAACAAGAAAGTTATACTTTAACGCCAATATCTCAGAAAGCTGTTTTAACAGAAGCGCCCTTATTGCATCTAACTCCTCAATTATTGGAGATAAAACAAAGACTAGTGATTTTCCTGTGTTTTTTTTTAACATTTTAAACAGAATTTTAATAAAAAGCAAACACTTTTTTTTGCTAATTTTTACATTCGTAAGTTACTTTATTCTGGGGTCCCACAGACGTATACAAGAAATAGGTGGCTGTGTAAAAATTACGTTAGTATTCCTATGTAGTGGTCAAACCCCAGGAAGGTTTTGTTCTCACGCGTCGCAATATTTTCTACACAGAATTAAAGTCCCCCTTTTTGATAAAAATTACTATTATTTTGCATTACATTCTGCTCTCCTTAGAAAAATTTGGCGCTTAATATATTAGTGGAAATTTTAACCATTTATAAGCCATTTTTCAAACAGTGGGTCAAAAAGACCCGTTCTGGTGGGAGTTGATGTGTTAAACTTTTGGAAAAAAGTAGGTCAATCTTATTTTCAATATATAACCCGCAAAAAATCCTAAGAACTCCGTAATTTAACATAACGGTTGATAAGCTTATTGCAAAAATTTATTGATAGCGACATAAATTACCCCAATAACTTAACCTTTAAATTTTTTTATTTCTTTAAATTGAAATAGTACATACGGATTTGCAGAGTACATAGAGATGTATGTATATTAGGGTGCCTATCGAAAATCGTTTTTTTGTACGTTAGTACTACATATTTTCAAATTGTGGAAATTATCGATGGTCAAATTTTAAAAAATTCTTTGAAATTCAAGCAAAAATAGTCATTCAAAAACTCATGAATCTAGAAAATCGTAGTTTCTGACCTAAATCGACAGGCCGCGACCTCTAAATGGCCTTTAAAAAATCTATAAAAATAGGCAATAATATTTCTCATAAAAACGAATCAAATTAGGGGTTGGGTCTTTAAATTTTCAAAAAAAGCATTTTCGATGGTAAACCTAATGTATAAGTCTATATAGTATAGACTTTCTTCTGTTCGGCAGCAGTCAATGAATGAATTAAATAGAATTATAATCTGATGACATGATAAGATTAGAAGCTTCATGGCTCTTTGGAATCTACCTTATGGGCAGTAGCGCCGGCGTTTCCAGACGCGCCGGCGTCGCCGCCGCCGCCGATTATTTTTGAAGTTGACCACGCCGCCGCCGCAAAGCCTGTCGGCGTAAACCTCTAATACATATATGTATCTATATGTACTACATGCTCCATTAATTGACAACGTTTTTGCATGCATATATAAGTACATCCATACATACGTGCATATTGCTGTCTAAGTACCACACACATATATACAAATGTACATATGTACAACTCACGCCAGCATACATACACACATACATAATTACGCGCATATTCAAATACAACAATAACTATTTCATTCATAAACGCATGCGCATATTTCTCAAGGCCAAGTAAATTCATTCATAAAAACAACCGCAGCACATCTCCCCGCAAATTCATCACCAACAAGCGCAACTTTGTCAATCCGACACAAAAATTCTAAAATCTTAAAATGAAGAAATCTCGGCCAGCCAAGTGAAAACTGGCAATTATTTCTCTATAACCAGTAAAATAAGTTATCTCGAATCTTGGCAATTTTTGGTAATTTTTGGTAATTTTTGACAAAACACTCTATTTCTCTGTTCCATACCAATATTTCAATCATTAACTAGTATTTTAAAGTGTCATTTTAATAAACATTAAATAAAAGTGTACGTTTTCTGCAGGAAAATACATTATTTTTTTTTAATAAAATCAAAACTTCTAAAATCACAAACATATGTGGTTTTATCGGAAGTTCACAGATGTAACGTGGCAACTTAGCTCGTTTTCACATTTTTCGGTCCGAAATTGTAAAATTTTTGTCCATGACGCGCCACGATTTTTGTACAGGTGGGTCAATGTGCCTTGAACACCATTTACATATATACAACAAATTCTTTTATTTATTTTTTAATATTAAAAATTTCTATACTTCAAAGCGTTTATAAAAGTATATTTACATATATGCACGGACGATTTTTAATATTTTTCATCCGTAAGCAAATCTTCAGTACCATAAAAGATTCAAACACATCAAAGTACAAGCAATGCAATGTCCAAGCTAGTGCTACTCCACTGTACATGTGTATATGAATGTATGCATGTATGCGTATAAAAAATGTCAATTCCAGTTGGTTTTTAACCCATTTTGCGGACATAGTTTTTTTGGTTTGAGCTGGTTCCAACTGTTAATGAAGCACAATTTTTCTGGTTAATCTTGATGAAAGTTACATGTATCGTCCAGAACATGTTTACATGCAGAATTTTAAATTAATTAATATTATTCTCCATATAAAATGTACGAGTATGGCTTTATTAAATGTAAACTTATGCGAAAACCTAAATATTTCGTCAACCAAGGGTTAATTTTGGCGGCGTCGTGGCAATTCGCAGAAATTTAATAATTTGTCAGTGTCATCGTACATATTTATGCACATATTTACATTTATAAATGCACACATATTTATGCGTTTGTCTTCTTGGACGAATGAAAAATTTCACGTATGTAGTGATTTAGAGATTGCCGTTTCAGTAATGTGCCGTGGCGTGTACGCTAGAGGCGATGCAACTTTTTGGCGTCTCGCCGTTTGTCTTGGTTCAAATCCCGGACGGACCAAGTAATATTTTTTTTTTTGTTTTTTTTTTTTAATTGTCATATCCATATTCCATTTTAAATTTTACTATTAGCTTTGTTTAAAATAATATAAATGGATATGTAGGTACAAACGCATGCATAATTTCACATAATCGCTCAAATTTGACAAAAGTTACTGAAAGCTTTATTGTAAATATTTTCACTAAAATATTAGCTATTGGAATTAAAATTTTATGCGAATCCAATTTTTATTCCCATTTTTAGAAAGCGCAAGTATGTATATGTTCGTGCCACAAAAATTATTTCATAAGTAGTTAATTTTAAACACAAATATGTATGTACACTGGCAAAGTGAGTGCATCCTGTTTTTTGTTTAATGTTTGCAATGTTTTTAAGTTAAACTTTTATGTTATTTTCGACGGGAATTGCGGTTTTATGCATACAGCAAGTGCAATTTGTAAAAAATAGCGCTAATTTTTTTTTATTTGTTTGCAAACGGTCATGCGCATTTTATTCTACAAGAAATTCACTTATATTTGGTAAAAAGTGCAAAAAGCCGTCAGCAATAAATAATCATTAAAAATCAACCGGATTTTTTAGCCGCTTAAAACTTGATCTTGTTCCACTAGAATTAAAAACCCGATCTATCTGCGCACTCAAAATTTTTCTAAAAACTCAGATTAAACAGGTCAAAATTTAGACGAGAATTCGTTGAATTTTTCTATGTTCTGTGTAAAGTTTGAAAGTTTGACTTATGTAGTTTTAATTAAAGCATGAACCACATTTTTATAAAAAGATAATAAAAAAAATTTAATCGAAAAACATTGCAAATATTAAGCAAAAAACACCATGCACTCACTTTTGATTGCCAGTATATGTGTGCATGTACATATGTATGTGTGTAAACTTTATGCCAAACTATCATTATTTTAAATTGTATTTGCATCTTCATAAAAGGAGAACAAGATAAAAAATTTAACAAAAATTACAAATTAATGATAATTATGTGAAGATTTACCATATTTTCGTTTATTTGCTCACAAAGAACATCACATTTCATGTTGCTCAACATTGTATTATGTTATCAACATTAAATTCAACAGAATTTTTACATTTCGACTTGAACTTTTTTAACGCTGTTAATTTTTCGTCCGCGAATAGTTTCCACTTTCAGTTTGCACCTTCTCTATCTATCTAAGTTCTCTGACACGGGTCCCACCAGTCACATTCATTCAAATGATAGTTACATAAAACTAAGAAATCGTTTGGTATTTTTGTAAAAGCCATTTTATACATTAGTTATACAGACAAAATCTTAGCGGCATATTTTTAGGCTCAAATTTGTTGACAAATAGTCAAAGTTGATTATTTGTCAAGTGCACAGAATTGGGAGTTAATTTACATAAATTTTATTCCTAAACTGTTACTTAGGACGTTTATTTAATTCAGTATCATTATTAAAGCCTAAATGCCTCATAAGGCATTTGGATTTGTGTCAATTTTGAATTGACTTTTTCGCTTTGTTTTAAACTAATTTGAAATTTAGTGCTTTTCAGCTTAAAATACCTTTATTATAATAGTTCTTTGTATCTTAGAAATATAGTTTAGCTGTAAAAGGGGTATAAAGAAGAGGTGCCTGTTTACATATATATAAAATTAGACTTCCAACGTTTTCGAAAAATATAGATTACCAGTTAGAAATAAATCCTTAGATGTTGAGCTAAGCTGAGATTTTTTTTATCAACAACGTCTCAACGTCAGTTACATAGTCGACTACTCTTTCTGACTCTGTGTCTAGTTTGTTCAGGTTCGTTGGGTAACATATCCTAACAAAATTTGCTTGAACTCCAGCGCTTTTATCCCTGCTTTCTGATGAGCCTTGGCTATGAAAACAACATCAGATAAATTTGGGCATTTTATCAATGTATATACCAAAAAAAGAGAGCCGATAAGTCAATTTGATCTATCGGCCATTTGTTATGAAAGCGCTGGAATTCCTGGGAATGCCTAAGAAGGCACCATTCAAATTGTATACTATTTTCAGTTAAAATAATGCAAAATTAGTTCCCACACAATTACATATGATTCGCACTTGCAGCTAAATCCCAAAAGAATTGTAATATTATTCTCCATATGACTCTCTCAACTCCTATATATCGTAATATGGAATTAACTCAGCGAGTTTCTCACGAACACAAATCCAGTCACCGTTCACTGCTAAAAAGATTTTCGTGAGAAAAACTTCATGCACTTGTTTCCTTTTTGCAAACCATTCGTCGAGAAGTGTACGCGCGCATGTTCTACTCGTATGTACACATATTACAACCGATCCACAGTACATTTTGAGGAAAAATTTTGGTAACATTTTAATTTGTAGCAGTGCGACCACATTAATTTTATGCCTATACGAGTGTGTCAATGACCATTAATTTTCGCCCTCAATTGATTGAATTGAAATGCTATGCTTTGAATCAAAGCCGGTGGGCCATTATGAGTGGTAGGTAATCAATATGGAAGGGGCGAACCACCCCAGCAAACAAAGAGCTCACATGTAAGGGGTATTCTCTGAGTCTTGCAAAGCCCTTGCACGGTGCACGGATTGCACGGTTTGCAAAGCTGTCCCATACGAAAACCGGTTTTAACCGTGCAATCCGTGCAATCTGTGCACCATGCAAGGGCTTTGCAAGACTCAGAGAATAACCCTGTAGATATTGATTTGTCATTAATGTTGTCATGCAACACCCTAGATGTGAGTGTGCCTATGTACGTATATATGTACAGTACAGTAAGAGTAGCAGCAAATAGAAAAATAAATATGTGATTGGGACATCTGATGCGAATCCCTGTGGATTAAATGGCACTCGTATGTGGCAATTTCAATAATTGCCGTAACAAGTGTAAACTGCTGAGAGGGGGAAGTGCGGAAAGTGATTTATTGAAAAAGGAAAATACTTATTAGGCAAGTACATACGCACCACTACCTGCATTTTAACACAATTTCAAATAAAATGCAAATTTTTGTTAACAAACAGGGCTATATAAAAATGTGTATATACTTACTTTCATACTTGCATTGCGTAGAACCCTTTTAATTTTCGAACATTTAATCAGCCATTAAAAAAAAGTAAAAGCTAACCTTAACACATATAATTGATTACCGAAATTTTTAACAAATAAATTCAGCTCTCATTTAGTAATACACTAGCGCTTAAATTTATTAAAATACAGCGATTTTCGCAGCAGCCAAAAATTGTCCTTTAATTAGCTTAAATACTCCCTGCAGACAAATCGCTCAAATTTTGTGCTTCGCTGTACGCTCGTCTTGTGTACGAGAAAACTTTTTGACAGTTCGAGTAAAAATTATGCTTAATTACATTTTAATAATCTATATTGCGCTTTTTACAAGTTTTAAAACAAATTGCGGTTTACTAAGCACTCCTCCTCTCTGATGTGCTGTCATATGCGTGCAACTTTCCTGGCATCGCATCATCAACATCATGGCAATCATCCCTAAATTAGGGGTTAGCTCGTCATGCAGAGAAATATCGAAAACTTTGGCAACTTAACCACAAATTAAGTGAGTGGCAGATCGAATTTTTGACCACTTTTTTTCCATATTCCTTGGTAAAAAAAAGTTGTTGGAAAGAACGCTTACTATGTACATGAGAAGGAGGGAGGATTGTGTATAACGTTGGCTTAGTTCGCAAACGTGCTAGGTCCATTTTTTTTATTTTTCAGGAGGGACAAAAAACCGTCTAACTTTTTTTGTTTTCAATATTTTTCTAATCTGTAAATGCAGTTTTATTCCTTAGTTCGTCTTGTTTTAGTACCAATAATTGGCCAATTTCCAAATAAAGCTGTTGCAGACTTATAGGCTCTTTTAGGACTTACCACATTTTCTCTTTAAGATTTTGTTCTTTTAATGTGGACTTAGCACATTTTCTATCAATCTTTTTTCCATTATTTTTTATTGTTAAAAGATTTAATTGTTTAGTTTAAATATATTTTATTGTTTTAAAATGAATTATAACCTAATACAGTTTTATTTCATTGCTATTAATAAAAATAACTATTTTAAGTCGTAAATTTATGTACCATTTATAAAATAAAATAATTAAAAGCAAGTAAAGAGGTATAAGTTTGGGCGAAACCGAACTTTATATACCCGGCGCAGGTATCAAATACTGTCGTAAGCAGGTGCTTTTTTCTCGATTTAAAAGGTTTTCGATAATATCCTGAGTTAAACTCAATGAAATAATTGAATCACGTTTAGTGGAAATCGCTAAAGTGGCTACCGAAATACACCTTGTAGTAATAAAGTGGGCGGTGTCACGCAGTCTTATTTATTGTTAAGAGATTGTTGTAAGTATTAACTTGAAGTAAAGTAGCGTCTTCAGTTATTGAAATATCAGAGTTTCCGTATTTTTGAAATTTACCGTTAGATATACGGGAAGCGAATGTAATTTTGGTCCGATTTGAATAATTTTCAACGAACTGCTTTTCCGTGCCAGGTTTATTAAGTGCACCGAGTTTGGTAGAAATTGATAAATCGGTTACCGAGTTACACATTTGCGGCCATAAGTGGGCGGCGCCATGCCCATTATCCAAAAATGTATCATAATCTTATTTTCTGCTGAGTGGTTATCGCGATCATCGATTTTAAGTGAATTAGATTTTTAACAGATTTCTTAGCTAGACCCTAAATAAGGCTCGTACCGAGTTTGGTGAATGGGCTACTGAGATACAGCATTTCATAATATGTGGGCGGGGTCACGCCCATTTTCCAAAAATAATAATAATATTTTTTACAAAAATTCTACTACTAATTTTGGACAATTTGCATCCAATATTTACTGAAATATCGTAGTTTTTGCAATTTTCGAAAATACCTTTATATCGGAAATGGGCGTGGTTACATTCTGATGCGCCCATTTTTAATACCAACTTACCTTGGATAAAGGGCAACCTACATACCAAATTTCGTTGAGATATCTCGAGTTATCGTGTACACGGACAGACGTGTATATTTTTTTTTTTGATTTTTTTGGACTTAGCACATTTGCGTACCAATGAATAACAACAAGTAAAAACGACATTACGGTAATTTTCTTTTTTGGTAATGATGTATTTTCAGTTATGCTATCTTACTGCATCAAAATCTCAATTTACATAAAAAGTGGACGCAAGGCTCTATCAGATCCCAGTTACGCACCGTGGACGACGAATTGCTTGCGCACTTGTGGAACGCGCAAAACGATAGATGATTATTAATAAACTTGATTGATTGTTTTGAGAGCCGAATATCATTAGTAACTTTGTCAGCTGCTAAAAATAGGAAAAACTAGCATTATTACCCGTTACTACTCATATTCAAAAGTAAAAGAACAACGCTAGTCATTCAAATCAGCATTTGCATTACAGCGAACACTTTTAGCCTAGACGAGCAAAGCATACCGGCATTTTTTTACCAGCTAACTGGCATTAGTTGAAAACGCCAATGGATATCCAGCCTAGTTACGAATGGTCCTTTGAACGCATGGAACGCCAGTGATGCCAACGGGGGAGAATTACCCGATTTTGGTCGAATTTGAATTTTTCGTGGGAATCGCAGAATGTCTTTAAATTTTGGGGAAATTAAATATACATAGTAATAAAGTTATTTTGAAGGAATACCATAGAATATAGGGGAATTTTTTCGGGAATTTGTTGGAATTCGCCTTAAAGAGTTGGCATCCTTGGCCACCACCATCCATTGAAGCCATTCATAAAATAGGCAATGAAAGGCCATCGGATCCTAACTCGAAGACAGACATATGATTTTCCGTCATCCCTAATATTTTCTGTCAGAAAAGGTATTTAAAAAGTTTCCCATCAACTCCAGGGCAGTCCTTAACCTATTGGCGGCTCTGGAGACATTAGGGTAATGGAACCCTTACGAGAGGACAGAGGAAAATCCTAGATCTATTCAATTATTTTTACACTCACATTAAATTAATAATTAGACTTCGGAAGTTTATGCAAAAAACGAAGTACCACTTACCCATAAGCAAAAGAACAAATTTGTAACAATTTTGTTTATAGTTAAGGTGTACATATTTCTTCATAAACATCCGCAGTCTATTAATAGTAACTGCAATATAATCCGGAAATATAACTTTTTGATAATTGACAGGTTTGTGGTTAGAATTGTGGAATACTTTTCTACTTAAAAGTGTGTAAAAGCTAGTTCCTAAAAAAATGAAAAATTTGATGCACCCCTTCTGACTTTAGAAATGGTAGAAACAACTCATAATTTTAAAAGATATGTTGCTGGTATTCCGTGATATCTAACTTCAAAGAAATAGTCCCCTATAGATCTAAAAAGAATTCTTCGTAGGGCGTAAGACGGCCATGCGTTCAATGGGCCAGGGTTCCGTTAGTTTTCTTGGCTTGGAGCAACTCAGATTAATCCATTTTATGTTAGTAGTTTTCTCCACTTATGAGAGCATAAGAATACAACTGAAATAGAATTTAAAGGCAGCTTTGCCGGCCTAAGGATACCCGATGAGAAAGAGCTTAAAGTAGCACATATCATGATTTTTACCCAGGGATCTCTGGCATGATGAACATGAGGCCATTCTATTCTTCTTTTCTAGGTGGGACTGACGTGAAGATGATTCTATTGGCCAGTTCATCCGTCGTTTTCTGTAATATCACAGCTGTCTGGCACCTACATATAAGTATGTAAGTCTGACAAGAAAATATATAGTCTGCTTCTTTAACGGCAGCTACATATGATTGGAAAGCACTACAACAATCTGGAAATCTAAATTTAAGGCTTATGGGGAGTTTCCTGCAAACTTTACTTCCACCGGCCCTTGCGTCAAGCCTTCTTCCAACCACTGCTTCGCGCCTACTCCTCCCTACGAACGATGTGAGAGGAGAAAGAGCAAATGGTGCGGGTATAGTTACGCAGTTACTTGTTTTATCTGGGATGAAGTCGAAGCCACCAGCTGTAGGAGCCTTACCTAAGACGTCGACGGTCTCCTTGTTAAACATGAACTTAAGAGCTAGACTTCGAGTGGTTTTAAGTGCGTCAATGATTCCAATGAGGACGGCCCGAGTTTCGTCTTGTTAGGATTTACAGCGAGTCCCCTTTTTCGTAGATCACTTAGTCGCCATGGTTAAATGACCCTTTATCAGATCAGAAAGGGCATCTAAAAACTTACACCTGAATAAAAATGAAAAGTCATCCGTATAGGAAGTTCCTCGCAGCCTCTTTTCCCCTTTAAAGAGGGGGTTAGACGACGCCACATCGTTACAATGTTGAGTTCTCTGAAGCTGATTGCTGGCTCAATCCCAACGCTAAGCTCGAGCTCAAGCCTGATACTGGGTCTGGTGTCTATACCGAAGATAATGGGAACACACTTCCCTTGGGCAATATGCCTTGGTATTTCAACCAAGGTATATGTAATCCTTAATGTCATTAACTACATGGTGGAAATTGCTTAGTAGGAGAGGCAGGAGTTTACGTTACAGCCAACGTGCACTTAAGACATGGCCAGCCCACTAACTACTTATATACTCAGGGAGGGCTTTACTTGATATTTCATTTGCAACCGCTGCATATTTTTATCCATGGTATGGTCGCAAAGAGCGCCCTCAGACTCAGAGAAACCAACACGTGGAAAACTGAATGAAATAAAAAGGGGTCGGATAAATGGAATTAAAGCTGACATAGAAGCCAGAAATGATTACATTACGCCTGTGTGGAACTCCAATACGAAGGCACCCTTTAGGTTCCCTACCAGAGAAGAATGGTAGGCAGGACTTCCAGGAGCAGAGAGGGATATATCCATCGACACTGACGGTCCAAAGAAAGAACAAGGAACCGAAGCCTAGGTCTACAGATGAAGTGACTCAAGCACTTGGGTTCGCGCTTCTTCAATAGTCTGGGCGAGATATCGTGGGAAAGTATGGCATAATCCACACACACCCTCCTAACGTAACCTAACCTAGATACTAGTTACAAAAATGCACCTGTCTTACCCTCGCCGCCAGGCCACTCGGGAGTGTCTGGTAATGAGATACCTGAGGGGGCTCAGACACCTTTCGCCATCGAACATTGTCACTCCGCAATGACTGAGAGGCTTCGAGGGGATGCAGGCGGCAAAACTCATTTTGAGCTCGATCTCGGAGAGACGTGCTAGGTATTAACTTTCATTGAACAGATGCGACAGCAGATAACATGTGTCACCGTTGAGTATGAGATTTTTGGCAGCGAAGTGTTGAAGGGCGAATAAAT
>NW_023458560.1:16244691-16293648 GCF_013731165.1 Rhagoletis pomonella
AATTTTATTTAAACGTGTATTTTTATTTGTTTTTAAGAATTCATAATTTAAAGTCATAAAATCATAGAAATCACTGATTGACCTCATAGTGAGTTTTGCTTTCTAAACGCATTTACGCAGATATACTCGTAAGTATTTGTGGATATACATATGTACATACATATACATATATATATATGTACATATGTATGTAGGGCTTGGAATCTCATGCACTCAAAATTCAAAAATATGCGCTATAAACAAGTAAAATATGCAATTAAAAACAGTTTCCCAATACTTTACTACCGGTACAAAAATAAATAACACATGTATTTTAACAAGAAAATAACGAAAACAATTTACTAGTTGAGATCTAACAGAGGCCACAATGGCCCCTTGGCTATACGAGAAGAGATTTCGCACACAAAAGCAAATCAAAACAAGTACGAAAGTCTAAGTTCGGGCGGGGTCGAACATTAAATACCCGGCGCAAGTATTAAAATTATGTTTTTCACCTTTCCGAAAGCTACCGCTACATGGTAAGCCGGGGTGTATCAATTTTGAGTAAATTAGCGTCCTTAAATTTCGAAATATTGAAGTTTCAAGCATTTCTGAAATTTGCCGTTATATGAAAAGCGGCCGTAATTTTAGTCCTATTTCAACAATTTTCAACGGTTTGCTTTTATGTGGCAAGCACAATAACCATACCGAGTTTGGTACAAATTGGTAGAACGGCTACCGAGATACATATATGTGATCATAAGTGGGCAGTGCCACGCCCATTTTCGAACATTTTATCAAAACGTATTTCTTGGTAAAGAATTGTTGCAAGCATCAATTTTGAATAAATTAGCTTTAATATTTACTGATCTATCGAAGATTTCGTATTTCTCTAAATTACCGTTATATGAGATGTGGGCGTGGTTATTGTCCGATTTTAAAAATTTTCGGCCATTTCGTCTGTTATAGCAAGGCCAACAACTGTGCCAATCGGTGCAGCGGTTACCAAGATATACACATGTAACCATAAGTGGGCGTGGCTATGCCCATTTTCCAAAAAATTATAATATTCTTATTTTTCGTCTAAAACTTATTGTAAATATCAATTTTCAGTGAATAATCTTTAGTAGTTACTAAAATATCGCAGTTTTCGTGTTTCTGAAAATTACCGTTATATGGGAGGTAGGCGTGGTTATTGCCCGATTTTGCCCATTTTCAATACCATCCGTCCTACGCCAGAAAGAAGTGCACGTACCACGTTTCGTTAAGATATCTCAACTTTTACTCGAGTTATCGTGTGCACAGGCGGACGGACGGACGGACAGACAGTCACCGCTTAATCGAATTCTCTTTTCATTTATGTTACAAACAACCGTTATGTGAACAAAGTTATAATACCCTTGTGCACAAGTGCGCTCGGGTATAAAAAGCAAAAATATGCAAAAACCATATGGATTTATTGTAAAATATACTGGTCTCATACGGGTATTTTGATGACCAATTAGTCCCGACTCATCTCTAACGGGTACTTTTAACGATTTATTGATATATATGTATGTTACCGACCAAACCCGATCTTAGGACAAACTAGGTTTTCCTGAGTGAAACTAATTTTGTCTAAATGCGATACATCCGTCTAACACGAAATCAAGTTGGACGCAACAATATTGTGGACTGCGTAGCTGGAGTTGGACTGATGGAGTTATTTTTTTGAAGCGCGGCCAAAGGCCGCTCTCGCAGAAAGGAGTTCCGCTCAAAAAAGTAACATATACATACGTACGCAATTAGCTGATGTAATCTGAAAAAGTACGACTAATCCGGGATGACTCCGGGAGCAATCGCAAAGGATCATGCGACTTATACCACTTTTGATCTCTATATATGGAATCAACTGTTCGCTATTGATCGAGCATGTCTTATGAAGAGACTAATTGCTTCCCTTTATACCCGAATGGGTATAAAAAGCGACTAGTCACTTTTAAAAAATAAAAAATAACAAATTGCGCCAACTGCGATTGGAACCAGCGTTCTCAGTTTTGTTAAGCGAGTACTCTCTCTCTGTGCCAACGCCGCACATGAAGATACATATAAGCATATATGTATGTATACTGGAAAACCACAAACGTTCTTGTTTAATCATTTTGCCTTAATGATCTTATACAAAGAGGGAGCCATAAGGGGCGTGGGATTGATGATCAGATTCAGCAGCGGATCTAGAATTTTAGTACGAGAGAGATTTGGATTTGTAATTTTTTCACTTGCTTGATTTTAGGATAGCTATCATGAACTATCAACAAGTATCTTTCGGAAGTAGGTATAGCTTGTTCGTACCTTTGGGCAAGGACATGCTGGGGCTCCAGGTTAATTCCGTGAAGCCCAAATGTACATACAGCTAAATGTTTCTCTTGCCATTTATACGCACTGTGCTCCACATAGTTTTAACTCAGCCATGAATGCAGTTTGTGATTTTGCTGGCATGAATCATGCGATGGGGACTATCGCAGAGTTACACGAAGAAGAAAATCGAAAAAGTGGTATCAACGTGCCATGAACTTCAGCCAGAATTTTAGAAAATCTTGAAGGGATAGTAGTATGGAAAAATGACAAATCAGCAACACAAACTTCCCAGTTCCTGGCAGCTATTTATACTTCAGAATTTACAACGTCTTGCAAAAAAATGCAGCCAAGCAAAAGCAAGATGCTACATATGCAGGAGTTTAAGAGATGCAACAAAGTACAGAAAGTAAATTTCTCGAAATTTTCGATAATGTGAGCGAAGAATGCACAGAATACGACATCGTTATCAAGAAACCACGCATCAATAAACTCCAAATAAATAAAAGCAACGTCGGGGGTTGGAGCGTTGAAGATTACTATAGAACTACACTTTATATATCGTCCCGTTTCTACGTTAACCTCGAATCTGCAATAAGTCAGACTAGAAAATGTTAGATTACTTTGTTTGTGGTTTTCTGGGACACTAAATGATAAGTGAATGGTGGCGTTTTTATAACAGTACTCAAGTGCATATTTTAATATCTCATTGGGGCCATTTTAGTTCTCAAAGCACACTAAAAAGACTGCATTCACATTTTTTTTTTAAATCCCAAAAATTATTGATAGATAGTTCAAAACGAGGAGCCATTAGAAATTAGGAGCAAACTTTCTGTCAGCAATGAATATAGGAAATTCAAGCAAATTTTGAGCCCAGCCATATCAAAACGAAGCGTATCGGACCAAAAAGTTGGGGAGGTTTTCACCAATCAAATCACATGCGTAATTTCCGGAACTTTTACAGAGGTCTCCTATGAACTGACTAGAATAACGTTCTTCAAGTGAAAGTTTTTAGTCGACTTCAAAAACGATTTGCGTTAAGAATTAAGCGCCACTCTAAGGACTAGGGCGAAAGTGAACGATGAACTGGTGAGGGGAGGAGGGCGAATGCAAGAGCCAAAAGCAAAAGTAACAAATAAAGCTAAAGTAATGATACAGATAACGATAGAGTTAAAGTTTGTTATAAAGATAGGAATAAAAGTAAGGCCGAAGACTAATATTTACAAATTTCTGCAGTATGAAACGAACCAGGAATGAATGGAATGAAGTTTCCCTTCCGTATTATGGCCTTGGAGGAGAGGCTCGGCCAAGTCTAAGCAAAACTAGTGAAGCGGCATTTATTTTTTTTTGATTTCGATACGCAATGAGCGGCCTGTGATTTTAAGTGATCACTGAACGGCAAATGAGAAAAAGCGAAAAAGTAAGTCGAAATATTAGAAGTTGGAGGATAAATCAAAAACTTAATATCTATCACATATGTAAATTCAAGTCGAAAGAAAAAAAAAAAAAATAAACTAACTAAAAGCTTTTGGTGTGCATGAATTGTTTTCTGTTGTGTTTGCAATCTGGTATAAACTTTTTCAGATAGCGAAATACTTTCGGAACCACGGCAGTATTGCCAAAATCTGTGAAAAATATACAATATATTATTATTATATTATAAAATTTCCCAAACGCGTCCTTGCTTGATAACGCAGAAGTTCAGACAAGGCGACTTAAAAGCAATTTTGTGTGGCTGCCTTTTATTTATATTTTCGTTAAATTGTGTCTATTCAGCAAAGTGGGGAAGTGCCCGCGTTTTCAAGTCACGTTTAATTATTCTTGCAGGCGTTAAAACTTTCTAAAGGTAGTATACATGTTTTAATAAAAACTTTAGGCACGGGGCGAAGTAGTTCAATTTGATGTCGGAGGTTCAGTCATGGAAATATAATTTTCCAGCAGTTTGGCCCAAAGATGCATTACTTTCCTAACCTGGTGTTGGAAACGCACACCACATATCGCATGGAAGCAGCGCTCGAAAGAAAGCGTCATTTTGAATCCGTCGACATTATTATCCTTCGGATTATGGACGCATAATATATAAGGGTCCGGCGGCTCAAGTATAGTTCCTACTTCGTTTGCTATGGGCGGAGTATCGTCCGGAGCATCTCTTACCTCGAAGATTATGAGAAATTTATAAGCCTAGCAATGGATAACCTAAATCTATCCTTCATTTGTTATACTTACGTAGCTAATTCTCGAACAAGCTACCAGCAAAGTACCAGTAAATTTAGGTATCCGCAGCCCAGCAACATTATAATATGTTGCGCACAAAAAAAAAATACTAAAAATAAAAAGTTGTTGCATAATTCAGAAAAAATGGGCGTTCAATGACTGCTGCAGCAGCCAAACCCGCTTTGATCATTTGTCGCGCCCCCTTTTCACACACTTGCAGAATGGCAAAATATCAAACATGCCAACCGCGCCGACAAGCGCAACTACTTATGTATACATACAAACATATGTAGATGTATGTACATCATCAGAATCGGCGTATACTCATCAACATCATCATCTTTGCGATCAAAACAGCCAACATACCTGGAAGCACTGCCACTCTGTGAGCCATTTAGGAGTTCATATGAGATAACGCAATAAATACAGTCACAACAACATTTCGGGCTGTGCCCGAAATCCTTATGTAGGATATGCTTTGACAGACGGCCGGTTTTGGAGCGATCTTCCTCTTCACTGCGCAAGCCCGCCCCACCCTAAAGCAGACGGCTGCATCGATCTGTCTTGATATTATGATTTTTTAATAGCCGGCAATTTTCTCACCTCGCAAAGTGTGAATATTATGGTGTAATTGCATCAACGCATCAACTCCTACCAATTTCGGCCAACGGCGACGGCAATGGACACAGAAATGGCATTGGCAGCAAATAAGTTGACTGGCGTGGAATCTGTGGTTGTTGTTCTGGCTGTGGCTCTGTCCATTGCCGTTGTTAGTCGCGCATGGCGGCATAGCTACTATGTAGTACATGCATAGTGTGGCCTTGCGTCAGTTTGCTGAAAAGGCGTTGATGCTGCGTGGTGAATGATGTATCCTCGAGCAATGAATGAGGAAGCAGCTCTGTGCTGTTTCACTTTCTACTGCCGCTCGGCGAGTTTTTCCATTGGAACTTTTACGCTTCTTTTTTCGTATAATGTTGGGCGTAAGGCGCAACTCCTACCCGGCAGTGCTTTTGGGCTGCTTTGACCGCTTTAGCTGATGTTGTTGTGCTGCGCTGTGTCCGGTGTACGGTGTTCGTTATAGCAAGTCTAAAATTATGGCAAAATGTATAATTATTTTTTGATGTTTCACTTCTTGTGCGTGCCAACGCTTTCAAAGGCGGAAAATGTTGTGGTAACTTTTAGACTCTTAACCCGTGCGAAGTGAATTAGGTGGAAAAGTATTTAGTTAACGTACGACTTTGATTCATCTTTCGACATCTTGTTTGAGACCGGTTTTGCTTACTTGTGTTTTTATAGAGCAGATCTGCTGAAATGGACAGTAAAAAAATGAAAAAGGATCTAGCAAGCGGCTGATCCGAATCTAGCTAGATCTATTTTATCTTCCCTAACTGCTGATAAAACGAACATATATATAGATACTAGCTTATACCCGCGGGTTTCACCCGCGCCTTTATACAAATATGAAAAATAATTTAATGATGCTAGATTTTATTTCTGTGCCCATTTCGTTATAGCTCGTTATTTTTTAAACGAGTTAAGGTATTTAGGCCGTTTAAAACTATGAACTTATAAAATCTCGTCTGCGCGCTAGGCATACGAAAGATACCAATCCCTCTAAGTTTACCTTAAAATGGTTCCAGGTATACGACGCGTGAACGTGTAACCTTCTTGGAGGTTCCACGGCGGGTTCTAATATTTCCAACTCAAATTTAGTAACCTGGCCTTGATAAAATACCACTTCTCATTACTGTAGCAAATGCCTCAGTCTAAGACCATCCTTCCGAAATCCGTAGTAAGTGTACTAAATTTCGTTCTGATCGGAAAACCGGTTAAGGAAGTAGCCTATTTTTCAATCCAGGTCATAAACCATCTTTGAGCAAAATTTAATTTTCAAACAGGTGGCAATTCTTAAAAAAGTAGCCTATTTTTCAGTCTAGGTCATAAGCTTGTTGTGTGCAAACTTTCATGCAAATCAGTTCAGTCGTTTCCGGGTATTAATTTAATTAAAACTTTTTTAACAGGTGTCAACTCTTCCAAAAAATTAGCCTATTTTCCACTGTAGGTTATAAGCTATCTGCTTGCAAAATTTCATGCAAATCCATTCAGTCGTTTCCGCGTATGAATTTAATGAAACTTTTTTAACAGGTGGCAACTCTTAAGAAAAGTAGCCTATTTTGCAACCGCGGCCATAAGCTATCTGTGTGGAAATTTTCATGCAAATCCATTCAGTCGTTCCCGCATATTAAATAAATTAAACTTTTTAGCAGGTGGCAACTCTTAAAGAAAATAGCCTATTAACCAATCTGGCCCATAATCTATCTTCGTACAAAATTTCATGCGAATCCGTGCAGTCGTTTCCCCGTGATGATTTCTCAAACATCCAAACATACATACATTTCACATTTATAATATTAGTAAGATAAGATTTCTACCATAAGGAGGCTCAACTATACAAGGGACCAGTTTGTGAGCATCTGACAAATGTGAGAATTCAGCCATTTATGACCGAGTAGTTAACACTTAATTACCAGTTATACATTTAAAATGTCGGTTTGCCTTTAAATTCAATAGGTATGTAAACAGTCTAGTCAGTCTTAAGTTACCGACCGAGTTTTTTGTGGGATAAAATATTCATAAGTGGGGAAAGAAAGGTCACAACGGGAACTAACAACATAACACCACAAAACGCATAAGGACTCAATTCATTAAAATCCGTCAAATTTGTGTGCCAAGATGTATAAATCGAGCTTGGCGGCGAACGCCAGGGTGGGAAAAGTAGGCATGTTTGGTCCAACAGTCTGATACTCAGCCTTCCTGACAACACCTCAGAGAGAGAGGCTGATCGACATTGCCGCGGAACCGACCGTTATTTGTAATATCAGATACTAGAATCGATATGTTTATAAATCTAAATTGTGATAGACGGAAGATACGCATCCATTTGAGGAGTCAACACCGGCATGGTTCACTGCAGTCACATCGGACAGCCTCGCTCTCCTCTCTGCTTAAACAAGAAACTCAATTCTCTTAAATGACGAGAAAGGTCTTGTAATCGAAGACGAAGACGAGGGCGAAAATGGCTATAATGCGGATTAAAAACCAGAAAGACCATGGAGCTAACGAAGGAGATGTTCAAAGAGCTTCTAGGGATATATACAAGCCATTTCGTATTACAAATACATGCATGCCCGTAGATTGATTCTCAATGTACTTTACTCAATCCACAAGAAATATGATCCTGCTCCTGTATGACTCTGTAGAATGAAGTTGATCACTTCCTTTAGTTCTGTCTGTTCAGACAAGCCTACACACTTACGTTCGATATCCTCAATCTATTGTTGGAAATTGTAATAAGACCTGTAAATCTGGCTCATACATACGAAGATGAAATTGATATCGTCAAGGTTAACGCCAAGTCCAGAAGCGCAGAATTTTGCAGCGTAGAGACGAGGGAAAAATGGATTGTCCTCATTCACAAGAGAGAATGATGAGCTTTATAATGCATTTCAAACTCATAAATACACAAAAGATTGGACATCAAGGTGGAGTGATAAAACGGATGGTGTTCGGGCGAAAAAATGTTGACGTTTTGGTTATAAAACAAAATTCTCACGCACAAACGAGGTCATACGTTAACGTCAGAATGTTCGATCTAAAAAGTTCTCCAGATGTAAATATTTTGAAATTGAAAATGTGAGTTCCACGTCACTCTTTTCCCATCCACAAAACCATATAATTATTGCCAATTCTCATTTTCCTATATCTTTGTGATGATTACATTTCATTATTTGACTGCAACGTGAGTCCCTCCCTTCTCTTCGCTTCGCTAATGAATACATTGCTTGAGGAATTCGTTACCCCCCAGGTAATCGACCTTTGAGGAACTGAGGGAAGTCATTTTATGCCTTCAAGATAAAGTCGGCATTTCATCTCTGCGGAAAAACCAATCCGTGCTATGTATGTATATATGAACGCAAACAATTTTGATAGGGTATATACCGACGGAACAACCTGACGTCAGCTCTATTAACACAGCCTATTTTCTTTGTAGTTTTTGTAGTTTTTAACTGTTGTTGTTGTTTAAGAGTTGAAAAGCTTCAAAACATCGATTGGTTTCTTGGTGGTGATTAGCCTATTTAAGGGGGCCTTATGGCCGCTAGGGTTTTTGAAAAGATAACTTTAAAAATGCATTTCAGGTTCTTTTCAAGGCTTTTTTCTGTCGCCGGTCGAGCTTTTCAAGGACCTTGGTTTGAAAGACTGTGTGCCACCTGCCTTTGGCCATAAATATCCGCAGCTATTATTTCATGTATACTTGACATGTGTATGTACCAGAGCTGTAAAACTGTGAAATCATTTGAAATTAAAAATCATCAATTTTATGCTATTATGTTTTCATTGAATTTTTCCTTGTTGGGGAATGTGGCTTATAATTTTCCAATTCTACATTCACTCAAAGTAGATACGATTGCACACATTAACATATTCAAAGAAAGATTGAAAAAACTGAATGACGAAACATTAACTTTTAACACTGAATAAGCATTCAGATGAATGCAGCTTTTGCTATGTGTGCACACATTCATTCAGTACCAATCAATCGATATAAATATTCTAAATACACAAAACCCACTGAAAAATACGCAAGGTTGAATTTTATTGAACAGATTTCAAAATTTCAACTCGAAAAATAGTTTATTGAGCGTTATCATTAATTTGTTTCACTTAAATTTGTACAAATATTTATAATAAATGAAAATATTAATTAGAGAATTATTTTTCTGCCAAGAATGTCATTATGAAAAATGTTAATTATTAACGATTTTTACATCTCTGTTTCGAAAATTGTCAGCTTTCTAAATAAGTATTACCAATGTACCAATAAAAGGTATGTGCAGAAATTATTACATATGTACATACCTATAAATCTACGTTAAAATAAGTAAACAAATTTAAGCGCTTCTAATTCTAACTTTAGATATATACATTTTATTACTTATTTAAAAAATTCTTAATACAAGTTTCTTCGTACTTTTTTCTTCGCTATTGGGTCAAGCATTTAATAAAGATTCTAAAACCTGATTTGTGGGTTTGTGGTGGTTCCTACCATTTACAATAAGTTGCAAATTATCATCTTTTCTCAAAAAAAGATTTAAAAAATCTGTGTGCAAACCCCTTTTTATTTTAGTGTGGTAGAATCGAAAAAAATGTGGTAGATTTGAATAAGATGTGGTAGATTTTCCAATTCATATTTTATTGGGTATACATATCGCACACCGTCGTCAAAAGAAGCACAACTCAAAAATTAAATCGGGAAATATAATTGCTAGTGGATCGTACAGATTCCACGCAATTGGTGCAAAAATAAGTATAACATTAGTTTTCTAGTTAGAGAATATAATCATGAAGAAAATAATATTTTATTTGTATGCAAAAAAATCGACCAAATTATTTTCCCATTGCATAATACTTTAGCAAATATAAATAGGCGTATTTTTGAAATATTAGAAAGTTAAGGCACAGATATATTTAAAGCAAAATTTATGATGTACCTTTTTAAAAATCTATTGATTAATTTTTATATTTCAAATTACAATTGAGTTGAAATTCTAGAGTTATGTGAAAATTGTAAACAAATGTTCTGTCTAAAAATGTGGTAGATTTTAAGCCTTGTGTGGTAGATGTGGTAGACACCCAAATTTAAAAAAAAATACGTGGTTGATCTACCACACATGTGGTAGAAGCTTGCACACTGTTCTAAACGTATGTTTTGAGCAAATTGATGTTTAAAGCTAGCAATATATCCCATGTCCATTTTCCAAAACTATAATAATAAACATGGCAGTTTTTAAGCAATTTGGTTCCTGTAATTAAGGAAATATTGTAGTTTTGGCATTTTTCGAAATTACCATTTTATGAGAGGGACCAGGTTATTGTTCGACTTTTGTATTTTCAATACCCTGCTGCCCTAGATAAAAAAACCCTCGTACAGAATTTCGTTGAGATATCTCAACTTTTGCTAGAGTTTTCGTGTACGCAAATAAACGGACATGGACTAATCATCTTCTCTTTTTATTCTGAGCATTTTTATGTATATATACATACATAAGTAGTACATACGAACATAAATGTATGTATCCATATCGATTAATTTTGATTGTTCCAAATATACGTTATTTGAAAAAAAGTTATGGTACCCTCTTGCAGAACTGCGTTGTAAATATGTTTAGGAAACATTTAAATTAATAGTTTATTAAAAAAGTTGCTCAAAGTAATGGAACTCCTCAACCCCTTAAAAAAAAAAACAGGAACCCTTCTGAAATTTTGTTTTGAAAGTTTTCATATTTGAAAACTGAAAACAATCACAGTATACAGCAAACCAGCCATTGACAATATGCTTATTTGAAAACTAATACATGAAATGTTGTGAATATATAGGATTTTTTTGTCATTAACCCATAGGCAACAACTGGTGCAAAAGTACCTACAAATGTTTGTTGATATATTTGAAATGTAAATTTGAACAGCAAAATTCATAAAACAAATTATAATAAAACAAAAATATTGTTAATTACTACGTGGGAGGTGGGCGTGGTTATTGGCAGATTTCGACAAAATTTAACACTAACCTAAATTATACCAAAGGCAACTTCGACACCGACTTTCGTTAAAATAACTAAATTATGTTCGAGTTAGCGTGCTTACAAACAGAGAGGGCTGAACTAGTTCATCTCGTCATTCTGAATATATGTGTATATATTTACATACATACATTTTATACGGTTAACAAACGCGCTCGCTTATTTGCATAAACCGTCTTTACTTGCATTAATTCATGCATTATCCTCCTTCAAATGTGAATAATCGGCTGAACAAATACACACAAATTACGTGCATTTGAAAATTGGAGAGCTGTACCATAAGCTAAGTAATACTTCTTTTACCGCCTAATCGATGGGACCATTTTACAAAGTCAGCCCACCATTATTCACTCAAAGTTGTGTTCAGAACACGGTTTGACTTATGTAGGAACTGCATCCGGTCATAATTGCTAACGCTTCACGCTTCATTTGCTTGGAATTTCGTGTTTCTCGTTATTTTATTTTATGTGACTTGAAAATATTTTTCACTATAAGAAAATATTTAAATTGGATTTCATTTGGGTTAACGAAAACGACAACTGTGAAAAAATATCAACCAATACATTCAAACAAAATGCCAAATAAGCATGTTTACATTTTTTGTTTTGGCTACCTGGATCACTGTATACTGTGAAAAAAATATTTAGTACAAAAATAATTGTGATAAATCAATTTTGTATATTCTTCTGCGAAAAAATGTCTACAATCGATGATGTATATGTATACATATCAAGATGTGTCTGTTTTGCTCTACGGTTGCGATAAGTTGCTTTGGAATAAATAATATTGCACGAGTCATTGGCTTTGGGTTAGTGCATGATTCAATTATTAAAGGTTTTGTAAGTAGCTTTTTTCTAAAATTTGGCACTCCCACCCACAGGGATGGTTTTTGGAAGCAGAAGAAAAAGGGGAAGAATTCAATCACACTTCCTAAAATGGGAGCTAAATTCTATAAAAACGTGTGGATAATAGTGAATGGTGGTATTTTAAAACAAAAACAATTTGATTTAATTATTTAATTTAAACAAGCTTATTTACATCGAATATAACCCCCTATTGTTATTAAAAATAAATATTTCTATGTTTATACCAAACTTGCGTACGTCAGATGGCGCATAACTCGAGAATGGATGGTCCACTTTCAGCTTTTTTTTTGTTGTATTTGTTTGCCAGTTGATGGACATGAAGAAGCTATTTGTTTGCGGAAAATATGCAATATTTATTAAACAAAAAAACGGCAAATAAAAAAATTTGGAGCTTACGTTTCTTTCGCGGTTATGGCTCGATTGTTTCGAATTCTTTGATGTCGCACTTTTTATGTTCTGGGGAAAATATTCAACACTGGCTTGCACAGCCGCAGTTGGCGATTGGTGCCGGACGAACTCAGAGCACGCAGCTACTGAACGACTGAGATAGGGAACGTGATCTACATCGTCAAATGAGAAGTGGCGTAATGGGGCTTTCGCACGAGGCGATTTTTCAGGCAACTTTTGCGTTCAACTCCCGCCGGGTTGCACGAAAAAAAATTTGAATGACTAAAAATATCAAAATATAAAAAAATATTAAAATATTCGCCATAAAAAGGCGTTTGTATTGTTCAACTTTGCATTCTACTTTCAGCTAATCGCTTTCAATAAAGTTGGTCGCCAGCCAACATTCGCCTCGTGCGTACACCTTTTAAGTGTGCAATTACATCGCGCCATTGACTAAACCGAGCTGTCGTGTGACGATTGGGCCTATGGATGCGGTTTGGCAATGTTATATTGCGTCAAAATCTCATTCGGAGACACCAGGATTGTGTCGTGGAGTACAATACCTAAATACCTTCGTTGGCTCATTGAACGCTTTACTTTACAGCGACTTGGCAGAATCAAGAGGTCTCCACGAATATCGACAAATACATTTCGGCATTTAAGGGAATTTCGTCTCTTATCATTGAATTTCTGTAGTCCAACGATTCTCACCCATTTTGTCTTGTTGGCGCCAGCGAATGCAGAACAAACATTTCTTCAAATTTAAAAAGTAAAAATTTCACTACTAACAATTTAAAAATGTTCTTAAAACTTGCAAAGAAATTTGGAAAAGAAATATCACTGTTTTTGTTTTTAGGAGTAGGGTGGGAGTGTCATTGATAAAATTAGAGCGAGAGAAAGTTTTTCTTACAAAACCTTTCATTATTGAATCATGGGTTAGTGGCAGAAAACTTCAATACATAAGTACATATACTTTGAAATAAAATATTTGTTTTTGTTTCAATTCCAGATATGTTCAAACTTTAAAGTATAAAATATATCAACCCTGGGAACAAATTATTGGTACTGAATGGTAAAAAAAAAGTGTGCATTCATTCTAAATATACAATCATGTCTGTGTGCGAATGCTTCTGTTACATTCACATTCTATACTGAATGTCAATCTACCATTCAATAACACAACACAGTTTCTTTGTTTTCAAGTATTTTAAGCCACTCAGTAATGAGGTTTTTTTTTATACAAACAAACAATCAAAATTTTGAAAAGAATGCCGAGTGAATGCAGATCCTATTGATTCAATCATTTTACAGCTCTGGTATGTACCAATTTACAAATCTGGTATCAACTTTAAAGAGTCCATTTACTATGACCACATGGTTTTTTCCCCACAATATCTCTCTGATGCTTGTTTATATGAGGAGCACCAGCAGATATTTGTAGTTAAACAGTTGTTGTTGTTATCGCAGCGGCACTACCAAGCCCCCACTAGTTCGGTTTGTCCATCAATCGTTGTCGTCAAGCTCAACTAACGGTAGGCGCAAGAAACGAGCCGTTTCGGCGGGTTCAGACAAAAGGGAGATGGGTGTTAGCTGAGTGGTGTGCAAGCAGGCTGTAAAAAAAAATCTGGTAGTTCAGCATCGGAATTGGTGTGCCATCGACGTGACTGCTTAGTTGAAGCCTTACCTCTTTATCCCAGGTGGTGAAGAGGGTCCCCCTTGCAGTGAAGGAGCGAGAAAGTTCGGAGATGTAGCCGCTTACTTTCGAGCAGAGACCATCAATTCCATTCCCAGACGCTAATATCGAACAGTAGTCAGTGTATGAGATCAGGGAAATCGCCTGCGGTGGCAGAGCAAGTTTTTTGACAGCACCGTCTGTGTGGACAGCACCTTGCTAAAATCTTCTAGGATTTGAAGTTCGATCTGGAAATATTACTGACGAGTGCCGACCACTCATATAATTCGCCGACCACCGTTTGAGTGCCTGTGGGATATTGGAAGCCTCGGTGTCTCCTAGTAGCGTTGTATGACCAACGGTGTTTAACGCCTTTGACAACTCCAACGCTACTGGGAATGTTCTCTCACAGGGGCAGTTGCGGTTAAGGCTACGAGTTATTTTTAGTTTTTATGGCGTTAAGTGCTGTTGTTATGTTGTGTATTCGGTCGACCGATGCAATCAACTTTGAGTTCAGAATCTGTGTAAGACCGAAAAGTTTGCGAGAGGCCCAAATAGCTTCGAATGACTATTAACTTTAGCAAGTATAATATCAAGATAATTGACCTCATCCGAGTATTCAAGATTTAGCTTCCTTAAGGTGATTGAAGGGATTTGGATGATACCTTCCTATGGATGGTACAAGAACAGCTGGGCGCATCTACATCATATTTCTCTCTTAACTTTACACCAGTTTGAGACTTCATTTCGCGTATACTCGTATTAAATAAACATGCAGTAAAACTAGTGAACTCTTTCAAATTCTAACTCGATAGCTCTATGACATCAATCACCCTTCTTTACCAACGATTAAATACATTTAGCTTGAGCTAATCATTCCCTATTATTTTCTACTTCACCAAGGGTTAAGCTCGTCACATTCGCCACCGCACGTCGGTTTTCGGGTTCGTCCATACTCGTATGCTGCATACATATCTACACAATTATAAATCAAGCTTGCCATAGTTGCTTCAATGAAAATGTTCTTGTCGTTATTTGTTGTTCACTGACTGTTGCATGCAACCACATACAGACACATACACATCTGCTAGTTGCATGTTGCATTTGTTGTTGTGCATGTTTTCAGCCCACTTGCATCTAAATTTGCGCATCAAACTCAACTTAAATGCGCGTATCTTAGCAGTCTAGCAACACTGAACAACCAAACTCTGTGATATGATACCAATTTGATGGCATAATTTCAACGCACCCTCCAGCGCTATTAATATGCAACATGACAACAACATACAACGCCACACCTGCTGATGCTCGTGTTGCTGCGCTTCAAAGGCGCGCAATTTCAGGCACAACTGCGCACATACATATGTACACGAAGCGCTATTCTGATGATAAGGTTGCAGCAGATTTGTTTTCTTATGCGATGCTTGGCTCCTTTTGGCGGCAGTCCTAAAGTGGCAAATTTAAAATCGGCCCACTTGTCGACCCAACAAATTTGCCTGATTTGACGGCTGTTGGGCTCGCAAGGCTTTTATCGGCAGCGGCGGCTGCGTTTGCAGTAACTTCCTTTGCGTAATAATTTTGCTGCCGGCCAATTGTAGCGTCGGAGTGGTTGTGAACTTGAATTACCCTCCATTCGTGTAGCTCGGTATGTCCGTTTGATCTGCAGGTCCCTTCAATAAGGCAAAATCGATGGAAATCGTTATTCAATTTCGCGTCTTATATACTACCATCGAACCACTATATTTAGCTGTGTATATTCATCTATGTAGCTGAGGCGAAGCCTCCTCCATATTCATTGCGATGCTGTATTACCCGCATAAATTGTTTTGTAGCTCCCCAAAGCTGATGAGTAGAAATAGCCGCCTTGAATGAGTTTCCAAGCCGCGTAAAATTCCATAAATACATTTCTTCATAAGCTGTTAATTTTCGCTGTTGTATTGAACACTGATTTACTATTAGCTACAAATGCCGCTTTTATTTAGCAGTGCGAATATTGAGCTATTGTACCATTCACTTTGCTCCTTTTTCGAAAAGGTTTGATGACCGCCGGAGGTGTTAAGAATTGGGAAATGCAAATGCGCGCATAAATAAAATTTATTTCAGTTTTTAAGTAACCATTACGCGACTTTTATGTCGCTCCTTGTCTAGCCGCCCGTTTCAGCTGTGACCGGTTATCAAGCTGGCTGCAGATCGTGCAAATCCTTTTTCCAATATGCAAAGCTACGTATGTATGTATGTAGCAGAGATAGAGAGGCTTAACTGAAGTAGCTGGTATTGGCAGTGCATTTGTGGCGGTGCCGTTTGTGCTGCCATGCAACCAGGCACGCTCCCCCTTCCCCGCTTCCTCTTTTGCAATGCATTGCATACTTTTATGGCTGACACAGTTGTCACTCGGTGGCGAGTCGCAATCTCGCGCCTCCCTTTCATGCGCTTACCCACCACAAAAGTATTTGCTGTATAGCTTTTGGTGGCCAAGTGAAATTTCCACTCAACGGCAGCCAGACAACACGGGACAGCGCCAAGAGCGAGTCGCTAAGATTTATGTGAGAGTTGCCAACTGCCAGCTTGTGCTTCGGCATACAGTTTTGTGGTAGCCGGTGCTGTTAGTGTTACGGACAATGCGCAAAATTATAAAGTGTGAAGTTGGCTGTGAAGAATGCAATTGGTAGCGGTTGCTTCAGGCGTATTTAACACCAACAGCAAGAGTGCAGCGGCGGCAAAACAAAACATCCCGCACAGCGAATGCTTTGAAGCAAATACTCCACTTCATTAAATTGGTCGTTGGTGAAGTCGCCAAGCCGGCGAGTGAACTACGCTAGCGGTTTAGTTGATATTTAAAATCACTAAAAATATATGTGCAGATATATGTATATTTGAAAGCCTGTCCATATGTAAATTTGTCTGCATATGGAAATAATTTTTATAGGCAAAGAGAAGCGCTTTTCGTCTATTATTGGACGTCTATAAAAATGTCAAAAGTTCACCCTGAGTGTGTGTGTGTATTTTGTAGTTAAAGCTTTTTTCCATTATTTTAAACCGTTACTACGGCTAATGCAAGCAGCCAACGAGCCCAAAAACTAAGAGCGCAGTTGAGAATTTAATTAAAATAGCTAGGCCATACGACTATATGAAAAAAATGGGTAAAACTCATTTTGTTTGGTAGTGAACACCTGAGAGGTGTGCTCTTGCTCGTAGTACAAATATAATGTCTATAAAATTGTGAGTAGTGCAGCGAATTTTAACATTTCCATTTGTTGACTGGAATAACCCACAGCCTGAGGTGAAAACAGACTTAGCCGCAACTGCACGACGAAACAGAGAGATAACTGTGCAGCTGTTGTGCGGTTGAATGGAATGAACACGGAAATATTATTGAAAATGGTGCTACAACAACTGTGAATGATGATCACTTAACGTAACCAAATTTCGTTCCCATGGACTGCGTACCGATATCCTAATTCCTATCATGGCTCGCAGGTCTCTCCTTCTCTGTCTAAGTAGGAATTACGTTAGCTAAATATATTTCTCTCAATAGATGATTTGCTTAGGAACGTAAGTAGTAGTAGGCCATAGATAGAAGACCCAATGTGTTACCACAGATGAACACTATTGAATTACACTCCCTGTTGAACCACTTTGTGTCCCTAATGAGAATCTCATCAGACATCGGTATATGTAGCCTCACTAAGGTCGGCCAGGAACGATGAGCCCAGATGCCGCAGCCTGCGTCTACATAATGCAGGGCATTTACACAGGATATGTTAGACCGTTTCCTCCTTTTCGTAGTCCTTATAGCTCTATCTTTCTTCAGCTTGTGTGTATACAAAATAACTAAATGGCTGCTTGCAAGTGACAAATGTCAATGCGTTCTTTACCAGAAAGAATCTGATAGATGTATTTTCCCTCTATGTCCACATGACTAGGGCCACAAGTGAGATGAAGTCTGTTCTACTTGCTCATTACCTATAGAGGAAGGTGCAAATCCAGCGCAGTCTTACTGCAAAACCCTTGAATACTGTCAGGCTATCACTAAAAATGAAGACGCCTCTTTCCATCATTTCTGTCCTAAATTCTCAGTAGCCTCCAAGATTGCTAAAATGTCAGCTTGGAATACGCTGGTGTAGTCTGGTAATCTAAAAGAGATTTTCAGAGGAGGGTTTTCGTGAGAAAACGCCTTCTCCCACCTTACCGTCGAGTTTCGAGCCATCGCACAGTGGTCAATTTTTGGAAAACCCTGACCAAAAGTCCAAAAGAAAATTGTTGCATTCGTATGCATAACCATCTTATATTGTTAAGAGGGCTCTACTGCGTATCGTTGTGAGACAACAAGTCGATTCTCTTAAGGCATTTAGTGTTACAGGAGATCGAAGTGACTGTTACTAGCAATTCGCTCTAAACTTTTCGTAAATTAGAGTTTTCGTCGTTGTTAAAGTTGTGGTATTATCTTTAAAAAATTACAGTTTTCAAGCATCCGTTCATGGACATTGTAATCTAGAGTATGTAAAACATGTTTTTTCATTGTCATCTAAAAACTAACGTAGGACATAGATATCCACGGATTGATTTTTTTTTGTTTACTCATTATGATAAATTAGGAAAATAGTTACGAGAGTGGTCCAGATGGGCGGTCTAATTTTCTTTCTCATATATACTGAAGTTTTTCCCATCCACCTTGGTTAAAACCACCTGCCACAAGCCGCCACTGTTTGGACATTAGTTTTTATACGCGATTCTTAATTTTTTTGTTGTTTAAAAGATTTAACTTATGTAAAAAATTATTTCTGTCAAGATTTTGATGTTTTAAAGATTGGATGTTTTTAGAATTTAAATGATGTATGAAAGTACCACTATATTAGAGTGCACTCGGCGTGAAATTTTCGATGCATTGTTTAATGCAAGTCTTATCATGAGGTTTTGCCGTTGATATACATTTTTTCAAACAATATTGCCTGGATACTGCGAAACTGTTGATTAAAAGCTATCCATGGTATTACATGCCAACATCAATTCATGAAGTGCTCATCCATGGACCTCTCATTATTGATTGGGCACCCCTGCCAATTGGGAAACTTTCCGAAAAAGCCCAAGAGTCAAGGAATAAGGATATTAAAAAATATCGGGAAAACTTTTCAAGAAAATCTTCCAGGATAAACACGATGACAGATATTTTTCATTGGCTGCTTGTATCCTCGGACGGTGTCATTTCAAGTTTATGTTTAAACCCACCAACACAAAATCATAAACTGTCGTCAGATGCCATTAAATTATTATCAACTGTTGTAAATGCGGATGCGAAATTGCCATCAAAAAATATTAATATGAGCTTGGATACTTCAGATGGCTGCGAGTCTGACGGTGTATAAAATTGTTATAACGGGTGATTTTTTAAGAGCTTGATAACTTTTTTTTTAAAAAAAACGCATAAAGTTTGCAAAATCTCATCGGTTCTTTATTTGAAACGTTAGATTGGTCCATGACATTTACTTTTTGAAGATAATTTCATTTAAATGTTGACCGCGGCTGCGTCTTAGGTGGTCCATTCGGAAAGTCCAATTTTGGGCAACTTTTTCGAGCATTTCGGCCGGAATAGCCCGAATTTCTTCGGAAATGTTGTCTTCCAAAGCTGGAATAGTTGCTGGCTTATTTCTGTAGACTTTAGACTTGACGTAGCCCCACAAAAAATAGTCTAAAGGCGTCAAATCGCATGATCTTGGTGGCCAACTTACCGGTCCATTTCTTGAGATGAATTGTTCTCCGAAGTTTTCCCTCAAAATGGCCATAGAATCGCGAGCTGTGTGGCATGTAGCGCCATCTTGTTGAAACCACATGTCAACCAAGTTCAGTTCTTCCATTTTTGGCAACAAAAAGTTTGTTAGCATCGAACGATAGCGATCGCCATTCACCGTAACGTTGCGTCCAACAGCATCTTTGAAAAAATACGGTCCAATGATTCCACCAGCGTACAAACCACACCAAACAGTGCATTTTTCGGGATGCATGGGCAGTTCTTGAACGGCTTCTGGTTGCTCTTCACTCCAAATGCGGCAATTTTGCTTATTTACGAAGCCATTCAACCAGAAATGAGCCTCATCGCTGAACAAAATTTGTCGATAACACACATTTCGAACCGAACACTGATTTTGGTAATAAAATTCAATGATTTGCAAGCGTTGCTCGTTAGTAAGTCTATTCATGATGAAATTTCAAAGCATACTGAGCATCTTTCTCTTTGACACCATGTCTGAAATCCCACGTGATCTGTCAAATACTAATGCATGAAAATCCTAACCTCAAAAAAATCACCCGTTATTAAAAACATATTCCTGTACCAACAAATATGTATGTCTTGTTTATTGATTCATTCAAAATCGGCAGTTCCCGTGTGAATTTGAACATCAGCATTGTTAGAAACAAACATTAAAACCTCGTTAGTGTTTGTCCGAGCTTCTCTTCCGATTTGTGGCGTGCGCCTTGATGTTGGCGCACAAAGGGGAGGGACCAACAGTTTTACGCCGAATCCGAACGGGGATTTAATTTTTATGAGAAGCTGTTCTTCGTGGTTGAATACACTCGGGGGTTCGCCATTGCCTGCCAAAGGGCGACTTTATTTCAAAAAAACTTACATTCCTAACCGCTACTTAACTACCTTAGTTTTGCTAAAAATCTGATTATGTTAAACGTACACAGCGGCCATTATGGATCCGCCATTTTGAATTTCAAAATTATGTGGTGAAATTTAAAATCAGCAACCAAAATAAAGACGGATACACTAGGTTTGATTACAATTGTACCACGCTTTTTCGAAAAATTGGCCACTGTGCATCGTCGAGTTTCGAGCCAACGTGAATTGCCTACTCGCCCAAAGTAGCAGTTGTTGGTAAGAGTGATTCTGCGTTGAATTTCGATGATGACATTATTATCGGTGTTAATGCTGGTTCCCAAGTAAACGAAATTCTCTACTTTCTCGAAATTGTAACTGTCAACAGTGACAGGAGATACTTCGTCTTGTCCTCGGTGACCACCAAACTCATTCGCTTTGCTTTTTTACCAAAATGGAAAAGGCAGAACAGACCTGCGATTCTTGTTACCGATGATGGCGATGTCATCGGCGTACGCCAACAATTGCATGCTCTTATAAAAAATTGTTCCTCAGTGGTTTAGTTATGCAGCTCTTATTATGTTCTCCAACATCTGATTAAAGAAATCACATGAAAGGGAGGCGCCCTGCCTGAAACCCCGTTTGGTAGCAAACGGCTCGGAGAGATCTTTCACAATTCTGACGGAGCTCAACGTCATTTCACAGAGCCGTAACAGTTTGGTGGGTACGCTTCATTCGGACATCGTGGGGTATAAGCAACTCCTTTTAGTAATATCGAAACTTTCTTTGAAGTCGACAAATAGGTGGTTAGTGTCGGTCCTTTTTTCGCGGTTTCTTTCAGCATTTGGCGTATTATGAATTCCTGATTTGACAGGTCTAAAGCCACACTGATAAGGCCCAATCAGTTCGTTGAAGTGGGCTTCAGTCTTTCACACAATACGCTCGATAAGACCTTGTAACCTTTTCTTGGATATTTGGGCGCACATTTTTTGCTGCACATAGGAGGGGGCATATCTTGGATGCAGCAAGATAGTGGTCCGAGTCGATATTTGGGCCTCGGAGCATGCGTACGTCTAAAATACTGAAAGCGTGCCTTCCGTCTATCACAACGTGATCGATGTGGTTTCTTGTTTTTCAATCTGGAGACAGCCACGTAGCTTGAAGGATATTTTTTATGCCAATACTTCTAGGAGGCTGAATTTTCTGCCGGTCGTTCTAAAGATCCCTTCCTTACCCAACCTCGCATTGAAGTCGCCAAGCACGGTTTTGATATCATGGCAGGAAGAAGCCTCGCACTTATCTTCCGTTGGGGCATGGGCGCAGATGGGCGAGATGTTGAAGAATCTCGCTTTGATACGGATTGTGGCTAGACGCTCGTCCACTGGGGTGAACCACGGTACTCGGCAGTTTCTAGTAGGGAACCACAGACGTGGTCACCCAAATTGACAGCTGCTTGCAGAAGAGCCCTCGCCAAGGTTTATCAAATAACCGTTGGACCCAACAGCATACAGACAGACCCAGAACGGCATTCACGGGGAGTCGGTCTCGAGTTATATAGACTCTAGACTTGTGAATGCCGTTCTGGGCACACAACCACCTGACATGGACAGGACAGAACTTTGTCTGCCTCGGGAGATCCGCACCACAATAGCCCAACTTCGCTCTGGATATTGCAGCAGGCTTAACTCATACCTGAGCCGAATAAATGTGGATGTGCCTAACTAAAGCCGGGCATGCGGAGAGTCGCCGCATGAAACAGACGACAACGTTGACGGATGAGGCGAACCGGTCGGGGTTTAGTAGCCGCTACAACAACAACCACAGTACTCGGCGACGGAGTCTCTCTCCTACCACAAATCCAACATCGAATTTGCGTTCCTTTATATGTATTGCAGCTATAGTAGGCGTCGCAAGGTCCCAGACATTGCTTGTCTTGCCCCGTCCAATTCATTTCTTGGATAGCGGTGATGTCAGCTTTTGTCTTTGGACTTAAATCAGCCGGGCAGAGCCACTATCCCCATTAAGAGTCCGGGCATTCCAGGTTCATGCCCTCAAATCGTAGTCCTTTAAACATTTGCCGTGGTCGTCATCAAAAGCGGGATTATAATCCGTGGCTTTGTGTCTCTTTTTAATTGGAGCCTGTTTTTACGTGATGGGTCCCAAACCCAGCACACAACCAATTCCTGGGACGGGGCCGGTTTCGCAACCGAATACACGTTTATATAGCGAGCCGCTTGCAGCCGCACTTACTGGTGAACAGACGCTGCAGACATCAGTGAGCCCTTAAACCGAATAAGTCGGAGTGGCCCCCCTGAAGCTTCCTCTCTTTCTGCCGTGACCCAAGGCTCCATTCGGATTGGTTACCGCATCTCGCCCGTGGGTTGCTTACGTTGCCCAGAGTGCGCAAACGAGGACGCAAGAGTCGGCATTGAGTATAGCCGTGCAACTGTAACTGCATCCCCAGCACAACGGCTATACCCCATTGCAATTCACTAACTAAACACTTACGCCCAAATTCATCAGAAATAAAGAAGACTTCAACTGCTTTATAAATCGAAATTTTTTATGAAAATGTCTCTTTATAAAGCTCTTTAAAGCTATTTTATAAATAAGGCCATTCGCTTTTATTTGCGTTGTTTGTTTAAATATCGATACCATAAAGGTCATTGTTAACAAAACATAAGTTATAGTAACACATTTTAAGAACTGCAGATTTTCATGTTATACGATATTTGCTCCTTGGAAACGCCTTTTAAATGAGTTATTGCCAGGCTAAACCTGGAGTTGGTTATGGAAATTGGTACAGTATCTTATGATGACATCGCCTAGAAGACTTTTCGCACATTTGCTCAGTTTTAATAAGTCGCCAATCTTTTTGAAGTTTTTAGCGCTTTGGGTCGCAGTTTAGCTTTGAAGGAACATGGCGACTTTTTCTATCTGAACTTTGCTTTTCGTATTAGATTGGAAATCTTCACTCTAGTACAGAACTTTGCTCTGCCACATTGAGATGAATGTATAATCTGAAGTTCCTCCGGATAGAGACCACATTCGACTTCTTCTTCTATTGACGTAACTTAGCTATTCAGCTGGATCTATTCGAGAGTCATTGATTAATTTAGTATATGCACTTTTAAGTCTCATTAAGATATTTAAACTCTTCAACTACGATTGTCTACTTCAACTGCCAGAAGCAGTTTTCGTCCCTAGCCGTTGCAAGCAATTAGACTACATCGTCATATCATAATTTTGTGTAATTTCTTGGCAATAGCGAGTTAAGTGAGTCGAGAATTTTAACTCTTCACATAAAACAGCTTAAAAAATTACATAGTTCCTCAGAGAAGGGCAGAGAAAGAGGGAAACTGAAATGAGCAAGGCAACTGCAGCTAATTTCATGAAAATGAGTTTTCACAACATTCTTACTGAATTGCGCCAGGGTTGGTGAAATTAAGCTAACCAAGAGACGGGAGGCGATGGGCTAAGGGTGAATGAAAAATGTTAATTTTTACATAAAGCACACATTTTACAACTGGATTATCTGGTATCAGCAGCAGCGCCAGCTCATCGGCTAACACTTTGCCGACAAAGAACTATACGTACGTATGTATGTACATTTGTGCACGTTTACACGCACCTAGATATTTGCAAATTGCTTTCGCCAATGTACATAACGCTACATTCATAAGTGGTTTACGGTAAGTAAGACTTCGTTTTTGAGTGGGTGTCAGTATGTACATACGTATGTTTACGTACATATTTGCGTAGCAGCACATTGTGAAACCCCCAAAAAGCTCACTAACACTTTAACAACTCAATGAGGCGGCGACGAGAAGACAAAAATGTTGCGAACATTTTCAACTCCACAACTCTGCTGGATATAACCAGTATCTCTTGTAGGTATGCACGAGTGTGTAAGGCTGTGTGCCATGGATCTAGATGAGGCACCCAGATGATAGCTGGCTGGCGTAGAGAAGGCGGCAAGTATGGCAGTGCGTTGAAAATAAAATTAAAATAAAGTTGTTGGTAATTTGTAAAAGAGCGCGTCGAAAAGTTTTGTGGCATGAAAATGTGCGCAAAAATATCCAAAGTACCTGTTTCAGCTGAGCGTACAAAAGTTTTTTGCTGATGACTTAGCGTGGCGTGGCGTGGCGTCCGGTGGGACGGCGTAACGAACCATTTTGGATTGTGTGCGCCGCCCGCGTTTTTCTCCAATAACAAGTTTTTCCTTTTTCTTTTCAAAACCCCTTTTCCTGTTTAAATTCACATTTTAACGAGCGTCTCATATAGGTGTGTGTGTGTGTTTGTGTGCTTGTGCGCGCGTTGAAGGGTTGCAAGTGGGTGGCTTAGTGCGGTTGCTTTTTGGGGTGGCAGCAGTTTATTGCATTGGAAGAGAAGATGTGGACTGCTTTGATAAACTTTGTCTGCTGCTGCTACTGCCGCTGCCGCTGCCGCCGTTGCGCATCACTAACTGGCAGATCTGAACTTTGTATGGGGGAAGTGAGTGGAAAAAACTTTGCTGAAGACTTAATGGCGTCTGTGTGTGGGTGAAATTCATTTTTATGATGAGCCATATAAGCTGCAGTTGAATTTTAAAATCCCTATTTTACCCCGTTCGTTGTTGTTTTTTTAGGTTTTTAGCATCGTTTTTTGCTCCTCATCAAAAGGGTGTGGCTGGTTAAGAGCGTGTAAGCATGTGTTGGTGAATGGGTTGTCAAGGCGTTTTGGGTTAACAGCAAATAAGCAGCATAAAATTACAAGGATTTATGTGTAAACGCTTTAAAATTTCGCATAGATAACGCGCATTTAATTGAGTGGTGGGGTGGTTGGGTTGCAGATCGGTGGATGGTATGCTGGAGGCTGCCACATATAGAGTGGTTAGCAAAATTGTATAAATGTTTATTTCAAAGTTTCAAGGCAGTTAAAACGTTTGTGTTATGGCTCTTATTTTTATTTCGGTAGAACAGCTTTTTGTTGAAAAAAAAAAATATTTTTTATATCGTAAAACAAATTATTACTTTGGCAGGGTTTTTATGTAATTCGGCTGGCCGTATGCATTGTAAAGCGATTCTTGCTGCAAGCGTTCAGCCCAATAAAAATAAAAAACATTGAAGAATACTTTAGATTCATGTCGGCACATTTATATTACGGATAAATGATAAAATGCTGTAAATATGGCCAAGTAGTTCGGTTTATATACTTGTATGCATGCACATACATATTTAAGTGTGACGCTTTTTTTGGTAGGCTACCCGTGCCTTTGGTTTCAAGTCGCGAAAAGTGGTCTTTGGTTTCAGGCAGTGGGTTCACTGACATACATACATGTCATAGTAAACATTCCAATACACTGAGAGAAAACTAAATAAAATTTGGTGGGGGCTCCATTGTTTTTTATTAACCACTAATAAAAGCTCGTTTTAAAAAACTGTTTTTAAATTACTTTTTTCTTAGTGGAACAATATCTAAGGGTATAACATATATAACTCGAAAGAAGAGGAATTTCTCAGACTGCAATTTACGAGACTGTTACCTACTTTTCCTTGAGAGAGAAAAGCAAATTGTGGCTTGCCTTAAATGAAGTTTGTTTGGCCATTTAATTCTAAGAATAAAATGTCAGTGACATTTAACAACAGTTGGTATGTCTATATGTAACAGAAGCAGTTCTATCGATGGTTTTGGAGATACTTTTGGATGTCGTATTTCTAGACTTAGGGCGCTTAATGGGCTTCGGACAGCTTATAAGGATCATGCCTACGTGGTAGGTTCTAAGCTAAAAAAATCACGGAGTTTCTCTTGGCCACAACTTCGAAGTTCATTTCTCCAAAAGAAGTGTCAGACATCGCTTTATGTAACGACGAGTTTCCAATAATCAAATAAGATCGATAGAATTGCTTGTCGGAAAAGTTGGCAAGCCTGAAGATACTCGTTCTTTTAAACTTCGCGTCTGCGGAGCATCGTCAGGCTGTGATGAAGCCACAGCTAACTCAAGAATGCTAAAAATTACTAGAATCCCTCAGACAACACTCTGTCAGTCTATACTGTGTACCTGGGCAAAACGAAGAAGCAGGCGAGTGTGCGAGAAAAACGTTCGTTGCAAGAAACTTAACACTCTAAGAGAAGGCTACTAATATCTGGACCCATGCGGAGTATCGCTATAGCGGTAACCTCCAATCGTTGAGCGCAAAACCGACGTCTGCTGAGACTGTCAAAACGGAACATACAGCTACTCACAGCTTTGGCTACATGGCTGCAGTGCCGTCGAGAGCCGGGCCGGACCCCAGCAAAGCAGTCATTGGCAGGCCCCTTCAATTTAAATCTTTTTTTAAGTAAATCTTATTTATTTAGCTACCCATGCATACATACATTAGTGCAGATAAACTTACTTAATTGAAAAAAAAACTTTCCGGACTTTCTTTTGTCAAGTTTAGGCCAAGATACCGCCCAACATATGTCAACAAGGGGTCGAAAATATTTCAAAAAGATCAAGACTTGAAGGCTTGCAAGATTTTCTGAAACACTCCAAAGTTGCACACAAATGTTCACTTATGTTCATTAATGAGAAAGTTTAATCTTCTCTGACAATCAGGCAGACCTGAAGGCTTTATACTCTTTGCAGAAAACATATGTTTATAGAGTTGTGCTCATATGGTTTCCAGTACACTGGGATATTCAAGGTAATTGCAAAGCTGACGAATTGCCAAGAAACGGTACGACCACCCACAACATTCCGGGAAAGGACAGGGAGGGTGTAGCTGTATAAACTAAAAAAAAAACTGTTAGAGATCATTCCATTCTAGTAGCCAGTGAATGCAGGAACACATTTTTTCTCTGTAAAACTTCCAGGAGTATCTGTTCTTTCCATAAATGGAAACGCGAATCATTGCTCTTAAGTTTAAACAGAAAATAAATATCTTACCTTATGAAGACTGTCACGGGCCACTTCCTAATGTGGAATCAAAGCGGCGTATATTGACCTGCGTGTATGTGCGAGCGGAGGATCTACTCTACTTAAGAAGCGCGTAAGACCGGATCGAAAGAGTTACCATACTGCGAAACAAATTAACAAATTTAATAAAGAAAGAAAATATTATTTAAATTTTGGTTAAAAATTACCAAAACGACAACGTTGTATATGTGTAAAATAAGAACCACCGCTATTATTCTGGCCGACTACTTTTTAAAGAGCTGCCAGAACAAAAAAAAAATATTTGAAATACAAAAGTAATTATTCCATATTACATAGCTGCATACATACATTACGCGTGTCTCCGAATCTGTAAACCAAGTATTATAATGACATTTTATACCTACTATTACTAGATATATCACAGCGGAATTAACGACAATATATTTGCATTAAATATTTTCATTAGCATGAAACGTTATGGCGATTTTGTTTTAGTTAAATAAAAATGAACCTACCTTTGTGTTCACTATTGTTAAGTCAGAAACCGTGTAGAGGAATTTCTGTAAATTACAAGAATGTTTTTATGTGTAATTTAAATACGTCTCTAATGGCTTAATACGCTCCTCATTCAAATACTTTTTTATGAACGGTAGATAGTAAAGGTGGGTTATGATATGCTGTCTATTAAATAATGTAAAATTACCCCTTCACAGTTATTAATTCATTCATCTAAGAATAAAACTAAATTTAAATCTGCCATCATTGCTTCAGAGATGTTATTGATACTATTGACTATTAACATTTTTGATGTGTTAATTGTGTTTACGATGACAGTCGTAGAGTCGAACAATAACATGAATCGTATTATATTGAGTTCAGAAATGCTTTAAGTCGATTATTGATACAGCGACTAAATATTTCAGTCTAAATTGAATAAGCGTATGTGTTGATTCAGGAGAGTTTTTGTACAATAATGAAGAAATTATATATGTATGAACATAGAAGAGCTATCGTTTGCTAACCGTTGAACCAGTAAATACCATAAAGTTGCAGAAAATATTTCTTCAGTTTGTCAGCATAACTAGTCTGCACCTAAGTTGTCATATGTAAAAATACGGTGACCGCCCGTCCTGTTTTTTGCAGGACCTTAAGTAGCTGTTAGACGTGGCAAGTGGCAGTCTTTTTCACAAGTCTGTCAAACGCAAGAATTTCCAAAAGCAATTGCAGGTGCACTTACACCTTGCATATAAAGTGGCTTTCGAAAACAGTTTCTAATTCTGAAAATCAAACTTTCCGATGCTACTTTTTGTTTGTTTACACGGTGAAAGCAGACAAATTCACTTTAAATTGTGTTACCAGACATTTTTATGCTTATAACAAAATTAATGTTCTGAAAAATTTAAACATGCTAAAATGTTCAGAAAACAGTCACAAAATGTCTAATACATTATTAATTAAATACTCCGAATCAGTAGAATAAATTAATTACACGTATTTTTCATATTTTGTTCCAATTTTTTATAATTTTGTACCAAATTCGCGAAAAACACATCACACGGCAACACTCGATTAGTTTGACAGCACTTGCAGCAAAAATGAAAATTGCAAGTGCAGCACGAGCAAGCTGAAATTATTTCTCGAAAGCCGTTTGCGTAATTTCAGTTGCAGTTACATCTTGCAATTTTTATTTCCGCAAGTGATTAATGCAAATCTGCTATTTACACGGGAAAGTAAGCTTTGGATTTCGCCTTTTGACAGAAAAATGCGTAGACAAAGCGCTTGCATTGTCACATTTAGCCGCACCCATTACTGTTATTCAAAGGAATAAATACCTGATAATGTTATGATTTGTCCCGAATTATATACGATATTACAAAAATTAACGTCGAGAGCCATTTACTGATCAAATTATAAGCAGTGGCGATAACTGATCGATAACTACATTAGGGTGAGGCTGATTTTGAAGCTTCAACCAGTCAATGCGTTCTAAATTTTGTGTGGCCAAAGATAACGGATGACGAGAAAATGAAGATCAGCATCAAAAATATCAGTAACACTGTTCTACACATTTTGTGGTAATCGCATAAGAAAAAAAGGTTTTCCCAGATAATTTTGGTTCGCTGAACGCGAAAAATACTGAATTTTCTTTTCAAATAAGCGTTTTCGGGATTTTTTCGAAAAACCAGTTTTTTGGTACTTATCGAAGTTAGTAAGCTACCTACAGCTAGAAAGGTGTTGATGTGTCCCTTACAAAAATATATAATTTGTAAGTAAATTGATTATTTTTTCATTATTTATTATTTCGATATAAAAGATAAACCATTACAGTAAATTTTGAGCCTAAAAGCATAAACAGACGGCAGCGTTGATCTGGATCAACTCGGGAATTAACTGCAGTTGATCCGGACTAAGTCCGAGTTAATCCGAATCAACGCTGCCGTCTGTTTAAGCTTTAAGATAACAAAAAAATCTGATGAGAAATATAGATGTTATGGAGCATAATCTGCACAACTTATATATTTTTGTAAATGGCATGGCAAAACCTTTCAATTCATCAGATATTGACGAATAACTGCGAAAAGAACTAACAAAAAACACGTTTATCGAAGTTATCTCGAAATTTGTATTACTAAATTAAACTCTCCTCGTTACTTCGTTCGCATTTCTTCGTTCACATTAGTCATTAGTCAATATGCTCAGCTTACGATTTCCAGCAAGTGTAAGAATCTATTGTGCATTTTATATGAACACAATCACTAAAACCGTCAAAATATTGTCTTTAGTAAATAAATGAATATATTTACATGAAGAAAAAAATATCTTATTTAAAAGGTCAGTATTGCTATCTTGAAGCATCATTGTCATTTCAATGCACAATGAACTCGAACGAAACACACCGAAAGGTAGTCGAAACAAAAAAATCAGTTGTTTCAGTGCGTGAGTGCGGTGATGGGGCGCAAAACTGAAAATACAATTAGAATTTTGAACGCCACAAACAGCAACTTATGTCAAAAAAACTTAATGAGCGGATTAAATCAATTGGACAGTTTTCACTGAGTTGCTGAGCCACTGACACTGAGAAGTCTTATTGTTGGTGTTGGTGATAAACTATGAGATTTTAATGCTTTCAACAAAGGGTCTTTTTTTGTATGCGCTTTTATTTTTATGATACTCATACGCTTTGAGTCTTATACATATGTGTCGTAGACTTGTGGAAAAGTGGTACACATTTATAGTCAAGCCAATTGCTGTAAGTGGTGCCAGATCGATAGTTTTGTTTACGGTGAAATAAATGGGAATCAACAATAGAAATCTAACTTTAATCCAGAACAGAAAAAACTAGCGGTATCTAACTGAGATTGAGAATTTTCATGTATGTATGTATATGATTCCGAAGGTATCTAGTGCAATCGATATGAGACTCAGTGGTCAAAATTTCTTAATACCTGGTGATAATTAACAGATTGTTCAGGGTCTACACATTTCCATTAATACGTTTTGAAGAATTGATCTATCTATAGTAGGTTTTCTTATTTATTCATAGTGTTGCCTACACCTACATCCTTTTTATTAATCTTTCAAAGACTGAACGAGTCATAGTGGCAGATCGATCCCCTATAGCCTGCTGCTAAAGTAGTAATCGTTATGACACTTACTTCCCAATAAACACTGGGCTTGGTTAACAATTTGAAAATGATGGGAAAACTAACATTTTTTCAAGTCTCACCTTCGATAACGAATGTGGAATAGGTTAGTATTCGATTCGAGAACTAGGCCATTGTCTAGCAAAACGGAAACTTCGTTATCCAATGAATTTTTCCTTCGTTATGAATTCGAAATCCAGTCCATTATCAAATTGAAATTGTGATGAGAGAGAGTGATCGTATTATTTATTTATTGTGTAGCCTATGAACAATAATTCTTACAGGCTACTTACAAGTAGAAATACAACATTAGTTAAAAAAATAAGTTCAAAAGATTGACAAAAATATTTCTTTGTAAACAAAAATCAAGCTCGATAAAAGTTGAGATCTGGTTAAGTTCAATTAAGGCACGGGTAAGAGGTGCATTACGGGCATAGATAGTTCTATTATTATTGCCATAAAACGGATAGTAACTACGTAGTTCCCTCTCTTCTCTCTAAAAGGGCCGGACAGTCAAGAACACCCTGAATAAAGCTATTATTTCCATTCGAAAATTAGCTGGATTTCACTTCCTCTCTTGTTACTATGGTTTTAATTTTTTTTTCGACCCCATCAGGTATGATGACTTTTAGAGTGTAATTTTTGTTCGTCCAGAGAGGGCTCTGCTTTTCAATTGCCTACCGAGTCCAAAGTAGCACCTGTTGGCAAGAGTTATTCTGCGTTTTATCTCCAGGCTGACATTGTTAGTGTGGTTTATGCTGGACCCTAGGTAGATAAAGTTTTTTACTACTTCAAAGTTATGCCTGCCAACAGTGACGTGTGTTTCGAGGACTATTTATGTGTTTCACTTAGGTACTTTGTCTAGTTCTCGTTCACGGTTGGATCAACTTCTTTACCATCTTCTAAACTAAGCAGAAAACTGCTGCGCTTACGTCAGTAAGTTTCAGGCCGAAGGTTTTGATCAGATTAAAAAAGTCGCACAAGAATCAATCGCCTTATCTAAAGCCTCGTAATATATACCAGTATTTTCCTGGAATCACAAATTTAGACATATCGCCGTACAGGCAGCTTCTAATCGTGCCATCAAAGTATGGTGTGTATCGATTTCACCAGGATTTCAGTTGCTGTGAAAATCCGATCAATGGTGGATTTATCAGGCCTGAAGCCCCAGTGATAAGGTCTAATTAGTTGGTTCGTGTAGCGGTGCAGTCCTTCATACAGTTCTCCGGCAGGACCTTATAATTAAATATTATTCAGCGCTAATTGGCGTGAACGGCGAGATCTCCTTTCTTGAACTTTCGACAAAGAAGACTGATACTTCTGCCTTCGGGAATGAATTCATTAGAACAAATCCCTCCATATCTCTATTGTACTCTGGTCATCTGTTACCAAATTTCCATCATCGTCTCTACAGGAACCAGCTCCGGTCTTCAAATCAGTTGATTTTGATAGCTACCTTATTTGCTGTTAGAATTTTCGAGCCGCATTCTTGTCTACCAGTATCTCGAGTTCTTCGCCCTCACATCTTTCTTCTTATTTCCGCCTTTTGAATAGACGTTTCTCCTCTCTCCTCTTTTCCCGGTATCGCTCAAATGCCATCGCTTTCTCCAGCCGCTCGCAGAACACTTTAGTTTCATCGTCTCCCGGATCCTGGGATCCCGGACTTTTTAAGGTCTTGAATATCCCAGGATTCTTGGCAAGTAATCCCGGGATTTGTAATTTGCATTGATGGCAATAACAGCAACTCCTTTTCTTGACCAGTATTGGCTATATTTCTTTTTTTATTTAATAATTAATATTTTTTTATAAATGTCTAGCTCATTATACATATAACACCGCGCGATAGTAAATTTTAAACACAAATATCAATATATATGGGTATAAGATTAGTGAGGAAATCCTGTAGAATTTAAACAGATTCAAGTTTCTGGTGCAGAAGGGCTGGTAAATATTTGAAAATGTTATTTTAAAATTTTATCCATGAAATTTCGCAATATTTGTTTTTGAAAAAATTATATGTTAAGGGCTTATTTAAACTCGGCAACATCCTCGAGTTTCGTTCTTCTAACTTTGTCAGCTTAAAAATTTCCTATTCGTCCTTGTGAATCCAAAAAATTTAAATTTTTTAAATTCTAAAAAAATTTCCTATTGCATTTGTTACCCATATTTTTATTCTACATTGCAATTTTTTCGATTCAAGTTGTTGAAAAGTAATGAATATCTGAATCCCGGGACTAATCCGGGGATCCCGGGAGTGTGACAACGCCATCCCGAAAATCCCGGGATCGGAAAAAGCCGAAAAATTAACATCCCTAATACATACGTAGGTATGTACATAGAGAAGTGAGCACTGTTGGGGCAGTTAGCGATTTTTTCGCCGAAAAGAATATTCAAATTCAGATTTATTGCTTCTGCCACTCTTCAAAACAATCTGGTAACTCCCAACGGTTTCGATTATGTCCAAAGATATTAAATTCCAACAACCAAACGATCATTAAATGATCATTCAACGGCAATCAACATGAGCATTTACCTTAAAAGCAGTGGTCTTTGAAAACCGAGCAATACTAGACCACAAGAAATCCGACGATCACTGTGGGCTGTGGAACGGAAACGAAATTATCATTGTCCAAGTGAGATTATGGTATTCACGGACAGCGTTGAAGATTGTTACACATGCACATGCATATGAAGAAAACCCAGCGATTAAAATGTAAAATCAACGTTTAAAATCATGTTCATTTAATTTTGTTTTTTGAATGCTATACAAAAACAATGGTACACAAAACCAGCAACAGAAGCAGCGGAAAAAGGCAACACCAATATTTAAGTAATACTACATGAACACTAAGTATGGACTGAAGTATCTATTTGTAATATATATATATGCACAGCTTAGTTTACATCAGCTCAATCGTGTACGCTCATATAAATCCATGGGTAAATATGTATGTATAACAAATGTTGACGAAAAATTTGGCATACCACCACGTGGTGGCAAATATTGTACAAGTAATGCTTGAAATACAATACCGGCGAACGGCAAGCTTCGCCGAATTGGGCGATGCTGTCGTTCACCGTTCGCCCAACTATTTCGCCTACTTAAACAGAATTAGAGCGGTAGCGAAAACAGCTGATCCCATTTGGTCGCCTTTATAATTTGGGTGACCATATTTAGAAAAAACTAAACCATATTTAGAAATGAGGAAATGATAACAAATATAAATGTAAAACAAAGAAAGATTATTATAAATAATTTGTTTCAAGCCAGATTTAACGAATCCACAACTATATTTTTCAAACAACAAAAAAAAAAATCGTGTTTATGTTGTTTTCTTTTTAAACTTTGAAAGCACAAAACAAATACGGCCACCTTTGGCACGCACGGCTGTCATCGCCCAGCAGAGCGATAGAAATAAATCTATCGCCATGAAACGCCGCCAAGCGAACTTCGCATTTCGCTTTGGCTGTGTTCAATTTCATATGCTTGCGGGTGTTCTAATTTTGACAGCGCGAATTTCGCTGTGGTGAGTTCGCCGTTCGCCGGCATTGTATTTCAGCTATCATGAATCACTTTTTTAGGTGATTTCGGTTCAAAAACGTTCCGCGCAAAAATGGATTTCTAAAAAGTCAGATTTTTTTTTAATTTTTTTTAATATTTTTATTTTTACATTTTTGTTAATTGTTATATGAAATAAGTTTTAAGTTTAAAGTATGTGATGATTTACACAATGGTAAAATGTCTTGCACAATTTTAATTGCACGCTCTGCGCAGATGTTACTTCGCTGAACTTCCTCAATAGCTGATGGTTTATTTACCCAATGTCTGAGAAAACATTCATTTGCTTTTGTGAAGCCGGCCAATGATTTCTGTAGTGTGGCGAAATTATTTTTGTTGAAAGTATGATCGGAAAACCAGATTTCGCTCCAAGCACCGCACACAAACTTACAAATAGGATATAATTGCAAACGATATTCAGGAATAAGTATAAAGGCTAAAAGTGCCAAAATAGCTCTAGAATTCCAACGGGCATTACTGAGTGCTGGTATTGCTTTAAATTTTATGTAGGGAAAACGTAAATTTTTCTCGAAGTATTTAAAAGATTCGACCAATTCATATAAGTATTGCATGTCATTTCGCCATTTAATGCTTTTAACCTTAATACACTCTTTATTTTGTTCATACTCTTTTTTTAGATCATCGTAATTTTCTATTAAATTTGGAATAAAATTGTATGAAATATTGGGCGATGATGTTTTTCCCTCTAAAAGCTCATCCATGACATGTTTTAACATCAAATCTAGCACATGATGTTGACAACCAATATACTGTGGAGCGGGCAATGAAAAGGATTTCAAAAAATTTTGTAGGCGAGTGACAACACCATGGTGTCTGCCAGTATTCACACTGGTTGTATCGCAAATTATCATTTTAATTGATTCCAACAAGTCGAAATCACATAATAATTCTTTTATTCCGTGAAATATCGTCGACGCTTTTCCATCATTCAGAACTAGTACACCTAATTTTACTTCCCTAGAAGCATTTTTCAGTACTACGACCTGATATTCCTTCTTTCCAATTTTTTTCCCGTCAAAATGCAAGCACCAGTTTTCATTTTTAAGAGTGTTTTTCAACAGTTTTTTCTTTTGTTCGGCATTTTTGGTGTAAGCTTTGTAAATTCCAGGTTGGGATGGCGACAATATCTCTACACCAGATTCAGACAACTCTTTACATATTTTTGCGGCCTTTCTAGTGCTAACGTTTGCATTCATAACTAAATTAACAGCTGGTTTCATAGGCTTCTTTTTTTGTAATAGGCTGGCAGGTGGTTTGTAGGTAATATCATCATCTGATGACACCTGATCATCGTTCATTATGGTTGGAAGTTTGTAATCATCATCCAACGGCACATTATCGGTTTTAGATATTGAAATGGGGAAATGCTCCGACTCGTCTGATTGTTGCTCTTCGTTGTTTGAAGTTATATCAAAAATTTTATTAAAACTATATTTATTACGGCGTTTTAAAAAGTTTTGGTACGACTTTATTAATCTTTCCACATTTCTTTTAATAGACCTTAAGGTAAGTGTTTTAAAATTGAGTTTCTTCCACAATACTGAAAGTTCACTAACGATAATTTGTGTTCTTCTTTTCTTACACTTTATTTCCTTTCCAAGGCTATTAAATCTTCCAATAACAAATTTTTCTTTGGGCTTTTTTCGAACAATGGAATGTCCACATTTTTTATACATTGTGTTTTGCTAGCTAAATTTTCTTTCCACGTATTACAATACTTTTCAACATTGTTAGCACTTGTCTTAAACATTTTTACACAAACAATATTTAATTATCCCGATAAAAACAGATTTGAAATATTTATTTCAATTTCTAAATTGAATGATAAAACAAATGTGCTTAAGATCACACAACTGAAGTAAAACTTTGTTTCGTCATCTAACGGGAAATCATTCAACTATCGTAATCTTTCTTTTATCATTCTTGCATAGAGAACATTAAATAAAAGAGAAGAAGTATGTAACTACGCTCTCGTCTCGTCAGATGTAAAGACATTGTCGCGCGCACAGCTGTGTTATTATTATTTGACAATGCGAGTTCTTGAATAAATTGCTTTTTCTTTTTTAAATTTTTTAATATTGAATCAGAATTTTCTGAAGAAAAATTAGTTTGGGGTGGGTGGGGCACTTCACTTAGGTCCATTAAAAGGCGTTTGGAATAATAGGAAGATTATTAGTTAAATAAATATCTATTATTATGAAGAAAAACGTGTACACTGTACAAAACTTTTTTTGTTTTTTTCAGCAATTCTGATAAAAAAGTAATTTCGTTTTGCGCGGAAACTTTTTTGCAATTTCGCAAAAAAAAAAAAATAATGGGGGTTCATACTTTTTTATGCTCTATTCGACTATGGTATGCCGTTTTTCGTATTTGCAAAAATTGTAAAAAGTTATATGCCTAGTATGTATGTATATACTCTAGGTTTCGGTCGAATCCAGTGGGTCGTAAAATACTTAAATTATCAACTGAGAACGAACACGTTTGGTGGTGAAGAACATTTATGAACATAACGAACGTAACGAAACGTCATGGCACATCATAAAAATCGTTTAGAGATACAACCAGTGGCGGATTTATCGTACAGGCAACATAGGCTGAAGCCTAGGGCGGCAGAATTAAGGGGCGGCAAAATTTAAGACAGCTAAATTAAAAGAAAAAAATTTATTTGGATTCAGCTGCACTTGAAATTGTGTTTGTGTCTGTAAAATATTATTAATGATTCATCTCATTCAATACAATTCAAAATTAGAATTACGCTGCGAATTTTTCCTTAGTATAGCAGTCGTTGAAATTTCCATTTAACTTTCATTCACGCGGCTTAGAAACCTGACGGCGCGCCTGCGCGTGACGCAAAGAAACAGCCGACACGCTGCCCCGAGAACGACACTTGACAACACTGCCGAAAAACGAGCGTGCATTTTCGAGAAAATTCTTGATTCCAAGCCCACCAGTTTTTCATAAGTGCATCATAACGTGAATAATCTGAAGGTCAGCTTCGCGTGAAAAACTATCTCAGATCTTCATTGAGCGAAAACAAACTGAATGCTCTTGCGTTGCTGACTATAGAGTCAGATTTGTTTCTATCTATCGATTGTGAAGATATTATCCGCGAATTCGCAGCTGAAAAATTAAGACGTAAAGAACTGTGAAAAAGAAGTGTTTGAAAGAGGGTTTTTGTTGAATACCTTATCCATGCTGATGTCGAATTTGTTAATTCCGTTATGTATTTCATTATTAACGAACTATATTGTAATAAAGCACTGACAATAACAATCATATTTGATATATATATATTTTTTTTTTTTCGTGAAAAAAGGGCGGCAAGTTATGAATTGCCTAGGGGCGGCAAATATTTAAATCCGCCACTGGATACAACAAAGCACTTGGTCAGATAAAGATCGCTTTTGAGCCATGCACGCTAAAGTGAAATATTATGTATAATTTATGGAGAACAAGCCAGCCAGGGGCAATCGCACCAGCGAACAGGAAAACAAGAATGGAAACACACTCGCATGTTCAGGTGAAGATCGAGAACTAAAGGGGAAATTTTCGAATTTACATACAAAAAAATTAATTAGAAAAATAATTCGGATTGAAAAATTTTTTGTCTCACACTTTGCCGAGAAATATTTGTTTGATTCTGTGAAATAAAATTTGCTTGAAGTATTCATATGGATAAACATATTAAGCAACAGAAATAATAAAAATTAGTGGCTTACGATCCCTGTTTAGGCGCGACTACTAACACCAAGCGTCTAAATCCATACCTATGCCCTGCTGCTTGTGCAAAAATTCCCTTTATGAAATTTGTGAATTTTTTGCACAAGCACTTCTCAATTGCCATACAATAAAACTTTCTTAAGTTATAATTTGATGGCACTTCAAAGTATGCTCGTCCTAGACTGATGCGTCCTCTGGACCGATGTCCGGCCTATTCTGATGCATCCTCCGGACTTTTCTTCCGGAGTTTTTTGCGGATTCTGCAGAGATGGTTATTTATAGCTACCATTGACCACATTGCCTACTCACAACTTTTTGAACCAATAAATAGTTTTTATACGGTACGGCTACGAACCCGCAGAGTAAGATACGAGTCAAAGTTGTGTTCATTCCAAAACCTGGTAGGAAGAATAACGAAAGGGCCATGGACTTTAGACCTCTAAGTGTGACTTTATATTGCTATACTTTAGCAGTTTTCTTGGATATAGAGGGCGCCTTCAACAACATTGAAGTTGACACCATCATCCAATCAGTTAATCGAGGAAGGGTTAAAGTAGTGGCATATGCTGACGGTTTAGTGCTGGCAGACACAATACCTTTTATTTCTACTGGGAATTATCCTAGACACTAAATTAAACTGGAAACTTAACGTTGAAAAAATGTAAAGAGAGGGCCTCCAGCGCTTATGATACTTTTAAAGAGATATTCACTGGAAACGGGGGTTTAAAGCGGAACTTGTGATGTGTATGTACACCGCTATCATAAAGCCGATTCTTACCTACGGAGCCCTAGTATGGTGGCCAGTTTTAAGAAAATAGTACAATGTTAATAGACCAGGAAGCACACAAAGAGCGGTATGTTCGGGGATTACTGGCCCATTGAGATCCTGCCCCTCCCAAGCACTGGATATCGTCCTCAATATGCGTCTAATTAATTTATACTTAGATGGAATCGCCATGTACTCAGCTTTAAGACCCAGGGAGTCGGGGCTAAGGAAATGGCATGGCTAGGGCTGCCATATTTGTGCGACGCAAGACCGGGACAATTTTTTGAAAATGTCCCAGACACCCCAACCCCACCTCATAGCGCAAACATACATATGTATATACACTTGTGATATGATCCATCATTTTTTACATCCCACCGTGACTCTTTGAAACATTACGTTCCACTTTTTGCCACTTTTTTTGTGTATGTGGGATGTATTTTTGCGATTTTTTCTAATTACATTTCACAATGAAATAATTTTGCAAATTTTTCGGAAAAATGTCTATTATTTATGAAAAATATATTTTGTTGAATTAGGAGTAAAAAATGTTTACGAATATTTTTTCTTGACTATGTATCCTATAAAGTCTTTACTATAGTTTGCATGTAGCTTTCCATATTGTGACAAAAAATGTATTTCTAAAATTTTGCAACTGAAAATATGCCAATTTCGTAATATTGTGCAAAGGTCTGGCTAATTAATATTGAGTAAACTACTGGCATTTGTTTCTGTCTATATTTCCGATTATTACAAGTGAAATCTGTGAATGGTTTAAAAAACTCTTGGTTTGATAAGCAATGCAATTTTTTATTGTTTGGACTTTAACCTCTCTTAAAAATATTGGGCGGCTATTTCCGATAATTTGGCAGTACCTGCAATTTTGTTTCTACGCATATACTTACAAATTCAGTGCCGTTTTCGAAGAAACACTAAAAAGAGGGCATGAAAAGGGTAACATTTTATGGCACAAGAATAACAATCTAGGGCAATTGTACTTAAGTAAAATATAGTTATGCCTCCTTGTGAGGTTTTTTATAGTTTCTCAAAAGTAGGCAGCTTTTCCTATGTTTCAGAACAAGGCATATCGTATCCCACCACAAACTTATAAATTTATGAAAAATCATAATCCACAAAATACATTGGAACAGCAAAATTTCTCGCTAAAAGTTACGATATAAAATTATAGTTTAAAAAACTAAAACCTCGCTATTATAATTTCCAATCGTACTCTCATCAGGTATGTAACTTGAGAATAGAAATCGCTGCATCTTTTAGGCGCATCAATATTACATAGTTACATCCCGAGCTAATAAAAGGGAAGTAATAATAAAAAGCACACAAATGCGCATAATAATTGTGCCCTGACAGACGGCAGGATTGGAGATTAACGAGCCGCAACGTCGTGGGTTCGAGTCCCCCGGCAGTAGAATTTTCATTTATTTCGTTTATATTAATTATTTATAAGTTTTATATTTTTAACGTTGCTTTCAGTTAGTTGTTGTTGACTTTTAAATAAAATTCAACTCTAAAATTTTAAATTAACTTATAGTAAAAAAAGTGATATAAAATAAAGCAAATGAAAGTAAGATGAAGTAAAATTAAATCCATAAATCAAAAATAGAAATAAAAGAAAATAAATAAATAATAAAATCAAAAAAAAAAATCGCAATCGCTCCAACCGAGGATCGAACCAGGCTTGTAGCACGCAACTCTCACCACTCGGCTACCACGGACGCCAAGCTCGCCTGCTTTGTTTGCTTACTTGTACAAAAGACAACAGCTGGTCGTTTTACCAGTGTTGTCATCGGAAATTTCCCGGATCCGAGCTAATTCCCAAAAATTTCGTGCATTTGTCCGCCTGCTTATGCGCATTTTAAGGAGGAAAATGCAGGAGTTAAAGCAAATATAGACTGTTTATGCAAATAAGCAAGCCCGTTTGTCAACCGTATAAATCTCTCATGCCATACTAGGTGGAGTTTGACATACCCCATTAATAAAATTAGATAAATCTAATATATAAAAATCTCGTGTCACTGTGTTAGTGCTCGAACTCCTACTAAACAACTCGGTCGGGCGCGGCACCTCCCATACAAACCGAATTCTTTATAATGCATATCTCTGGAAGTGTTCACGGTAGAGTACTAGAACATGGTATGGAGATATATGAAATCAATCTCATACTCTTAGAGAAAATTGGGGCTGTTTGAAAAGGGGGCGTGGCCTTTAAAACACACTGAAACTATTACGCATCTTTGTATGCATATACACTTTCGCTAGGTTATTCAAGACGGCAATGTAAATATTCCTTCTGACAACCACCAAACCATAATAATAATAATAATAATAATAATAATAATAGATTGGCGCTTACACATATGTTAGTGTTTGGCCGAGCTTCTCCTCCGATTTGTGGTGTGCGCCTTGATGTTGTCACACAAAGCGGAGGGACCTACAGTTTTACGCCGACTCCGAACGGCGATTGTATTTTTATGAGAAGCCGTTTTTCATGGCAGAAATACACTCGGAGGTTTGCCATTGCCTGCCGAGGGTCGACCGCTGTTAAAAAAAAACCTTTTCTATATTTTTTGCGATGTTGCTTTGACCAGGGTTTGAACCCAGGTGCTGATGATTGAAAGCGCGCACTGCTTACCACTACACCACAGTGGCCTCCGAATATTAAAAGAAAATCGTTAACGTGAACTGTTGGTGAAAATGTTGGACCAAAATATTTCAATACAAAAAATTCATTTTGGGCGGGACGAAGTTTGCTGGGTTTGCTAGTTATTAATGGCTGCGTTTCTTTATACATTCCGGATAATCCCATTTCACAGCCGGAATAAACAGAATGCTTTTGAAATATACGTTAACATATCGGCTGCGTTTCTTTATACATTCCGGATAATCTCATTTCACAGCCGGAATAAACAGAATGTGTTTGAAATATACGTTAACATATCATCAGGAACGTTCTAAAGAATAAGTAAACAAAAAAGTTTATTCCAAACGTTCAGAATGAATAAAGAAATTCAGCCATCATCAGGAACGTTCTAAAGAATAAGTATACAAAAAAGTTTATTCCAAACGTTCAGAATGAATAAAGAAATTCTGCCAATAAAAAATTTCTTTTCATATTTCATATTTATTACAGAACTTTCAGAAAAGAACATATTAAGGCATTATTTTTTTTTTTAGTTTTCAATAACTAAAATTCATTCTGATACTAAATAAAACAGAATTTGGCAAAGAGTCAAAAAGTTTAACTTTATAAGTTACTATTAGTTTTTAGTAAATTGTGATCACAAATCTAGCTAAAATCTAGTTTTTGAGAAAAAGGAAAGGTAGTCACGTCTTAGCAACAAACAAAACAAAATTTGCCACAGAGTTTAAGGACATAATTTTACAGACAGCTACCAATTTTCGCTTTCTTCTGCTTATAATTGTAGTAATTGTGTAAAGTTAAGCTTTTAAAATTAATGATGTATGGGGGGTGTCATGTCCTTGCAGCGATATTGCCGAAACTTCGAATTTTTCTTAATTTACATATTCTGAAGCAGTACACCAAATTTAACTTTTCTGCGATAACTCCCCTAATTTTGCCAATTCACCATATGGTGGCGAAGCACTGCGAGTCGTCCGCTATCTCGTTCTCCTGTATTCCCTTGTGACCAGGTACCCACTGCAGATATATATGCTATTCTATTAAGCTGGCACGTTGAGGTCCTCAATGCACTTAAGTTCTAAGGATGATTTGTCTTCGAAAGAAGATAGTGCCTTGGGTGTCGCTTTACTGACGTTAAGAATTAGACTCCTATCATTCCGGTAACCTCTAGTGAAGTTAGTCTCCGCACACCGCTTGATGGCGCAGACCTCCGTTCGAAAGATACTGTCCATGGGCATAGATAGCCTCATCCTTGGACCATTAATGCCCGCTCCAATTATGCAATTCTAATCAAATCCCTTTGTTTATGTCACATCTGGGGAAAAGGGATAGTGGAATCCTAGCTTCTCTATAAGACCTTATCTCTGCCATAGCCCTCTCTAGCAAAGTTTAATAATTTCACCCTTTCTCACCAATAATGAAATATTTACTTAAGTGTCAAGAAAATATGCGAGCAAGTATGTATTTTAAAGCCACGCAAAGTATTGGCAACACGGAACAAAATTATTAACTTCCGCTACAAATATTGCAACTTATGAGCTCAACTTCTAGCCGCTGCAGCATGTGCATTTGCTGTTGTTATTGCTGCTGCCTGCCTGCGCACGTTCCATTTGCAACTGCAATTATGCACAACAATTTCTAATTACAACGCGATCACCGCCACGATCAGTGAGCTGGATTTTTGCAATATCGCTGAACATCTGTATAAAATACATACATATGTGTATGGATAAAGTGTGTGTGTGTGCGTTGGTGGATGATAGCGTGGTGCGGCGGTTGGCCATGAACGAGATCGCCAAAGACATGCTCGTGCAACAAATTGCAATTGCCGCCGCAGCAACAGCAATAGGAGCAGTCAGAGCCCGAACACAATGAAAACGACGAGCTACGGACCACAGCTGTCAAATTATTTTTCCACGTATTCTTATGTAGATAATTATTTTGGCGACGACAGGGCTACGCGACAAATAGATAAAATTGTAGCTGTAGCCGTATTAGATCTAATTCTATTTTGACAAGCCACAAAGGCTGTCTTCTTCTTCTTTTGTCATTGTGCTTTTTCTATTTTCGTTTACATTTCGCGCGTGCTTATTGAATATTCGCCTTGCTTTTATAAATAATTGGATAATTAAAATGGATTTCGACGAATTATTAATTGAGGAAGTTCGGAAGCGTCCAATTATTTATAATTTGGAGTTGGAGGATTATAAGAATATAAAAAAGAAGGAAGCTGCATGGAGGGAGGTAGCAATTAGTGCACAATTAGACGGCAAGTGAATATAATATATGTATTCCAAAATGATTTATATTATGTACATAAGTGTAAATATTTATACGTTGTAGAGGTACAGTGCAAGAAGCGATGGAAGGGACTGCGCGATTGCTACGAACGCTGCAAAAGGGCAGAGCAGGTTGCGTCGGGAAGCGGTGCTACATCTCCAAAAACTAAATGGCGGCACAAAGAAGCTATGTCATTTTTAGAGGGTGTTAAGAGCACAAGAACGTAAGTACATATATAATTCATGCAAGGCGATTTAGACTAGTTTAATAGTGTATATTTTGTAATTAAAAAGAACGATTGGAAGCTTGCCCAAGGACTTCGAAGAATGTAACTCATCCACATACACAGATGTGGACGAAGAGAGCACCGCAATCTCTGAAACCCCATCGTCCAGTTCACGGAGAAGAAAGGTATGTATAGTTATATTATTCAGTTGGTTGCTTACATGATCGTTTAATTGTAAACTGTTTGGTTGCTAGGGTACGTTGGACTTGATGCTACTTACCTTCACTAATTGAATGTTGTGCTAGCGTACATTTTTCCCATTATTTTCAGTAGTGCAGTAACACGTTAAATAAACAAGTTCACTACTCACTTGTTCAATCAAACAGTTGAAAGTTTCACTATTCCATAAAAAAGCTAGAAGGACTTAAAGTTTAGTGAACAACGGATATACTAATTTAATGATAATACACTATTCAATAGGAAGACGATAAAAACAAGTTCCATGAGTTTCTTGAATTAGCGGCGTCAAATATATCCCATGTTTGCTCTGAGTTCAGTTCAGAGAGGCAGGAGCAAGACAGCACTGCTCTACACTTTTTAAGTTTATCGAAAAAATTAAGGAAGCTGGTTTGCCAACAAATATTGTAAACCGGATTGAAGCCAGAGTGTCGAGTCTGGTCTTTTCGGAGATCCAATCGCACTTGGAAACAATAGAAGCAGAATTCTATTACGAAGGAGAATAAAATGCAGGTATGGTAATTAATTGCTCATATTTTTCTTCTATTTATGAAGCTCTCTTCTTAATTTTCCATACAGCCCATTGGATATTTGCGCAGTGAACACACATAGTTTTAGGAGTTTAATGAAATGTGCCTTATAAAATTTTAAGTTATTTATTACACAATGTTTTATTTTACATGTATTTGCACATGGATGCAGCATGTTGTAATAAGTACATGTCACCCACGTTCTACAAAAGTGTATTAACTCCAAAATTCATGATATGGTTTACATTACACTGCAACTTTTTTTTTGAGTTATGCGAGGAATGAGAAACTTGGACTTAATACACATTTGTTGAATGCATGCGATATGTGCATATGTATGAACTCATGTTTTGTACTGAAATTTGTTACTTTGTTTAATGTTAATTATTTATTTTAATTGTATAGCTCATTCCCTAAGAAAACCATATACATCCAAATTTCAAACTTGATGCAAAATTTTTTGTAAAAGTTTGAAATTTCGATGTATGTATATTAGACTGCATCACTTACCATATAAAATTGGTAACGGAATCATAATAATGAGATTTTTGATGCTGTTTTTGAATTTTTTTCAAATACTGGTTTAAGAAAAACTTGAATAACTCAGCAAAAACTTTACCAACTTAGACTTATGAGGTATCATTGGTAAGATATTTTCTCACCCATTTTATTTCTTTGTAAATAAGCTCATTCAAATTATGTGAGAGGAGGGTAAGATAAAGGAGTGCCATTTTATGTTGAATTAAGATGTGTTGGTAATTTGATAAAGAAAAAATTGGAACGAGAATGAGTGTTTTTGCAAATAAATAAAAAGGTAGAGAAAATACCTTTCCACTGATACCTCATAAGTCCATGTCGGTAAAGTTTTTGCTGAGTTATTCAAGTTTTTCTTAAACAAATCTTTGAAAAAAGTTAAAAAAACAGCTTCAAAAATCGCATTATGATTCCGCTGAAATTTTTTTTAATATTTTTATGTAGATTTTTTAAGCTTAATCTGTTTTGTCATCTAAGACATTTTTTCCAAAAAATCCTTTAAGAAACTATTTTTTTCATAAAAAAAACTCCATTTTTAGAGGTATTTTCAAACCGGTCCAGCTCACGTAAATCTTAATATTTTTCCTAAATATTTTGTTAAAATCTTAAAATATAATACATTTTGTAACCCCCCCGAAAAAACCGAAATTTTGTTTGGTGTTGCAGTCTAATGTATATGGTTTCCTTGGAAAATGAGCTATACTTTTATAATAAATACTAAACATTAAACGAACTAAAGAAAGATGGTCAGTTTTGGCTATATTTTTTTTTTGTATTCGAGCTTTAATATTTTCTTATAAAAGTCCAGTGCATTATATAACAAGCACCATATAAATCCACACTTGCAACCTAGTACAAAAATTGTAAGAATTCAACAAATTTTACCAAAATCATCCAAAAATTTCAAACTTTTTATTCAGAATTTATAGAAAAATTTTGGGTACGCAGTTTTTTAGCCCATTAAATTGTAGTTGGTTAAAGTGTAAATTTCAAGGCGCTAGGAAATCGCATTGATTTTTAATATTTTTTTTTGCTGATAGTGCTAGGCATTTTCTTCCATACAAATGTAGTTGTCGAGTATATTTTATATGGAAGAATATGCACAAGACCGCCAGCCACAATTCTAATGCTAAAAATTCTGAATAAAAAGTTTAAAATTTTTGTATGATTTTGGTAAAATTTGTTGAGTTTTATAATATATATATTTTTATATATATACATATATAGTATAGTAATTATTAAAATTAACTAAAAATAACAAGTAGTCAATACTTATTAATATGTCCGCACCCTTATCATTACACTGTACAGTACTCGGCTGGGTATTGGACCAAACCAACTTTTTTAAAGAGATTGAGTCATAAGTAAAAAAAGTTAGTTCTCCGTTTTTCGAAGTTAGCCTCCGCAATCGAGATATGGCCTTCGAAGTTCGAAATTGGACCTTTGGTAAAAAATTATTTTTAATTATTACCAAAGGTCCTCTTTCGAACTTCGAAGGCCCATATCTCAATTTCGGAGGCTAACTTCGAAAAATGGAGAAATCACTTTTTTTTACCTATGACTCAATCTCTTAAAAAAAATTGGTTTGGTCCAATACCCAGAAAAAAATTGATTTTGCCGTGCAGTGTTATAATATAAATAATATAGTCATTTCAATACCTTTATCTGGTCGATCTCAATGGTTGTAGAACAACTAATTTTTAATTTTGTAATAAATAAATATGTACTGTTGTTTTATACTATTAATTATTTTTCAGAAAATTTATTGAGGTAAATGCGTAAGTATAATTTATGATGAGTTATTATTTAAAAAGTCTTTAAGAGTGTTCCGCAAATGAAAAGCGCTGGAAGATGACCGGTTAACAAATCTTTGTTGAAAAGATTGCAACGGATTTGTTTCGCTTCTCCACCGACCATGGTACTCGCGATTGTTGTAAGTACGATCAACTAATTCTAGTTGGAAGTAATTGCGATCATTTTGAAGCATTAAAAAGTTATGAAGTACAATTATGGCCAAGACAATCTTATCCGCATTACTAGGAGAAGCACTAATACGTGTATGCAGAATTCTCCACCGGTTGGCTAAAATACCGAAAGCGTTTTCAATATGAACCCGAGCCTTAGACAACATTGTGTTGAACCTGTCCTTGTCTGGCGTTAAATTATGCCCTGGAAATGATCGCATTAAATTTGGTCTAAGTGGGAATGCGCTGTCTCCCACGAAGTAATGTGGAAAGAGATTCATCGTGGCTGGTAAATATGCATCACCAGGAACATTTAAAGTTCCGTCTAAAATTTGTTTCCCGAAGCTGCTTCGCGCAAACACGCCTCCATCGCTTTGGCTTCCCAAAGCACCGACATCCACATACGTAAAAACATAGTTTGCATCACATGCAGCCATCAACACGATGCTAAATGTCTTTTTGTAATTATAGTACAAAGGGCCACTATTCGCAGGACGGGTTATATGTATATGTTTACCGTCAATTGCTCCCAAGCAATTAGGCATACCCGTTTTTATGTAGAACTTCACCGCGATGGTTTTCAGTTCCGTTGTGTTTGGAGGCGATACATATATTTCATGCAATTCGCTCCAAATAGCATCACAAGTTTCGTATATTATTTTACGAACCGTTGAAATACCCAATTTAAATGTCCAAGCCAGGACATGAATGTAGCATCCTTGTGCCAAATAACTGAAAATACCAAATGTATAAATGTATGTAAAATGAAAATCGACATACACACATACATATGTATTTCGTAAATACTTATTATCATGCTTACAATATTGTTACGGCCAGCCGGGTTTCTGGGTCTATCGCTTCTCTATTGGGAGTATTTCTGCAACTTTTCCTTCAAAATGGATAGCAAGCAGTCGAAATTTGCAACACTCATTCTCGTCGCCTTGAAGAAGTGTTCTTCATCTCTACCTTTCAGCTGTTGAAGGCAAACCATGAAAAAACCTTCCTCCTCCCGGGTTAAATTCACAGGACGCACCCACCATCTTCTCCTGTTTTTATTAAGCTCACTGTACGCCTCATATGCGAAATGTACAATTTGTACAATTTTAGCAATTGCAGTCGTAAATTGTATTAAACGCAAGGGATTATTCATTATTCCTGTAATCAATGATAATATATGTGGAAGATAATAAAACCCAGTTTATTACTCTAAAATTTACTTGTA
>NW_023458560.1:16293748-16303596 GCF_013731165.1 Rhagoletis pomonella
TTTTTTTTTCGACCCCATCAGGTATGATGACTTTTAGAGTGTGATTTTTGTTCGTTCAGAGAGGGCTCTGCTTTTCAATTGCCTACCGAGTCCAAAATAGCACCTGTTGGCAAGAGTTATTCTGCGTTTTATCTCCAGGCTGACATTGTTAGTGTGGTTTATGCTGGACCCTAGGTAGATACAGTTTTTTACTACTTCAAAGTTATGCCTGCCAACAGTGACGTGTGTTTCGAGGACTATTTATGTGTTTCACTTAGGTACTTTGTCTAGTTCTCGTTCACCGTTGGATCAACTTCTTTAGCATCTTCTGAACTAAGCAGAAAACTGCTGCGCTTACGTCAGTAAGTTTCAGGCCGAAGATTTCGATCAGATTGAAAAAGTCGCACAAGACTCAATCGCCTTATCTAAAGCCTCGTAATATATACCAGTATTTTCCTGGAATCACAAATTTAGACATATCGCCGTACGCCATCTTCTAATCGTGCCATCAAAGTATGGTGTGTATCGATTTCACCAGGATTTCAGTTGCTGTGAAAATCCGATCAATGGTGGATTTATCAGGCCTGAAGCCACAGTGATAAGGTCTAATTAGTTGGTTCGTGTAGCGGTGCAGTCCTTCATACAGTTCTCCGGCAGGACCATATAATTAAATATTATTCAGCGCAAATTGGCGTGAACGGCGAGATCTCCTTTCTTGAACTTTCGATAAAGAAGACTGATACTTCTGCCTTCGGGAATGAATTCATTAGAACAAATCCCTCCATATCTCAATTGTACTCTGGTCATCTGTTACCAAATTTCCATCATCGTCTCTACAGGAACCAGCTCCGGTCTTCAAATCAGTTGATTTTGATAGCTACCTTATTTGCTGTTAAAATTTTCGAGCCGCATTCTTGTCTACCAGCATCTCAAGTTCTTCGCCCTCACATCTTTCTGCCTCTTATTTCTGCTTTTTGAATAGACGTTCCTCCTCTCTCCTCTTTTCCCGGTATCGGTCAAATGTTTTAGTTTCATCGTCTCCATTCTCCACAAAATGAGGGTTATGTGAGAGTTGAATTTAGATTTGATGCGACTCTTGGTAATTCGTTGACTGATCGGAGTGAATCTTTAGACGCGGAGTCGTAGTCTCTGCCCAACCGCAAATCACACACCAAATTTGTGCGCCGTCTCATGGAAGCTGTAGTACTTAGATGTTACACGCGGCATATTTCGTGCAGCCGTGTTCCGTCCATTGCATTTCCTGGATTTCGGTGATGTAAGCCTGGTATTTTTTGAGAACATCTAGCAGTTGGATAGAGGCACCGTCCGTATAGATGGTCCGGATATTCCAGGTGCATATCCGTAAATTATAGAATTTATTTCGTATGCGAGGGTTGTCAAAGTGTGGGGGAAGTTTTCCGAGGCATTTTGTGTCTTTTAGTTGATTAAAATTTGTTTAAGCGGCGGGTCTCAAGGCCCAGAACGCAGCACACTGCTGGGAGGGCTTTTCGATTAAGGGACTTTCTGCTTCTCAAATTAATGCTATGAGGTTTGAGTAGACGATTAAGGAATTAGGTTTAAAAATATTAGACAGTTTTCTTTTTTGTCTGGTCACACGGGATGTGTTCCAATGTCTCCCCAAAGCAAAGTCGGCACGCTGTCCCTGCTGCTCAATTAGCGACACGCAGTCAGCTGCAATTCCATACAACTTTTATTGCCGGGTTATTACAAATCTTGTTCTGTCTGGCATCCTTGACCCATCTGTACTCCGATGTGCACACCTAGGATCGAGGTGTACAAATTGCTTGTTCTAGGATTTTCACCTTCACCTTAATCATCCTGCATAAGTATTCGGGATTTTCCCAAAATCACAGAAGAGTACCAGCAGATAGTTGCAGTTCTCTTTAAAGTAGAAAATAAAATCTTTTTAAATCCGATTTCGTTTCTACCGAAAAATGCAACCTTCTCTTTGCCCTCTACGCATAAACACTAAGAAGGGGGGATGAGAAGGCAACACTTTTGTAGAAACGAAATCGCCATAAGGCATTGTATTTATTCTCTACTCTTCAGTTTGATTTCAAGCCTCCTCAGAAATTATTCTCAATGTAATGTTCCCTTATCGTGCCCTTTAGAACGCAAAGTCAAAAAATTCTTAAACAAAAAATTGCAAGCAATTTTATTTGCTGAACCCACATACATACATACATACGTAAGTATGTACATAGTGAAGTGAGCACTGTTTGGGGCAGTTGGCGATTTTTTCGCCGAAAAGAATATTCAAATTCAGATTTATTGCTTCTGCCACTCTTCAAAACAATCTGGTAACTCCCAACGGTTTCGATTAGCACCGTCACATTTTAGGGTCATGTCCAAAGATATTAAATTCCAACAACCAAACGATCATTAAATGATCATTCAACGGCAATCAACATGAGCATTTACCTTAACAGCAGTGGTCTTTGAAAACCGAGCAATACTAGACGACAAGAAATCCGACGATCACTGTGGGCTGTGAAACGGAAATGCACAGACGAGACTATCATTGTCCAAGTGAGATTATGGTATTCACGGACTGCGTTGAAGATTGTTACACATGCACATGCATATGAAGAAAACCTAGCGATTAAAATGTAAAATCAACGTTTAAAATCATGTTCATTTAATTTCGTTTTTTGAATGCTATACAAAAACAATGCTAAGAAAAGCAGCAACAGAAGCAGCGGCAAAAGGCGACACCAATATTTAAGTAATACTACATGAACACTAAGTATGGACTGAAGTATCTATTTGTGTGGATATAAAGCTCTGTAATATATATATAGTTATGTACAGCTTAGTTTACATCAGCTCAATCGTGTACGCTCATATAAATCCATGTGTAAATATGTATGTACATACTGTAGTTTGCGGTCGATTCCAGTGGGTCGTAAAATACTTAAATTATCAACTGAGAACGAACACGTTTGGTGGTGATGAACATTTACGAACATAACGAACGTAACGAAACGTCATGGCACATCATAAAAATCGTTTAGAGATACAACAAAGCACTTGGTCAGATAAAGATCGCTTTTGAGCCATGCACGCTAAAGTGAAATATTATGTATAATTTATGGAGAACAAGCCAGCCAGGGGCAGTCGCACCAGCGAACAGGAAAACAAGAATGGAAACACACTCGCATGTTCAGGTGTAGATCGAAACCTAAAGGGGAAATTTTCGAATTTACATATAAAAAAATTTAGTAGAAAAATAATTCGGATTAAAAAATTTCTTGTCTCACACTTTGCAGAGAAATATTTGTTTGACTCTGTGAAATAAAATTTGCTTGAAGTATTCATATGTATAAACATATTAAGTAACAAAAGTAATAAAAATTAGTGGCTTACGATCCCTGTTTAGGCACGCCTAAATGCATGCTATGCCCTGCTTGTGCGAAAATTCCCTTTATGAAATTTGTGAACTTTTTGCACAAGCACTTCTCAATTGCCATACAATTAGGGCTGTGCGATTAATTGATTACTCAAAATTTTAATTAATCATAAAGTAAATAATTCAATTATTCGATTAATTGGAAATTATGATTACTCAAAAGTTCAGTTACTCGAGTAATCAAGATTTTTGATTAACCAAAAACCAAAATATTTGAGTAAAATGCTTTATGATTAATCAACATTTCGAGTAAAATGAGTAATCAACATTTCAACTCTTTACATATGTATAAAGTAGTTAAAGTTCCTTGATACTTTGAAAACAACGTTTCTGTTTTCAAAAATTAAAACAAAAAATTTTTTTCATGTACAGAATGTAAAAAAGAAAATAAGCATTTTCCAACGCAAACTCTATTAACGAGCAAAATTATTTTTTTTGAGTAATCATATTTCAAGTAACTTGATTAATCATCGTTTTGAGTAATCGAAATCTTGATTACTCGAGTAATTGATTAACCGAATAATTGATTAACCAACTTGCTCGAGTAATCGAATAATCGCACAGCCCTACATACAATACAACTTTCTTAAGTTATAATTTGATGGCACTTCAAAGTATGCTCGTCCTAGACTGATGCGTCCTCTGGACCGATGTCCGGCCTATTCTGATGCATCCTCCGGACTTTTCTTCCGGAGTTTTTTGCGGATTCTGCAGAGATGGTTATTTATAGCTACCATTTGCCACATTGTCTACTCACAACTTTTTGAACCAATAAATAGTTTTTATACGGTACGGCTACGAATCCGCAGAGTGGGATACTATTCGAAGTTGTGTTCATTCCAAAACCTGGTAGGAAAAATCACGAAAGGGCGATGGATTGTAGACCTCTAAGTGTGACTTCCAGCAATATACTTTAGCAGTTTTCCTGGATATAGAGGTCGCATTCAACAACATTGAAGTTGACACCATCATCCAATCAGTTAATGGAGGAGGGATTTTAGTAGTGGTATATGCTGGCGATTTAGTGCTAGCAGACACAATACCTTTTATTTGTACTGGGAATTATCCTAGACACTAAATTAAACTGCAAACCTAACGCTGAAAAAATATAAAGAGAGGGCCTACAGCGATTATGATACCTTTAAACATACATTCACTGGAAACTGGGGTTTAAAACGGAACTTGTGATGTCCCTGAAGTATGGGGGAGCGACTACAGGACTGATGAATCGGTAGCTCCCTGATAAACTCCGTCAATTACCGACCGACTACTTGCAGTGTATTTCAGCGATTACTTTTACAATGCAATGTCCTAGGCGGTAGTAACCATTGGCTCTCTCTGCACTACCGGGAGTTACTAAAGTAGTCACTTGGTCACATGGGCAGCGCCCCCTGTCGTAGTTTTTAGCTGTTCTGCTTCCGACTGGCTAGACTCTGCACTACCATGTGCACTACCACGGGTTAATAGAGTGCTACTTACCTAAGAGTCGGTGCAGTAGTACTGGAGGGGTGTATGTACACCGCTATCATAAAGCCGATTCCTACCTACTGAGCCCTAGTATGGTCGTCTTCATTATGCGCCTAATTAATTTATAGTTAGAGGAAATTGCCATGTACTCAGCACCAAAACCCAGGGAGTCGGGGCTAGGGAAAATGAAGACTTTGGGCATAGCTAGGGCTGCCATATTTGTGTGACGCCAAACCGGGAAAATTTTTTGAAAATGTCCCAGACACCCCAACCCCACCTCGTAGCGCAAACATACATATGTATATACACTTGTGATATGATCCACAATTTTTTACATTCCACCGTGACTCTTTGAAACATTACGTTCCACTTTTTGCCACTTTTTTGTGTATGTGGAATGATTTTTTGTGATTTTTTCTAAATCGAAATTCAGAACTATGGATTTCAGCGTATTATAAAAAAGGGGGGTCAAAATCATGCATTTTACAATGGAATAGTTCCGCAAATTTTTCGAAAAAATTTCTATTTTTTCAAATTATTGTTGCTTTTCCACAATAAGTTTTCATTAAAAAACGGCCTCGAGCTCAATAAAAATTGTTGAATATAATTGTTATAAGGCCATAAAATAACAAAAACATTTATACTTTTTGTGAAAAATATATTTTGTTGAATTAGGAGTAAAAAATGTTTACCAATATTTTTTCTTGACTATGTATTCTTATAAAGTGTTTACTATCGTTTGCATGTAGCTTTCCATATTGTGACAAAAAATGTATTTCCAAAATTTTGCAACTGAAAATATGCCAATTTCGTAATATTGTGCAAGGTCTGGCTAATTAGTATTGAGTAAACTACTGGCATTTGTTTCTGTCTATATTTCCGATTATTACAAGTGAAATCTCTGAATGGTTTTAAAAAACTCTTGGTTTGATAAGCAATGCAATTTTTTATTGCTGATTTCTATGCTTGTGCAGACAAACTAGCACACAAATGCGCATAATAATTGCGCACTGACAGACGGCAGTATTGGGGCTTAACGAGCCGCAACGTCGTGGGTTCGAATCCCCCGGCAGTAGAATTTTCATTTATTTCGTTTATGTTAATTTTTTATAAGTTTAATATTTTTTAACGTTGCTTTCAGTTAGTTGTTGTTGACTTTTAAATAAAATTCAGCTCTAAAATTTTAAATTAACTAATAGTAAAAAAAAGTGTTATAAAATAAAGCAAATGAAAATAAGATAAAGTAAAATTAAATACATAAATCAAAAATAGAAATAAAAAAAATAAAATAAATAATAAAATCAAAAAAAAAAAAAATCGCAATCGCTCCAACCGAGGATCGAACCAGGCTTGTAGCACGCAACTCTCACCACTCGGCTACCGCGGACGCCAAGCTCGCCTGCTTTGTTTGCTTACTTGTACAAAAGACAACAGCTGGTCGTTTTACCAGTGTTGTCATCGGAAATTTCCCGGATTCGAGCTAATTCCCAAAAATTTCGTGCATTTGTCCGCCTGATTATGCGCATTTTAAGGAGGAAAATGCAGGAGTTAAAGCAAATAAAGGCTGTTTATGCAAATAAGCAAGCCCGTTTGTCAACCGTATAAATCTCTCATGCCATACTAGGTGGAGTTTGACATACCCCATTAATAAAATTAGATAAATCTAATATATAAAAATCTCGTGTCACTGTGTTAGTGCTCGAGCTCCTACTAAACAACTCGGTCGGGCGCGGCACCACCCATACAAACCGAATTCTTTATAATGCATATCTCTGGAAGTGTTCACGGTAGAGTACTAGAACATGGTATGGAGATATATGAAATCAATCTCATACTCTTAGAGAAAATTGGGGCTGTTTGAAAAGGGGGCGTGGCCTTTAAAACACACTGAAACTATTACGCATCTTTTTATGCATATACACTTTCGCTAGGTTATTCAAGACGGCAATGTAAATATTCCTTCTGACAACCACCAAACCATAATAATAATAATAATAATAATAATAGATTGGCGCTTACACATATGTTAGTGTTTGGCCGAGCTTCTCCTCCGATTTGTGGTGTGCGCCTTGATGTTGTCACACAAAGCGGAGGGACCTACAGTTTTACGCCGACTTCGAACGGCGATTGTATTTTTATGAGAAGCCGTTTTTCATGGCAGAAATACACTCGGAGGTTTGTCATTGCCTGCCGAGGGACGACCGCTGTTAAGAAAAAACCTTTTCTATATTTTTTGCGATGTTGCTTTGACCAGGGTTTGAACCCAGGTGCTGATGAGTGAAAGCGCGCACTGCTTACCACTACACCACAGTGGCCTCCGAATATTAAAAGAAATTCATTAACGTGAACTGTTGGTGAAAATGTTGGACCAAAATGTTTCAATACAAAAAATTAATTTTGGGCGGGACGAAGTTTGCTGGGTTTGCTAGTTATTAATAAAAAATTTCTTTTCATATTTCATATTTATTACAGAAGTTTCAGAAAAGAACATATTAAGGCATTATTTTTTTTTTTAGTTTTCAATAACTAAAATTCATTCTGATACTAAATGAAACAGAATTTGGCAAAGAGTCAAAAAGTTTAACTTTATAAGTTACTATTAGTTTTTAGTAAATTGTGATCACAAATGTAGCTAAAATCTAGTTTTTGCACCAAACAAAACAAAATTTGCCACAGAGTTTAAGGACATAATTTTACAGACAGCTACCAATTTTCGCTTTCTTCTGCTTATAATTGTAGTAATTGTGTAAATTTAAGCTTTTAAAATTAATGATGTATGGGAGGTGTCATGTCCTTGCAGCGATATTGCCGAAACTTCGAATTTTTTGTAATTTACATATTCTGAAGCAGTACACCAAATTTAACTTTTCTGCGATAACTACCCTAATTTTGCCGATTCACTATATGGGGCGAAACACTGCGAATCGTCCGCTATCTCGTTCCCCTGTATTCCCATGTGACCTGGCACCCACAGCAGATATACATATGTTGAGGTACTCAATGCACTTAACCCTTCGATTTGTGAGAAGGTCCCTAGGGACCTTTTCGTATTTCATGTGCCTATATCTTTTTGTTCAATGCATTTTTGAAAAGAATTTATACATGTATTCCAAGAATAAATTAAGCTGAATCGTTTAAAATAAGTTTCGAAGGGATACGGGATCACGTTCGAGTGTTATTGAGATTTCAACATATATAGTACGGGGATTAGTGACAAGGTCCCTAGGGACCTTGTACAATTTTAGAAGAAATAACAAGTTACTTGTCTTCATTTTTTGATTTTTTTTCACTTGTTCTTCAAATTATTTCATTCCTAATATATATGCAGGACGTTAATTTAATCAAAAGACAACATAAATACTAAAGAAGTTGCACATGTACAGTCGGAACATCGAGCAACTCTTTGTAGGTCCCTAAGGACCTTCTCACGAATCTAACGTCATCGGCACTGTCACTCATCGGAGGGTTAAGTTCTAAGGATGATTTGACTTCGCAAGATGATAGTGCCTTGGGTGCCGCTTTACTGACGTTAAGAATTAGACTCCTATCATTCCGGTAACCTCTAGTTAAGTTAGTCTCCGCACACCGAATGATGGCGTAGACCTCCGTTCGAAAGATACTCGGGAATCTGCCCATGGGCAGACCAAATCAAACTGATCGGACAAATAAACCAACAATCCCCTTGTTTATGTCATCTCTGGGGAAAAGGGATAGTGGAATGCTAGCTTCTCTATAAGACCTTATCTCTGCCATAGCCCTCTCTAGCAAAGTTTAATAATTTCACCCTTTCTCACCAATAATGAAATATTTACTTAAGTGTCAAGAAAATATGCGAGCAAGTATGTATTTTAAAGCCACGCAAAGTATTGGCAACACGGAACAAAATTATTAACTTCCGCTACAAATATTGCAACTTATGAGCTCAACTTCTAGCCGCTGCAGCATGTGCATTTGCTGTTGTTATTGCTGCTGCCTGCCTGCGCACGTTCCATTTGCAACTGCAATTATGCACAACAATTTCTAATTACAACGCGATCACCGCCACGATCAGTGAGCTGGATTTTTGCAATATCGCTGAACATCTGTATAAAATACATACATATGTGTATGGATAAAGTGTGTGTGTGTGCGTTGGTGGATGATAGCGTGGTGCGGCGGTTGGCCATGAACGAGATCGCCAAAGACATGCTCGTGCAACAAATTGCAATTGCCGCCGCAGCAACAGCAATAGGAGCAGTCAGAGCCCGAACACAATGAAAACGACGAGCTACGGACCACAGCTGTCAAATTATTTTTCCACGTATTCTTATGTAGATAATTATTTTGGCGACGACAGGGCTACGCGACAAATAGATAAAATTGTAGCTGTAGCCGTATTAGATCTAATTCTATTTTGACAAGCCACAAAGGCTGTCTTCTTCTTCTTTTGTCATTGTGCTTTTTCTATTTTCGTTTACATTTCGCGCGTGCTTATTGAATATTCGCCTTGCTTTTATAAATAATTGGATAATTAAAATGGATTTCGACGAATTATTAATTGAGGAAGTTCGGAAGCGTCCAATTATTTATAATTTGGAGTTGGAGGATTATAAGAATATCAAAAAGAAGGAAGCTGCATGGAGGGAGGTAGCAATTAGTGCACAATTAGCCGGTAAGTGAATATAATATATGTATTCCAAAATGATTTATATTATGTACATAAGTGTAAATATTTATACGTTGTAGAGGTACAGTGCAAGAAGCGATGGAAGGGACTGCGCGATTGCTACGAACGCTGCAAAAGGGCAGAGCAGGTTGCGTCGGGAAGCGGTGCTACATCTTCAAAAACTAAATGGCGGCACAAAGAAGCTATGTCATTTTTAGAGGGTGTTAAGAGCACAAGAACGTAAGTACATATATAATTCATGCAAGGCGATTTAGACTAGTTTAATAGTGTATATTTTGTAATTAAAAAGAACGATTGGAAGCTTGC
>NW_023458560.1:16303696-16303940 GCF_013731165.1 Rhagoletis pomonella
AAAAAAAAATTAAAACCATAGTAACAAGAGAGGAAGTGAAATCCAGCTAATTTTCGAATGGAAATATAATACGATCACTCTCTCTCATCACAATTTCAATTCGATAATGGACTGGATTTCGTCTTCATAACGAAGGAAAAATTCATTGGATAACGAAGTTTCCGTTTTGTTGGAGAATGGCCTAGTTCTCGAATCGAATACTAACCTATTCCACATTCGTTATCGAAGGTGAGACTTGAAAAAA
>NW_023458560.1:16303950-16320213 GCF_013731165.1 Rhagoletis pomonella
TGGTTTACAGATTCGGAGACACGCGTAATGTATGTATGCAGCTATGTAATATGGAATAATTACTTTTGTATTTCAAATATTTTTTTTTTTGTTCTGGCAGCTCTTTAAAAAGTAGTCGGCAAGAATAATAGCGGTGGTTCTTATTTTACACATATACAACGTTGTCGTTTTGGTAATTTTTAGCCAAAATTTAAATAATATTTTCTTTCTTTATTAAATTTGTTAATTTGTTTCGCAGTATGGTAACTCTTTCGATCCGGTCTTACGCGCTTCTTAAGTAGAGTAGATCCTCCGCTCGCACATACACGCAGGTCAATATACGCCGCTCTGATTCCACATTAGGAAGTGGTCTTCATAAGGAAGGATATTTATTTTCTGTTTAAACTTAAGAGCAATGATTCGCGTTTCCAGTTATGGAAAGAACAGATACTCCTGGAAGTTTTACAGAGCAAAAATGTGTTCCTGCATTCACTGGCTACTAGAATGGAATGATCTCTAACAGGTTTTTTTTTTAATTTATACAGCTACACCCACCCTGTCCTTTCCCGGAATGTTGTGGGTGGTCGTACCGTTTCTTGGCAATTCGTCAGCTTTGCAATTACCTTGAATATCCCAGTGTACTGGAAACCATATGAGTATAACTCTATAAACATATGTTTTCTGCAAAGAGTATAAAGCCTTCAGGTCTGCCTGATTGTCAGAGAAGATTAAACTTTCTCATAAATGAACATACGTGAACATTTGTGTGCAACTTTGGAGTGTTTCAGAAAATCTTGCAAGCCTTCAAGTCTTGATCTTTTTGAAATATTTTCGACCCCTTGTTGACATATGTATGTTGGGCGGTATCTTGGTCCAAACTTGACAAAAGAAAGTCCTGAAAGTTTTTTTCAATTAAGTAAATTTATCTGCACTAATGTATGTATGCGTGGGTAAATAAATAAGATTTACTTAAAAAAAGATTTCAGTGGAAGGGGCCTGCCAATGACTGCTTCGTTTTGCCCAGGTACACAGTATAGACTGACAGAGTGTTGTCTGAGGGATTCTAGTAATTTTCAGCATTCTTGAGTTAGCTGTTGCTTCATCACAGCCTGACGATGCTCCGCAGACGCGAAGTTTAAAAGAACGAGTTTTTTCAGGCTTGCCAACTCTTCCGACAAGCAATTCTATCGATCTTAGCTCGAAAATCTCTGCAGTAATCTGGAAACCTGTAACCTCCAATCAATAATATTTATTGGGAGAAAACGCCAGATGCGGTACCGTTGTCATTTTACATAAAGCGATGTCTGACACTTCTTTTGGAGAAATGAACTTCGAAGTTGTGGCCAAGAGAAACTCCGTGATTTTTTTAGCTCGGAACCTGCCATGTAGGCATGACCCTTATAAGCTGTCCGAAGCCCATTAAGCGCCCTAAGTCTAGAAATACGACATCCAAAAGTATCTCCAAAACCATCGATAGAACTGCTTCTGTTACATATCGACATACCAACTGTTGTTAAATGTCACTGATATTTTATTCTTTGAATTAAATGGCCAAACAAACTTCATTTAAGGCAAGCCACAATTTGCTTTTCTCTCGCAAGGAAAAGTAGGTAACAGTCTCGTAAATAGCAGTTTGGAAAATTCCCCTTCTTTCGAGTTATATATGTTATACCCTTAGATATTGTTCCACTAAGAAAAAAGTAATTTAAAAACAGTTTTTTAAAACGAGCTTTTATTAGGGGTTAATAAAAAACAATGGAGCCCCACCACCTAGCGGTAAAATTTTATTTAGTTTTTTCTCAGTGCATTGCAATGTTCACTTGACATGTATGTATGCCAGTGAACCCACTGCCTGAGACCAAAGACCACTTTTCACGACTTGAAACCAAAGGCACGGGTAGCCTACCAAAAAAAGCGTCACACTTATGTATGTGCATGCATACAAGTATATAAACCGAGCTACTTGGCCATATTTACAGCCTTTTATCATTTATCCGTAATATAAATGTGCCGACATGAATCTAAAGTATTTTTCAATGTTTTTTTATTTTTATTGGGCTGAACGCTTGCAGCAAGGATCGCTTTACAATGCATACGGTCAGCCGAATTACATAAAAACCCTGCCAAAGTAATAATTTGTTTTACGATATAAAAAATATTTTTTTTCCAACAAAAAGCTGCTCTAACGAAATAAAAATAAGAGCCATAACACAAACGTTTTTATTGCCTTGAAACTTTGACATAAACATTTATACAATTTTGCTAACCACTCTATATGTGGCAGCCTCCAGCATGCCATCCACTCAATTAAATGCGCGTTATCTATGCGAAATTTTAAAGCGTTTACACATAAATCCTTGTAATTTTATGCTGCTTATTTGCTGTTAACCCAAAACGCCTTGACAACCCATTCACCAACACATGCTTACACGCTCTTAACCAGCCACACCCATTTGACGAGGAGCAAAAAACGATGCTAAAAACCTAAAAAAACAACAACGAACGGGGTAAAAAAGGGATTTTAAAATTCAACTGCAGCTTATATGGCTCATCATAAAAATAAATTTCACCCACACACAGACGCCATTAAGTCTTCAGCAAAGTTTTTTCCACTCACTTCCCCCATACAAAGTTCAGATCTACCAGTTAGTGATGCGCAACGGCGGCAGCGGCAGCAGCAGACAAAGTTTATCAAAGCAGTCCACATCTTCTCTTCCAATGCAATAAACTGCTGCCACCCCAAAGGGCAACCGCACTGAGCCACCCACTTGCAACCCTTCAACGCGCACACAAGCACACAAACACAAACACACACACACACACCTATATGAGACGCTCGTTAAAATGTGAATTTAAACAGGAAAAGGGGTTTTGAAAAGAAAAAGGAAAAAGTTGTTATTGGAGAAAAACGCGGGCGGCGCACACAATCCAAAATGGTTCGTTACGCCGTCCCACCGGACGACACGCCACGCCACGCCACACTAAGTCATCAGCAAAAAACTTTTGTACGCTCAGCTGAAACAGGTACTTTGGATATTTTTGCGCACATTTTCATGCCACAAAACTTTTCGACGCGCTCTTTTACAAATTACCAACAACTTTATTTTTATTTTATTTTCAACGCACTGCCATACTTGCCGCCTTCTCTACACCAGCCAGCTATCATTTGGGTGCCTCATCTAGATCCATGGCACACAGCCTTACACACTCGTGCATACCTACAAGAGATAATGGTTATATCCAGCAGAGTTGTGGAGTTGAAAATGTTCGCAACATTTTCGTCTTCTCGTCGCCGCCTCATTGAGTTGTTAAAGTGTTAGTGAGCTTTTTGGGGTTTTCACAATGTGCTGCTACGCAAATATGTACGTAAACATACATACATACATACAAACTTACACCCATTCAAAAACGAAGTCTTACTTACCGTAAACCACTTATGAATGTAGCGTTATGTACATTGGCGAAAGCAATTTGCAAATATCTAGGTGCGTGTAAACGTGCACAAATGTACATACATACGTACGTATAGTTCTTTGTCGGCAAAGTGTTAGCCGATGAGCTGGCGCTGCTGCTGATACCAGATAATCCAGTTGTAAAATGTGTGCTTTATGTAAAAATTAACATTTTTCATTCACCCTTAGCCCATCGCCTCCCGTCTCTTGGTTAGCTTAATTTCACCAACCCTGGCGCAATTCAGTAAGAATGTTGTGAAAACTCATTTTCATGAAATTAAGCTGCAGTTGCCTTGCTCATTTCAGTTTCCCTCTTTCTCTGCCCTTCTCTGATGAACTATGTAATTTTTTAAGCTGTTTTATGTGAAGAGTTAAAATTCTCGACTCACTTAACTCGCTGTTGCCAAGTAATTACACAAAATTATGATATGACGATGTAGTCTAATTGCTTGAAACGGCTAGGGACGAGAACTGCTTCTGGCAGTTGAAGTAGACAATCGTAGTTGAAGAGTTTAAATATCTTAATGAGACTTAAAAGTGCATATACTAAAGTAATCAATGACTCTCGAATAGACCCAGCTGAATAGCTAAGTTACGCCAATAGAAGAAGAAGTCGAATGTGGTCCCTATCCGGAGGAACTTCAGATTATACATTCATCTCAATGTGGCAGAGCAAAGTTCTGTACTAGAGTGACGATTTCCAATCTAATACGAAAACAAAGTTCAGATAGAAAAAGTCACCATGTTCCTTGAAAGCTAAACTGCACTCGAAGCAATGCGACCCAAAGCGCTAAAAACTGGAAAAAGATTGGCGACTTATTAAAACTGAGCAAATGTGCGAAAAGTCTTCTAGGCGATGTCATCATAAGATACTGTACCAATTGCAATAACCAACTCCAGGTTTAGCCTGGCAACAATGACCTTAATCTTATCGATATTTAAACAAACAACGCATATAAAAGCCAATGGCCTTGGTCATAAAAAAGCTTTAAAGAGCTTTATAAAGAGACATTTTCATAAAAAATGTCGATTTATAAAGCAGTTGAAGTCTTCTTTATTTCTGATGAATTTGGGCGTAAGTGTTTATTAGTGGATTGCAATTGGGTATAGCCGTTGTGCTGGGCATGCAGTTACAGTTGCACGGCTATACTCAATGCCGACTCTTGCATCCTCGTTTGCGCACTCTGGGCAACGTGAGCAACTCATGCACGAGATGCGGTAACCAATCCGACTGGAGCCTTGGTTCACGCGAGCTTCAGCGGGGCCACTCCAACTTATTTAAAGCCGTACTCTAACAAAGTCACAAACTTTAGCTCATCACTGCTGTGATTTCTACCGCGCCTCAAAGCTTGCCGCTGCAAAAAGTATGCCGCTACAATTTAATTTTTAAAATTGTTGTGTATTTTTCTAGCACTCAAAATCGAATTTTTTGTGGCACATTTCTCGGCGCACTTGAAATCACAACAGTGATGAGCTAAGTTTTGTGACTCTGTTAGAATAGAGGGGTTAGTTTAAGGGCTCACTGAACTCTGCAGCGTTTATTCACCAGTACGCGCGGCTGCCAGCCGGTGTCGGTCTTGGAGCAAGTGGCCCCCTATATATGTAAACGTATATTCGGTTGCGAAACCGGCCCCGTCCCAGGAATGGGTTGTGTGCTGCGATTGGAACCCGCCACGTAAAAGCAGGCTACAATGAAGAAGAGACACAAAGCCGCCGTTTTATGACCACCACGGCAAACGTTTAATGGACTACGATTGGAGGTCATGAACCTGAAATGCCCGGACCTTTTATGGGGAATGTGCGTCTGCCCGGTTGGTTTATGTCCTAGTAAGGAAACGCACTGGCATGACGGGGCAATGCAAGCAATGTCTGGGGCCTTGCGACTTCTACTACAACTGCAATACATATAAAGGAGCGCACTGTACTGTTGTTGTGTTTGTAGCGGCTACTAAACCCCGCTATCATCTGTTTCAGTTATTGGGAGGCCCAGGAAGTGCGCGACTTCAACGGGATTTGTCCAAGGGACAGGGGCGTTAGTAGGGTGGCGTTCTGGAGGCATGCGAAGAGGTACCGTGAGTCATGTGGCGACTCTCCGCATGCCGGGATTTGGTTGGGCACATCCTCGTTTATCCTGCTGAGTTAAGCCTGCTGCAATATCCAGAGCGAAGTTGGGCTATTGTGGTGCGAATCTCCCGAGGCAGACAAAGTTCTGTCCTGTCCATGTCAGGTGGTTGTGTGCCCAGAACGGCATTCACAGGTCTAGAGTCTATATAACTCGAGACCGACTCCCCGTGAATGCCGTTCTGGGCCTGTCTGTATGCTGTTGGGTCCAACGGTTATTTGATAAACCTCTGGAATTCGTCCGCCAGCTCGTAGAGATGCATCCTGACGTTCCTTGGCGAGGGCTCTTCTGCAAGCAGCTGTCTATTTGGGTGACCACGTCTGTGGTTCCCTACTAGAAACTGCCGAGTACCGTCGTTCACCCCAGTGGACAAGCGTCTAGCCACAATCCGTATCAAAGCGAGATTCTTCAACATCTCGCCCATCTGCGCCTATGCCCCAACGGAAGATAAGTGCGAGGCTTCTTCCTGCCATGATATCAAAACCGTGCTTGGCGACTTCAATGCGAGGTTGGGTAAGGAAGGGATCTTTAGAACGACCGGCAGAAAATTCAGCCTCCTAGACGTATTGGCATAAAAAATATCCTTCAAGCTACGTGGCTGTCTCCAGATTGAAAAACAATAAACCACATCGATCACGTTGTGATAGACGGAAGGCACGCTTTCAGTATTTTAGACGTACGTATGCTTCGAGGCCCATGCTGCATCCAAGATATGCACCCTCCTATATGCAGCAAAAAATGTGCGCCCAAATATCCAAGAAAAGGTTACAAGGTCTTATCGAGCGTATTGTGTGAGAGACTGAAGCCCACTTCAACGAACTTATTGGGCCTTATCAGTGTGGCTTTAGACCTGCCAAATCCTCCATAAACCAGGAATTCATAATACGCCAAATGCTGAAAGAACCGCGAAAAAAGGACCGACACTCACCACCTATTTGTCGACTTCAAAGCCAGTTTCGATATTACTAAAAGGAGTTGCTTATACCCCACGATGTCCGAATGAAGCATACCCACCAAACTGTTACGGCTCTGTGAAATGACGTTGAGCAATACCACCAGCTCCGTCAGAATTGTGAAAGATCTCTCCGAGCCGTTTGCTACCAAACGGGGTTTCAGGCAGGGCGCCTCCCTTTCATGTGATTTCTTTAATCTGATGTTGGAGAACATAATAAGAGTTGCATAACTAAAACACTGAGGAACAGTTTTTTACAAGAGCGTACAATTGCTGGCGTACGCCGATGACATCGCCATCATCGGTAACAAGAATCGCAAGTCTGTTCTGCCTTTTCCATTTTGGTAAAAAAGCAAAGCGAGGTGGTCACCGAGGACAAGACGAAGTATCTCCTGTCACTGTTGACAGTTATAATTTCGAAAAAGTGGAGAATTTCGTTTACTTGGAAACCAGCATTAACACCGATAATAATGTCATCATCGAAATTCAACGCAGAATCACTCTTACCAACAACTGCTACTTTGGACGAGCAGGCAATTGACGTTGGCTCGAAACTCGACGATGCACAGTGGCCAATTTTTCGAAAAAGCGTGGTACAATTGTAATCAAACCTAGTGTATCCGTCTTTATTTCGGTTGCTGATTTTAAATTTCACCACATAATTTCGAAATTCAAAATGGCGGATCCATAATGGCCGCTGTGTACGCTTAACATAATCAGATTTTTAGCAAAACTAAGGTAGTTAAGTAGCGGTTAGCATTGTAAGTTTTTTTGAAATAAAGTCGCCCTTTGGCAGGCAATGGCCCCGAGTGTATTCAGCCACGAAGAACAGCTTCTCATAAAAATAAAATCCCCGTTCGGATTCGGCGTAAAACTGTTGGTCCCTCCCCTTTGTGCGCCAACATCAAGGCGCACGCCACAAATCGGAGAGAAGAAGGAAGAGAGACAAACACTAACGAGGTTTTAATGTTTGTTTCTAACAATGTTGATGTTCAAATTTACACGGGAACTGCGGGATTTTGAATGAATCAATAAACAAGACATACATATTTGTTGGTACAGGAATATATTTTTAAGATAACAATTTTATACACCGTCAGACTCGCAGCCATCTGAAGTATCCAAGCTCATATCAATATTTTTTGATGGCAATTCCGCATCCGCATTTACAACAGTTGATAATAATTTAATGGCATCTGACGGCAGTTTATGATTTTGTGTTGGTGGGTTTAAACATAAACTTGAAATGAGACCGTCCGAGGATACAAGCAGCCAATGAAAAATATCTGTCATCGTGTTTATCCTGGAAGATTTTCTTGAAAAGTTTTCCCGATATTTTTTAATATCCTTATCCCTTGACTCTTGGGCTTCTTCGGAAAGTTTCCCAATTGGCAGGGGTGTCCAATCAATAGTGAGAGGCCCATGGATGAGCACTTCATGAATTGATGTTGGCATGTAATACCATGGATAGCTTTTAATCAAGAGTTTCGCAGTATCAAGGCAATATTGTTTGAAAAAATGTATATCAACGGCAAAACCGCATGATAAGACTTGCATTAAACAATGCATCGAAAATTGCACGCCGAGTGCACTCTAATATAGTGGTACTTTCTGACATCATTTAAATTCTAAAAACATCCAATCTTTAAAACATCAAAATCTTGACAGAAATAATTTTTTACATAAGTTAAATCTTTTAAACATAACAAAAAAATTAAGAATCGCGTATAAAAACTAATGTCCAAACTACAGTGGCGGCTTGTGGCAGGTGGTTTTAGCCAAGGTGGATGGGAAAAACTTCAGTATATATGAGAAAGAAAATTAGACCGCCCATCTGGACCACTCTCGTAACAATTTTCCTAATTTATCATAATGAGTAAACAAAAAAAAAATCAATCCGTGGATATCTATGTCCTACGTTAGTTTTTAGATGACAATGAAAAAACATGTTTTACATACTCTAGATTACAATGTCCATGAACGGATGCTTGAAAACTGTAATTTTTTAAAGATAATACCACAACTTTAACAACGACGAAAACTCTAATTTACGAAAAGTTTAGAGCGAATTGCTAGTAACAGTCACTTCGATCTCCTGCAACACTAAATGCCTTCAGAAAATCGACTTGTTGTCTCACAACGATACGCAGTAGAGCCCTCTTAACAACATAAGATGGTTATGCATACGAATGCAACAATTTTTTTTTGGACTTTTGGCCAGGGTTTTCCAAAACTTGACCACTGTGCGATGGCTCGAAACTCGACGGTAAGGTGGGAGAAGGCGTTTTCTCACGAAAACCCTCCTCTGAAAATCTCTTTTAGATTACCAGACTACACCAGCGTATTCCAAGCTGAAATTTTAGCAATCTTGGAGGCTACTGAGAATATAGGACAGAAATGATGGAAAGAGGCGTCTTCATTTTTAGTGATAGCCTGACAGTATTCAAAGGTTTTGCAGTAAGACTGCGCTGGACTTGCACCTTCCTCTATAGGTAATGTTCAAGCAGAACAGACTTCATCTCACTTGTGGCCCTAGTCATATGGACATAGAGGGAAAATACATCTATCAGATTCTTTCTGGTAAAGAACGCATTGACATTTGCCACTTGCAAGCAGCCATTTAGTGATTTTGTATACACACAAGCTGAAGAAAGATAGAGCTATAAGGACTACGAAACGGTCTAACATATCCTGTGTAAATGCCCTGCACAATGGAGGCGTAGGCTGCGGCGTCTGGGTTCATCGTTCCTGGCCGACCTTAGTGAGGTTACATATACCGATGTCTGATGAGATTCTCATTAGGGACACAAAGTGGTTCAACAGGGAGTGTAATTCAATAGTGTTCATCTGTGGTAACACAATGGGTCTTCTATCTATGGCCTACTACTACCTAGCTTCCTAACCAAATCATCTATTAGGAGAAATATATTTAGCTAACGTAATTCCTACTTAGACAGAGAAGGAGTGACCTGCGCGCCATGACAGGAATTGGGATTACGGTATGCAGTTCATGGGAACGACATTTGGTTACGTTAAGTGATCATCATTCGCTCGATAAAGGTAATCTCACAGTTGTTGTAGCACCATTTTCAATAATTTTTCCGTGTTCATTCCATTCAACCGCACAACAGCTGCACAGTTATCTCTCTGCTTCGTCGTGCAGTTGCGGCAAAGTCTGTTTTCACCTCAGGCTGTGGGTTATTCCAGTCAACAAATGGAAATGTTAAAATTCGCTGCACTACTCACAATTTTATAGACATTCTATTTGTACTACGGGCAAGAGCACACCTCTCAGGTGTTCACTACCAAACAAAATGAGTTTTACCCCTTTTTTTCATATACTCGTATGGCCTAGCAATTTTAATTAAATTCTCAACTGCGCGCATCGAGCTCTTAGTTTTTGGGCTCGTTGGCTGCTTGCATTGGCCGTAGTAACTGTTTAAAATAATGGAAAAAAGCTTTAACTACAAAATACAGACACACACTCAGGGTGAACTTTTGACATTTTTATAGACGTCCAATAATAGACGAAAAGCGCTTCTCTTTGCCTATAAAAATTATTTTCATATGCAGACAAATTTACATATGGACAGGCTTTCAAATATACATATACCTGCACATATATTTTAGTGATTTTAAATATCAACTAAACCGCTAGCGTAGTTCACTCGCCAACTTTGCGACTTCACCAACGACCAATTTAATGAAGTGGAGTATTTGCTTCAAAGCATTCGCTGTGCGGGATGTTTTGTTTTGCCGCCGCTGCACTCTTGCTGTTGGTGTTAAATACGCCTGAAGCAACCGCTACCAATTGCATTCTTCACAGCCAACTTCACACTTTATAATTTTGCGCATTGTCCGTAACACTAACAGCACCGGCTACCACAAAACTGTATGCCGAAGCACAAGCTGGCAGTTGGCAACACTCACATAAATCTTAGCGACTCGCTCTTGGCGCTGTCCCGTGTTGTCTGGCTGCCGTTGAGTGGAAATTTCACTTGGCCACCAAAAGCTATACAGCAAATACTTTTGTGGTGGGTAAGCGCATGAAAGGGAGGCGCGAAATTGCGACGCGCCACCGAGTGACAACTGTGTCAGCTACTGTGCGCGCGCATGCGCAGCCATAAAAATATGCAATGCATTGCAAAAGAGGAAGCGGGAAAGGGGGAGCGTGCCTGGTTGCATGGCAGCACAAACGGCACCGCCACAAATGCACTGCCAATACCAGCTACTGGAGTTAAGCCTCTCTATCTCTGCTACATACATATGTAGCTGGCGGTTTGCATATTGGAAAAAGGATTTGCACGATCGGCAGCTAGCTTCATAACCGGTCACAGCTGAAACGGGCGGCTAGACAAGGAGCGACATAAAAGTCGCGTAATGGTTACTTAAAAACTGAAATAAATTTTATTTATGCGCGCATTTGCATTTTTCCAATTTTTAACACCTCCGGCGGTCATCAAACCTTTTCGAAAAAGGAGCAAAGTGAATGGTACAATAGCTCAATATTCGCACTGCTAAATAAAAGCGGCATTTGTAGCTAATAGTAAATCAGTGTTCAATACAACAGCGAAAATTAACAGCTTATGAAGAAATGTATTTATGGAATTTTACGCGGCTTGGAAACTCCCCTGCAAAAATCGTTGGACCATGTAGTCTATTTGTGGTAAATTGGAGTACTTACAAAAGTGTTCCTCTGTCATGCTGTAGCGGACCAACTCGTGTCTCTGCGCCAGCTTATTGTTTGTTATCCGATCACTGCTCGTGTTTTAACGAAACGTGATTGAAGTTCAGCATTTGAAAGCACATTTGCATGTCTGGCTGTAGCTGAACGTGTAGAGATGCTCGCTGTTAGTTCTTAGCTCCCAGCATGCTCGGGTTCGAATGCCGTCAGAGGCAACATGTAATTTTTAATTTTTGTCTTGGTTTTTATTACTTTCGAAAAAGCATTTGAGAAGTGAAGAACAAAAGCGTGTACAAACGAAAAAATATAACAACAATGCCATTGTTAATATGTTGGAGTAGTTTTGTGCTACTCTGATGTAATGCAGAGATGGAGTATATGGTCCTGCCCTAGGACATCGCAATGTTAATTGGACCATATTTATACCCGAGCGCACTTGTGCACAAGGGTATATTAATTTTGTTCACATAACGGTTGTTTGTAACAGCCAAAAAGAATCGAGATAGATATAGACAAATGTATACATAAATGATCAGGATGAAAAAAGAAATCGATTAAGCCATGTCTGTCTGTCCGTCCGTCTGTCCGTCTGTCCGTCCGTCCGTGTACACGATAACTCGAGAAAAAATTGAGATATCTCAACGAAATTTGGTATGTAGGTTTCCCTTAATCCAAAGTAGGATGGTATTGAAAATGGGCGAAATCGGACTGTAACCACGCCCACTTCCCATATAACGGTAATTTCCAGAAATACGAAAACTGCGATATTTTAGTAACTAATGAAGATAATTCACTCAAAATTGATATTTATAATAAGTTTTAGACGAAAAATAAGAATATTATAAATTTTTTGAAAATGGGCGTAGCCACGCCCACTTATGGTTAAATGTGTATATCTTGGTAACCGCTGCACCAATTTCTTCCAAACTTGGCGCAGTTGTTGACCTTCGCACAACATACCAAATGGCCGAAAATTTTTAAAATCGCTCAATAACCACGCCTACTTCCCATATAACGGTAATTTTCAGGAATAAGAAAACTGGTATATTTTAGTAACTACTGGAGATTATTCACTTAAAATTGATATTTATAATAATTTTTAGTCGAAAAATAAGAATATTATAAATTTTTGGAAAATGGGCGTAGCCACGCCCACTTATGGTTACATGTGTATATCTTGGTAACCGCTGCACCAATTTCTTCCAAACTTGGCACAGTTGTTGGCCTTGGTACAGCATAAAAAATCGCCGAAACTTTTTAAAATCGGACAATAACCACGCCCACATCCCATATAACGGTAATTTAGAGAAATACAAAATCTTCGATAAATCAGTAAATATTGAAGCTAATTTATTCAAAATTGATGCTTGCAACAATTCTTTACCAAGAAATACGTTTATGGTAAAATTTTGGAAAATGGGCGTGGCACCGCCCACTTATGATCACATATTAGTATATCGGTAACCGTTCTACCAATTTGTACCAAACTCGGTGTGGTTATTGTGCTGGTGAAAAAACATATATTTAATACTTGCGCCGGGTATTTAATGTTCGGCTCCGCCCGAACTTAGACTTTCTTACTTGTTTTTATATCAATTGTGGTTTATTTTGGAGTACTCCTTGGTCCTTCGGGAGTACTCTTTACATGCATGCATGGAGTAGTCGCGATGTTTGCAGGGTCATTCAAGGCGGCTATTTCTACTCATCAGCTTTGGGGAGCTACAAAACCATTTATGCGGGTAATGCAGCATCGCTATGAATGAACTGGTTGGTGGATATGGAGGAGGCTTCGCCTCAGCTACACAGATGAATATACACAGCGAAATATAGTGGTTCGATGGTAGTATATAAGACGCGAAATTGAATAACGATTTCTTTCGATCTTGCCTTATTGAAGGGACCTGCAGATCAAACGGACATACCGAGCTACACGAATGGAGGGTAATTCAAGTTCACAAACGCTCCGACCCTACAATTGGCCGGCAGCAAAATTGTTACGCAAAGGAAGTTACTGTAAACGCTGCCGCCGCCGCCGATAAAAGCCTTGCGAGCCCAACAGCCGTCAAATCAGGCAAATTTGTTGGGTCGACAAGTGGGACGATTTTAAATTTGCCACTTTAGGACTGCCGCCAAAAGGAGCCAAGCATCGCATAAGAAACCAAATCTGCTGCAACCTTATCATCAGAATAGCGCTTCGTGTACATATGTATGTGCGCTTTTGTGCCTGAAATTGCGCGCCTTTGAAGCGCAGCAACACGAGCATCAGCAGGTGTGGCGTTGTATGTTGTTGTCATGTTGCATATTAATAGCGCTGGAGGGTGCGTTGAAATTATGCCATCAAATTGGTATCATATCACAGAGTTTGGTTGTTCAGTGTTGCTAGACTGCTAAGATACGCGCATTTAAGTTGAGTTTGATGCGCAAATTTAGATGCAAGTGGGCTGAAAACATGCACAACAACAAATGCAACATGCAACTGGCAGATGTGTATGTGTCTGTATGCGGTTGCATGCAACAGTCAGTGAACAACAAATAACGACAAGAACATTTTCATTGAAGCAACTATGCCAAGCTTGATTTATAATTGTGTAGATATGTATGCAGCATACGAGTATGGACGAACACGAAAGCAGACGTGCGATGGCGAATGTGACGAGCTTAACCCTTGGTGAAGTAGAAAATAATAGGTAATGATTAGCTCAAGCGGAATGTAAGCAATCGTTGGTAAAGAAGGGTGATTGATGTCATAGAGCTATCGAGTTAGAATTTGAAAGAGTTCACTAGTTTTACTGCTTGTTTATTTAATACAAGTATACACGAAATGAAGTCTCAAACTGGTGTAAAGTTAAGGAAGAAATATGATGTAGATGCGCCCAGCTGTTCTTGTACCATTCATAGGAAGGTATCATCCAAATCCCTTCAATCACCTTAAGGAAGCTAAATCTTGAATACCTACTCAGATGAGGTCAATTATTTTGATATTATACTTGCTAAAGTTAATAGTCATTCGAAGCTATTTGGGCCTCTTGCAAACTTTTCGGTCTTACACAGATTCTGAACTCAAAGTTGATTGCATCGGCCGACCGAATACACAACACAACAACAGCACTTAACGCTATAAAAACTAAAAATAACTCGTAGCCTTAACCGCAACTGCCCCTGTGAGAGAACATTCCTAGTAGCGTTGGAGTTGTCAAAGGCGTTTTACACCGTTTGTCATCAACGCTACTAGGAGACACCGAGGCTTCCAATATCCCACAGGCACTCAAACGGTGGTCGGCGAATTATATGAGTGATCGGCACTCGTCAGTAATATTTCGAGATCAAACTTCAAATCCTAGAAGATTTTAGCAAGATGCTGTCCACACGGACGGTGCTGTCAAAAAACTTGCTCTGCCACCGCAGGCGATTTTCCTGATCTCATACACTGACTACTGTTCGATATTGGCGTCTGGGAATGGAATTGATGGTCTCTGCTCGAAAGTAAGCAGCTACCTCTCCCAACTTTCTCGCTCCTTCACTGCAAGGAGGACCCTCTTCACCACCTGGAATAAAGAGGTAAGGCTTCAACTAAGCATTCACGTCGATGGCACACCAATTCCGATGCTGAACTACCAGATTTTTTTTTTACAGCCTGCTTGCACTCCACTCAGCTAACACCCATCTCCCTTTTGCCTGAACCCGCCGAAACGGCTCGTTTCTTGCGCCTACCGTTAGTTGAGCTTGACGACAACGATTGATGGACAAACCGAACTAGTCGGGGCTTGGTAGTGCCGCTGCGATAACAATAACAACTGTTCAACTACAAATATCTGCTGGTGCTCCTCATATAAACAAGCATCAGAGAGATATTGTGGGGGAAATACCATGTGGTCATAGTAAATGGACTCTTTAAAGTTGACACCAGATATGTAAATTGGTCACAGGTCAAGTATAGATGAAATAGTAGCTGCAGATCTTTATGGCCAAAGGCAGGTGGCACACAGTTTTTCAAGCCAAGGTCCTTAAAAAGCTCGACCGGCGACAGAAAAAAGCCATGAAAAGAACCTGAAATGCACTTTTAAAGTTATCTTTTCAAAAGCGGCCATAAGGCCCCCTTAAATAGGCTACCACCAAGAATCCAATCGATATTTTGAAACTTTTCATCTCTTAAACAACAACAACAGTTAAAAACTACAACAACCAACTGCCAAAAGGCACATCACCTGCCTTGAGGGTCCGGAAACACTTTTCTTTTAGACATATATTTACTGGTGGGTAAACTCAGAAAATAAAGAAAATAGGCTGTGTTAATAGAGCTGACGTCAGGTTGTTCCGTCGGTATATACCCCATCAAAATTGTTTGCGTTCATATATACATAGCACGGAACGCAAGTGAGTAGGCTTGTCTGAACAGACAGAGCTAAAGGCAGTGATCAACTTCATTCTACAGAGTCATACAGGAGCAGGATCATATTTCTTGTGGATTGAGTAAAGTACATTGAGAATCAATCTACGGGCATGCATGTATTTGTAATACGAAATGGCTTGTATATATCCCTAGAAGCTCTTTGAACATCTTCTTCGTCAGCTCCATGGTCTTTGTGGTTTTTAAGCCGCATTTTAGCCATTTTCGCTCTCGTCTTCGTCTTCGATTACAAGAACTTTCTCGTCATTTAAGAGAGTTGAGTTTCTTGTTTAAGCAGAGAGGAGAGCGAGGCTGTCCGTTGTGACTGCAGTGAACCGTGCCGATGTTGACTCCTCAAATGGATGCGTATCTTCCGTCTATCACAATTTAGATTTATAAACATATCGATTCTAGTATCTGATATTACAAATAACGGTCGGTTCCGCGGCAATGTCGATCAGCCTCTCTCTCTGTGGTGTTGTCAGGAAGGCTGAGTATCAGACTGTTGCCTACTGTACATGCCTACTTTTCCCACCCTGGCGTTAGTCGCCAAGCTCGATTTATACATCTTGGCACACAAATTTGACTGATTTTAATGAATTGAGTCCTTATGCGTTTTTTGGTGTTATGTTGTTAGTTCCCGTTGTGACCTTTCCCCCACTTATGAACATTTTATCCCACAAAAAA
>NW_023458560.1:16323213-16325613 GCF_013731165.1 Rhagoletis pomonella
TAACGGCGTTGACGGAGTACATTCAGCAAGGAAAACAAGATGTATATGTATATAGACGAGTGAAATTTTAACTTGTTTTGTCGCAGAACAAGAGGTCGCTCCTGGTCTGGTGTGCGATCAGTTTTGACGTTGGCTGCATCAAGGGGACCCAACGTCCATTTGATTGGGACCATAACCATCAGGCGAGAGCGCGGGTGAGTGGGTGAAAGAGCTCCTAGATAAGTGGACAAGCATGGGTAACACATTGTCAGACTTGGTATTGGTGTGCAACAATGCACCCTGTCATACTGGGCTTGAGCAAGTAGTTGGCAGTAGCGATTCACCCACCCTTTTGCGCTTGGGTTCATACTCCCCGAATGAAAAAATCACTCCTTAGTTTCTGTATACTTCTTCTATAAAAAATTTGTCTGGAAACGTATTCAACAAATTTACGACGACGACGGAAAAAATCGGAAAAAGTCTGGCAGGCTATCTATTAGTTTAAGGTTTTCACGCTCCCATAACAAATCTCTTATCTCGTCATACACTCGTTTGAAACTACGCACATGCACTTCGCGCAAACAGGGGCAAGGGAATCCGATTTTTTACTGCTATATTAATGACGCATTGAGTGCCGTAATAATCATCGCATCATCACGCATTGGAGGACTGTTTAATTTTATGTTGTTGCTGTTATTGAGATGATGCCTAAATTGATCGTAGTATCTAGTTTCTGCCATTTGGCATTTTGTTTCGCTGATCGTTTATTGTTGTTGTTGGTAAGCGTAGCTATTTTAACAACTTTATTACGAACAACCAATTAAACCCTATCGAGTTGAGTTACACACAGTATTTATGTACATACATACATACGTACGTATATGTTCATTCCCTGTGGGGAAAATCTCTAGTTCTGAACTGGTGCGCTTCTAGTACATTTAGACCAAGTACTGGTTCGCGATAAATCTCTTTTGCATGCAAGCAACTGGCGAATTTAACATGGCGATGTCCTAGGAAGTGTCAATTGCCCCCCGCTGCATCCCTTTTTCGATAGTTCCGAACTCGTCCTAAATTCTATAGTTCCGAACCAGTTCTAAAATCGACAGACGAAAGAAAAAAGTATCATGATTTTTCAATCTTTTTGGTTCTTCCGTGTGTGCGATTTTAAGTTATTTTGGAAGAAATGTGTTTTCAATTTGAAATTAACTTTGTTTGAATGATTGTAAGAAATGTACGTTTACATACCTTTAGCTGTAGCTGAGTTTGCAGACTTGCTCGCTGTTATTTCTTAGATTCCAGACTCTCCCAAGATGTTGAAATGTTAACACAAATTTTAGTTTTGTATTACCAAGCTATGAAAAAGCATCTGCGAAGCACAGAATAGAAGCGTATTTGAACGAAAAAGCCGCTGAACACATATCTATGTAAAGTAAACAAGCCCCCCGCTGCATCCCTTATTCGATAGTTCCAAACTGGTTCTAAATTCGACAAATAAGATCTAGTTCGTTCTTTTTCTATAGTCATGAAATTTGTCACTTTAGATATAGATTTCTAGTCAAAAAAACTTAAAAAAATTAGTCTTTTAAATTTACCACTTTTCGCCGATTTTCGACTGGTGGGGATCTAGTTCCTATCGGACTAGTTCCTTTTTGGCGATAAAGACCTAGTACGGAACTAGAAATTTGATTCACTAGTCCGCGGTTTCCCTACAGGGTTTGAATAGAGGGGTGAAAATCAGAGATGAAGGAGGAAACAGCAGAGAAATACACCAAGAAATACAGAGAACCGGTTTTTCGCTTTAAGCAATATCTTTCCATCTACCATTCACTAAATGATAGAGCCATTAATGTCACTAGCGAATTTATGCTCGAGATGAAATAGAGGTTATAATTTTGGAGTAACTGTGCGCTGATAAAAGTGATACTCGTATATTTGTATTCTTTGATACATCTATTTCGTCGCCTGGGTAAAAGAGTGTGTCGTATGTTACGCAAGAACGTATGACGCTTACGACAATCTTTTACCCAGGCGACGATTTGTATTCGATTTGCGTCGTTCATAAAATTCACAAGTTCGAACGGATTAAAAAAAGACGTGAGTAGTAGGTATTCATGAAATTTGATGTGTAAACATATGCGAACGACAAAGTATAAAAGTACGTTTACATATTTATATAATCAAAGCTCGTTAGCTGTCAAATTGGTTGTGCTTGTTATTCTCACAACTCGCGGAAAAGTTAAGCTTCATCTCTGTGCCACCGTGGTCAATTTTTTCTGCTAGACATATTATGATATTTAAATATATTTTAGCTTAATATTTTATTAAAAACACCTCTTTTCCTTGCTAACGTCAATTTCTGTTTACTTTTACATTTGACATTCCTACTCTTCTTCGCAAGTATAATCGATAAAACTGGGTTGG
>NW_023458560.1:16325623-16332063 GCF_013731165.1 Rhagoletis pomonella
TTTTTTTTTGGTACATACATTGATAAAATGCCCAAATTTATCTGATGTTGTGTTCATAGCCAAGGCTCATCAGAAAGCAGGGATAAAAGCGCTGGAGTTCAAGCAAATTTTGTTAGGATATGTTACCCAACGAACCTGAACAAACTAGACACAGAGTCAGAAAGAGTAGTCGACTATGTAACTGACGTTGAGACGTTGTTGATAAAAAAATCTCAGCTTAGCTCAACATCTAAGGATTTATTTCTAACTGGTAATCTATATTTTTCGAAAAAGTTGGAAGTCTAATTTTATATATATGTAAACAGCCAGGCATCTTTTCTTTATACCCCTTTTACAGCTAAACTATACTTCTAAGATATAAAGAATTATTATAATAAAGGTATTTTGAAGCTGAAAAGCACTAAATTTCAAATTAGTTTAAAACAAAGCGAAAAAGTCAATTCAAAATTGACACTAATCCAAATGCCTTATGAGGCATTTAGTCTTTAATAATGATACTGAATTAAATAAACGTCCTAAGTAACAGTTTAGGAATAAAATTTATGTAAATTAACTCCCAATTCTGTGCACATGACAAATAATCAACTTTGATTATTTGTCAACAAATTTGAGCCTAAAACTATGCCGCTAAGATTTTGTCTGTATTTGCTAAAGTTGTCGTGCATTTTTAAAGCGGCTAAAATTAAAATTTTTCAGCATAGTCTATGCGCAAATTTATTGAAAATTAGTCAAGCTTGAGAATTTGTCAAGGGCACAGAATTGGGGGTTTAGAACGTTTATTTAATTCAGTATCCCCAATTCTGTGCACTTGACAAATAATCAACTTTGACTATTTAACAACAAATTTGAGCCTAAAACTATGCCGCTAAGATTTTGTCTGTAAAACTAATGTATAAAATTGCTTTTACAATAGCCTTGTTTTATTTTTCCAGAAATTTAAGCTATTAGCTTATTTTGTATGGAGGACTTACCCAACATAATTATATTGGCTTATGAAAAGTTATCTTGGCTTGTATATTGAACAAGAGGCATTGCCATTCAGCATCAGAAATTTTCTCCTTCAGCCAATCAGAAAGAGGCAAAAACTTACTTTGACACTATTTGCAGTCAAACAACTGTCAAATTTAGGCTAACATAGGCAATAAGCTAATTTCGTTTTATTTGACCAAGATTTAGCTATTTGCTTGTGATGGTTGAATAAAACATGCCTAATAATACCAAACGATTTCTTGGTTTTATGTAACTATCATTTGAATGAATGTGACTGGTGGGACACTGCAAATAACTCTATTTTACCCTTGTGCACTCAAAGATGAATTTTAGCCTAAACACTTAATATTCACGAATGATGTTTTTGTGTTGTGAAATATGAGTTATAAGCTTTTGTTTCCAATAAAAATGAAGTTTATATAATCTTCATAGAAATATTAAAAAAAAAATGTAATTATGCATAAAATAAAAGCTTCCATAGAAAAAAATTATAACTTCTTTCGATTTTTTATTTTTATATTTTCTAACAGATTAACGAAATTTAATCATTTAAATGTATGTCTTTTTCTCTTTTCAGTGGAATGACCCACAAGGAAGAATGTAAAGTTTAGTATGCCGAAGAAGTAGAGGATAAATGAGAAGATTAACACAAGGATGCATTGTAACGTTAATTTTATCGTTTACCAAAAAAATCAATCGTTTCTTCTCAGATTAAACCGATAACTTTTCGGTGTACAACCTAGATTTATCGATTATTTTTGCGAAGAAGATGAGAAATGTCAAATGCTAAAGTAAACAGAAATGGACGCTCGCAAGGAAAAGATATTTTTAAACGAATTTTTAAAAAAATATTAAGTCATAATATATATTTCAATTGCTTAATATAGCAAAAAAAGTGATCTCGGTGGCACAGAGAAGAAACTTAACTTTTCCTTGAGTTGTGAGAATAACAAGCACAACAAATTTGACGGCTAGTAATCTGAGATTTGCCTGTGTTAATGGGGTGATTAACAAACTAGCTTTGATTGAGATATTTTTTATATGTAAACATACTTTAATATTATGAATTTGTGTGAGAAAGTTTGTGAGTGAGTGTGTTTGAACCCCGCGTTTTTGCACATTCTCTTTTGAAAAAGTCTTCGAAAATCTTCGTGCTTTTACACGATGATTTTTTCTTTGCGGCGTTTTTTGCTTTTTTTTTTTACTTTTAAGCCCTAAATTTCCTTTGGTCAATTATTTCGTCCTCATTTTTAAAGCGGAGCGAATAGCGAACTCAAAGTAAAAAAATTAAAATGTGAATTCGATAACAGCGAAACGTCAACAAACCCCTCGATTTCGCTGACCGTGCGTGCATGCCTACCCCGCTGATTTCCCCACACTTCTTGCCTACAAGCGCGACACGCATCACTTTCCACCCAGAGTGGAAAGTCATCGTGTAAATTGGCTCTTTGTTTGTAGCTCTTTCACGCTAAGACGGCTGGACGTATTTCAAAGAAATTTGGTACACTTTTACATAACCTATGATCTGGATTAACATATAGGATTTTTTTTTTCGAAGAGTGCTGCCACTTCAAAAAAAATTTAAAATCAACTATTTATTAAGTAAAATTAAATATTACAACAATGTGGGTGTCAAACAATAGAGTTTCAAAAACAATTTATTACAAAAATATTTTTTTATCTCAATTTAGTTAGGAATTTAAATGAAATAATTTAGTATGGGTACCAAATGAAAGAGGTTTAAGACAAATTTATTTCTAAATATTTTAGAATAGGGTTGCCGTCTTTTAAGAAATTCAAAATCAATTTACTTCAAAGGTTGAACGAAATGTTTCAATATGGGTCTCAAATGAGAGAGGGTTAAGACACGTTTTCGTTTAAAAATATTTTTTAAAGGAGTTACCACCCATTTATAAATTTAAAATCATTTTATCAACAAGTTAAATGAAATATTTAAAAGTAGGTGTCAAACCGGAGAGGTTTTAGTAAGCTTTGCGGACTTTCAAACCTCTTGCAACTATGGTAAAATTATTAAACCGCTTTTTTTAAGACATCGCCCACAGGTTTCAAGAAACAGCACATGATGACGTATATTTCACCGAGGCTCTGAGACTAATTGAGGATAAAGTTTTCTCAATCGGAAAACGGATGTGCGGTTTCTGCATGCCCACTCCGCAACCAACGGGAGAACTGTCCAATGAGTTATTCGGGGATTTGCATTATTACACCACGAACTAGGCGGATCAAATCACCGAAGCAGGGCCTAAATTATTATCCGAGCAAAGGCAAATTTTCCATAAAATTGGGAGCCGCATGGAGGGTGGAGAAGGGGCCTTCATTTCTCGGACTGGGGCAACTCAAGATACACCAACTTGCAATATTAGCGCAAACAGTGGTGGCGGGGCTATGTAACAACAATACAATTAATTTAAAATTGGGACAAATGTACGATGTCACACAAGCATGCAGTCGAGGAAGCTGTTTGCTGATGGGAGGAGTAGTCGCACTGCGGCGGCACTGCGGCGGCACTGCGGCAGACCAGATAAGTGCGTGCCATTCTGGGCAAAGGTGGAAATATTAAACCTCACAACTCAGATGAAAATCCAGTTGTACAATGATCGAGTCCGGACTCTTTGCTCAAGACCTCCTTGAGACCGGTGAAGACCGCAAGGCAATCAATGCTCGGAATATTATCTAATAGATAAGTAAAGTTTTCCCTTATTTACAACAAAACTTGAGCAAAGAGGGATGGTTATGCGAACGAATAATCTTGGCACCTAAAAATTAATCAGTGGGAAACGTCAATAAGAAAATTATTGATAAAGTGCCTGGTAAGGCGACCACAGACGTCTGTTGATACAATGATGGCAAATGAGGATGCAACAATAGCTTTGATCCAATACTTTTCATGTAAAATCCTGGAAAAATCTCAAACAACAAAATTACTCTTTGAATTAAGAGTAAAAAGTGAGTAAAGTCTTGCAACTTCATTCTCTACACAACTCTCCAAAATCGCTCTCATTTACAGAATTTTGGAAAACGGGAACATTTTTCCTCTAACTTCTTGCAAGTTCGCGTAAAAACCTCTAAGTTCATGCAGTCCTGGATCAGAGCTGGAATATCCTATAGAGTTTCTGAACTCTTTAAAGTTGTCAGGGGCGCCTTCCGACAAACTGGAATTAAAGGTTGGGGTGCCAGTCACATTGGTGTGTAACCTGGATGCACCTCGAATGTGCAAAGGACAATCAGTATTTATACCACGAATTCTCATAATTCCAACAAACATGTCAATTCAGTTTAAACTTTTGCAGCCTTCGCGATAACGATTAATACAAGCGAAGGATAAACAGGAAAATATCTGGGTACTCCATGTTTGTCGTACGGACAACTCTACGTTGGGTTCTCGCGTGTATCGAGAGCCAGAAACCTTCACATATACGCCCAAGAAAATATCTATGTAAGTCCCGAAACGTTTTTTACGGAAATGTATTGAAATGGATTTCAGTAATTTAAATTTCTTAACTTTTTTTATATGTGTTTGGTGAAATTATTTGTTTACTTCTTTGTCATATTTAAAATAACTGCGTTAAACCAAATATCACGAGGGCGAAGCTACGGCAAAAGCTAGTAAATAATAAATTCCCTTTTATGGCAATAATTTTCAATTCTAAATTTTATAAACAAACTATCACCGTATCAGTTTATTTGTCATATAAACATTTTATCATCACAAAATATTCAGCATCAAAGCCGTGCCCATAAACAGTTGCTTTTCCACACACCAATTTAAGTGATCTTAATTTTAAGAAAGTTATAAAAATTTCACATTTAATACCTACTATTAACATCTGCAGGGGGTAGAAACCGCCTTCGTATGTAACTTGGGCAGAAAGAACTGTCAAAAACTCAAGTCGTGCCACAAGTCCGTTAACACCGTTAACATGAATGCCGCTGGCCATTACAAAGTTAATTGCAATTAGTATATATGTATGACGCTGGAGTCGCTTTAACTGATATATAAATATGTACACACGTACATACATATGTATGTACTTACTTTATTATGTTAAAATGCATTCAAATGTTATTAAAAAAAATTGGGGAATTTGAATATCATTATCTACCTACTCTCCACGTTCGACCACCAATAAAGTGATAAGGATACAAACACCCTGCACTCAAACCGTGTTGATTGGCTTTTGGTCATATGCAGAATACCTACTTAGGTGTAAATAGGTATGTCCGTACGTAAATATGTAAGTATGTACATGTTGGAGAAATTCGAATTAGAATTTGAATGTTAACGATTTGCAACCCGCTGCGCTCAAACCCATATACAGTTTATGTAAATATGTATGTATGTATGTACGTGTTAGATTCGCTTGCGTGTGGCAAGGTTCTTTTTATACTTTTTTGCGGCATTCTAATAAATGTTGACCACAAAAGTCATCGCATAACACGCGCTTACCTTTGAGTACATAAAACGCCAGGGAGTAGAGTACTTTTTATGACCACATACATATAGCGCTTAGATACGATAAAGAGTGAAATCATCCAACAAACGGCCCGCCATACATAATGTGACCAACCGTACTTCTTTCGGAAGTACAGTACTTCTTCTTTCGCTCTTGTACTTCGTACTTCGAAGTACGGTCAAATGTACATACTGCGATATTTTGTACTTCAGGAGGGAGATTTTGAAGCCAGTTAGCGACAAGTTTACAATCACTATCGCACTTTTTGAGGTATTATATAAATTTTTTTGCGTCAAAAAGTGCGATACCGATTCGAAGATTCTCGCTAACAGGTTCCAGAATCTCTCTCAAGTCCTGTACTTCTCCGATCTTCTGGACGATCGTCACGTTGCCTGGGCGATAAATTCATTCAAACCATTAAAGTCGCCGGGAACCGATGGCATCATACCTGCGCAGCTGCAAAGGGCTCTGAAGGTGTCGTGCAATTGGTTGAAATCCATTTATGCGAACTGCGTGAGGACCGAGTACATCCCCACGGCTTGGAGGGTAGTCAGTGTTGCGTTCATCCCAAAGGCCGGAAAAGGTGCACATGTTTCTCTTAGGTATTTCAGGCCAATTAGCCTCACTTAGTTTGTGCTAAAAACGCTAAAGAGACTGATAGACCTGTATATAAGAAACGCGATTCCTCTTGACTGTCTTTCATGCACTTATTCCAAGAAAAAGTCAGTGAAAACCGCCCTACACACATTGGTAAACTGGATTGCGGTTGTAATCGACCTTATAGAGAAACTGTAAAAATTGGGTTGTCGGGTGATCGTCTGTGTAGATGATGTGGAACTTTTGGTTATCGGACATTTTTTAGACACCCTTTTTGATATGGCTCAAGGTTACCTGAACCTGGTAACTAGGTGGGCGATCAACGGTGGCTGTCGTCAAAGACTAACATTGAGTATAGGGTAGGGGAGATGGGTAAAA
>NW_023458560.1:16332163-16353567 GCF_013731165.1 Rhagoletis pomonella
CAACCACGATTTGGTTTGAGAGTGGAACATATTCATGCTTGTGAGCCACCCCTAAAGAATGCTGAGCGCTCTCTGAGCACATACGAAGAGCGCCAGCTGAGCAATGCACACAGTCCCACTTATTGAATCGTTTGAATGCGCTAGTATGCCGACCATTGCATTGTGCGTGGAAATCATTGCTCCGCTACCGCTGTTCGTATATGGGTGAAACACGCATGTGGTCCCAGAGCGCTCAGTAAGCTATGGCATGTCGATCGCTGCGCCATGTGTGCTATGACATGCCCATACTTGTTTGTCTCAGTTTCAGTTTTGCTATCATCGCGAGTTGTTTCGGTGCGCGCATAGTTTAAAGTTTAATTAAAAATATAAAGTTTGATGCCAACCGGGGGTTTTCAGTGGATATATAATCCATGTGAATTATAATTTGAAAGTGTCTATTTAGCTAAGGAAAAAGCAAAGCAGTATACTTCCAGCAGATATTGACCTGGGTTTTCGCACGACTGTTCCTGTTTCATCGTTGTTTTTTAGGAAATTCTTACCAACATATACATATGTATTATTTACTTTAGTAACTAACTTATGTAAATATGTACGTATTTTTATGCTTAATATATGCAAATAAAAGAAGAAAGTAAACACAACAAACATCGAGTAAATTTTTATTTGTGTCAAACTGAAACGTTTTTCCAAATAATAAACGGTTAGCTGATTCAAGTCTACAGCAAGTTCACAAAATTAATTGAAAACTTGTATCAACCAAAGCATTGTTTATATTTGCTCAACAATGATTTTATTCAACTAACAATATTGTCCAATCAAGGTAGTCGTTTTGTAATTATTAACAAATATACATTTGTCCCAACTAGAAGTCTTAAGTAAATTGCAGACTTTCGTGAACTATATATTTATTTCGCCATATCCAACTATGCCACTTGATCACTATAACCAAATCTTGGTTATTATAACTAAACCTTTTTCTGGGTGTGTTATTGTCCCATAATTAAAATGTACGTTCTTCTTTCTAACTTATATAGGCTCAGGAAATAAGAATTACGTGGAAAAAAAACGAGATAATTATATTAATTCAAAAAGGAACGAGCCCAAAAGAAATGAAATAAGAAGCTAAAGGAAGAAGAAGATTTTCCTGATTAAAGTACTATATATTTTTATACTCTTGCGCACATGTGCACAAGGGTATTATAATTTTGTTCACATAACGGTTGTTTGTAACAGCCAAAACGAATCGAGATAGATATAGACAAATACATAAATGATCAGAATAAAAAGAGCAGTCGATTAAGTCATGTCTGTCCGTCCGTCCGTCCGTGTACACGATAACTCGAGCAAAAATTGAGATATCTCAACGAAATTTAATATGTAGGTCGCCCTTTACCCAAGGTAGATTGGTATTGAAAATGGGCGAAATCGGGCTGTAATCACGCCCACTTCCCATACAACGGCATTTTCAAAAAAGCCAAAAACTACGATATTTCAGTACATATTCAATCTAAATGGTTTAAACTTGGTACGTAAAGTAAATTTTTGGAAAATGGGCGTGACCCCGCCCAGTAGCCGCTTCACCAATCCCTACCAAACTCGGTCCGAGCCTTGCGATAAATCAGTAATTATTAAAGCTGATTCACTCAAAATCGACGATTGCAATAATCACCAAGCAGGAAATTTGACTATTATAAATTCTTGGATAATGGGCGTGGCGCCGCCCACTTATGACCACAAATGTGTATCGCGGTAGCCAGTTCATCAAATTCAACCAAAATTGGCGCATCTTATAACCTTGGTACGGAAAAGCAATTTGTTGAAATTTATTCTAATCGGACTAAAATTACTCCCCCTTCCCGTATAACGGTAAATTTCAAAAATACGAAAACACCGATATTTCAAAAACTGAGGACACCAATTTGCTCCAAGTTAATACTTACAATACAATAAATAAGACTGTTATAGACTTTTAGGAATTGGGCGTTGCACAACCCACTTTGTAACTACAAAGGTCTATCTCGTTAACCCCTTAATCGATTTCTAGCAAACTTGGTTCAATGATTTCATTAAGTCAGCATATCACCGAAAACGTTTGAAATCGAGAAAAACACCCGTGCTTATCATGCAAAGGTAGTTGGGGGAAAGTTGAAACGACGATATTTGATACCTGCGCCGCACAGTGTATCATTTCCATATTCTAGAAAATATTAATTATATTATTTTATGTCGCCAAATTTCAAAACAACGTCAAGAATGTTTTTAAAAATGCCTGATAAAGACGAAACAATAACAACTAAAAGATTTAAATCAAAGTGTATGGCGAGACGGGGTTTGATTTGGAAAATTACTGAGCGCAATAATATTTAAACTTGTATATTTGAAACTGAATCTCAATGCTTAATTTGTCGGTGTTTTGTGATTTATGCAACAATTGCTAAAATATCATTTTGGTCTTATTTTTTTTAGGTATGATGTTTTTAATGAATATAAATTTTTGGGAATTTAGTAAACTAGGACTGAGTATTTCATGTTAAAGTAAAACGATGTTGACTTAGACTTATTTTTAGCAATTATTTATTAGACCCGAAAACTCGTTATCCGCCACTATTCGATAAAATTTGTATCTCAGTTTATTTGCCACTCCTCCTAGACTTTAAACAACACAATTTTAGCTGCTGGAAAGTGCAGGTTTTGATGAAATTTTCTTTTTTCTGGCCTACTGGGAATTTCATTTTCTTCGAGTAATTCATTTGCATTTTATCTCGGCCGAGACAAATTCTTGTATTTTTGCTTTGAACAGAGAAAGCCTGATTCATTACATTTCCAATGGTATCCCATTTTTGTAAATAAAGCAAGAAATATTGAACTTATAACGGAATTTGGTTGACCCAACTTGACTTTTTTATCAATATTTTCTACGCCCATAATTAAAAAAATATATATTTATTTTTAAGTCCATTTCTGTCAGTTTATAGTTCCTTGTTATGGGGAAATTCTAAATATTAATTTTGGGCATTTTAGCCTTTGTAGTTAGTTAAATATTTCAGTTTTTGCATTTTTAAAAATTGCAGTTATATAATAGGGTGGCGTGACAGTAACTATAAATTACCAATTTTTTTGTAAAAAGCTTCGCCTATCTTATTAACGTACCTTGTGCAAAATTTCATTAATCTATCTTCAATAGTTTTCGAATTACAGAATTAAAAGCAGCTAGATGGGTCAAATCTTACACTGTGCGCCGTGTTTATAAAGTTCCGTTTCGCCAGAACTTATACTTCTTTAGTTGTTATTCTTTAAAATGCACTCTGTAAGATTTTTCGTTCAAGAGTTACGGCCACTTTAACTGCCGTGTCTTCGAATATAACATCGCCATACCAAGCATATGCTTTTAAACTCATTACGTCATTCCAATGGCCATCGTTTCTGGAGGAAAAATCGTGAAGCAGCACTCGAAAGCGCATTTTGAAGGGTAAGTATGGTACTAAATGACATAGAGCAAGCAAAAGTGGCCATTAAAGCCGTTTTTCGTGTACTTAACCGCGAAGAACATCAAGGTAACTGTACGACTATTTTTTGCAAATATTGGCCTCAGAATTAATGTTATCAGTCCAATTAATATGTAGTTCTTAAGTTCGATCCTTAAGCTAAGAAGAAGATATACAATATATTTTAAGCATATATTAAATAGTGCCACATACTTATCGTCGTTTATAGTACAAAACCGCGTATCAAGAAAATTCTAAATCTCTTATGAGAGGTTGCCAAAATATTATGGAAGATAGTAAAATCTGTCTAATTGCAAAACAGTTTTCTATTTTTTCCCTAATTATCTCATTTCCTTATGTCTAAGTATCGATATCTTAGTATGAATGGAGAAGGGCTTGGTCCCAGGTGCTTCCGGTGAGCAAATATCTTTTTTGGCACAAATGTTAGTTACGCGGTTTTGTACTTTAAACGACGTTATGCTTTCAGATGTAAGAAAAAAAGTATCAGAAATTTGTATTTCTATTTGTTTCAGCGGTTTTTGAAAAGCAGCTTGAGCTAAAACGTAATGTTACAGTCCGCGTTTTGGGTCATATACAAATTTAGGAGTGCTGTTAGTTTCTTTTTTATCCAATCCAATCATTGGACTACTACTAACTAAGCTGAACTAATATTGGACCACCCTTAGTGTGTCACTGTGGTTAGTAAGTATTAGATTTTTCTATTGCCAAGTAATCAAAAAACGTCTACAAACATATACGAAAAGCAGTTCGTCCAAAAATGAATGCCGTAGTTTCGAATGAAAAAATATCTTCACTGGGTTTTTTTTTGTACTAATTGTATATTTATAATAAATGAAATGTCGATGCACTCGTTTAAATGAACCGAACTGCATCCAAATTGCCATATCCAATAAATGCTGACATATACTTTTTGGTAATTAACCGATTCAAATGCACAATTACAATTAGATTGTCGCCAAATAATTTTTTTCATTGGTATTTATAGGGCACTAGTTTGTCGGTATGAGCCCAAGCTGAGAAAAGACTCACTGCGATGTTGGGTCTTAAGGTTAACGATGCCTATAGGTAGGAGTACTTAAATCCGCCTCTCTACGAAATATCGGACTGTAGAGATTCGTTACTTAGATGGTACGAGTTTTAATTTGGATTATTGCGCTTCCCTAACGATTTTAGAGTTTGGATTTCGATGTCTTTTCCTAAAACAAAACAAAAAATAACTTTAGCACTTCGTTCTCTTGCTATATATACAGGCTTACAGATACCACGTTGACGAAGTGGCACGAAATTGAACCGCCTTGTCTAAGTCATTGCCTTGTTTTGGGCGAAGCTTAAAGTTGAGTTCAACTCCCTTTTGCATAGCCGTAGGAGTTTTTCCATGATCGCAAATTATGAATTTTGAGCTCAGATGGGCTCTCCTTGTAATTCTATCAGGAGGACTTGACAAATTATTAAAGTGTAGACATACAATCTTGATTTGCTTCTAAGTGCTGATTTTACATCTAACCTGACCAGGCGCGATCGCGATTAGAAAAATTAACAAAGACGGTCACTGCAAACAAATGATATGTCAGTACAAAAATCTGTAGTTAACTTCCGATTCGAAGTTAACTACGCACTGTGAATTTGGCTCTTAACAATGTTCAGCTCAGTGGGGGATTTACGGGTGGGGTATTTGCATTATTGTCATTTTGATGGATCATCTAAAAAAAATTCAAATAAATAAGAAATATCGCTCAAATATATTGTAGTTGAATGTCGAAATTACGCTTACGTTAGGTGCATCAAAAACGGTTTTGAAATTTGAATAATTCAGGTCACTTTCATAAAGTTTATTGCGCTTATCGGAATTGTACTAATTTTAGGAGAACCAAACATCAAAGTTTTCAAAAACAGATTTTTTCATAAAACGATTCCGAAGATGAGTATTATTCATCTTCAACAAATTTCAGAGCCTCGGAAAAATCTTGCATTTATGATTACGATTGTTTACCCAAAGGAAAAACGATGCAGTGCACTGACTTCACTATTTTGCGAGGTACTTAAAATTCCAAAGTAGAAATACCAGCCAGGAACTTGGTAGTTTGTGTCGCTGATTTGTCGTTTATATTCGTTGTTATCTCTTCAGGAGCTTCGAAGATTTCTGGCCGAAATTGAATGTATGTACATTGATACCGCACTGGTTGGGCTCTATGCGAATTATTACAAGCTGAGATCTATATTTTGAACTAGTATTTCAAAATAAAGGTAGGTTCAAAATAAAAAGCCGTCGGTATTTTCTCATATCTAAATTCAGAACTAATATCTCTGGGGCGAGGTACTCGTATAAAAATTAACGTTTCATTTCACTTTTCGGAAAAGAAAAAATTCAAAGCATGTCGAATGTACACAAGGTGGTGTTGGCAGAACCAAAACAAAAATTACAACAAGTACATCATTTTGACAAAAGGTAAGGTGAATTCAGCGGCTCCTTGTATAGATTCGCCTTGATTCAAAACTTATGTACGCCTGGCTTATTTTGAATATCTACTCTACAAATTGATGAGATTTTTAAAGCTTTAATTTTCATCTGAGCCACATTAATTTCCAACTTAACGCGTTGAAAACCTTTGCGTTTTTTTAACAGCAAGCTAAAGAAATAAATCAAACTAATTTTGCAAATGAATGAAACAATAACTTCTGTTGAAATTGTCTGCATATCTGCGGACCCATGCAATAGCCGCTTAAGCCAACTAAGGCATCAATGGCATTGTGCTCTACATTTGAAAGCACTCACGTTGATCTGACCAGGAAGATACCACGAAGATTTTTACAAATCTGATCAACAATTGGATATTCGATTATCACAAAACGACAAACACTCGTGTTTGCGTTAGTTTCCTTCTTCTAAAAATCGTAATGCTAATTGCCACAGATATATAAGGTCTTACACATGTGTGTAGTTAAGTATGTACGTAGGCTTCCCATATTCCTTTGTTTTAATACCAAATACATATCTAAGTATATTCAATCTGTCCAGCAGGGCTTTCAATCTTATTTTATCTTTCCTTCTATTTTATCACTTTAATATATGTACATACTTTTTTCATACCTTTTAATCACACATTTACTTACTTGCACTGCGTATGGAGGACTCCCGGCTGGAGGCATCTTCCCTGGCCATTATCGCAGCTATTGAGAAATCTGTCGCAGAGCCGGCGGCATTTTTACTACCCGCCATTGTTTGAGTCTGATTTGGATTGTTGCCATTCGAATTTGCAACAGCCGCGGCAGCCGCAGCGGCGGCGGCAGCAGCAGCAGCCGCATTGGGCACCGTAGACGGCAGTACGCCATTGCACAGATACGGATGTGAGCCAACAAGCATTTTGGCAGCCTGGGCGTATGATGGGTGAGAAAAATTAATTTTGGCTATTTAACGCTATAAGCGACTGCCGAAAAGGGAGTTTTTTTCTGTTTTCTTTATTTCCGAGATTTAAAGTAACACTAATGCAGCACTTGTTTCTCTAAGCATCGGCACATATTTTTATTTAGTAAAAATGTATTAAGACGACTTTATGTGGTGGAATTTAAAACTATATGTACCTATTTTGTTGTTGCACTTCGATATTTTTTATATATTTTTTGCTTTGAATTTTTGTTAATTTAGTTTAGTTATTTTTGAACTGTCTTGCCACTGTTGTATTTGTTTTTATTGTTGTGTTTAACATATTATCTTCGTCCCTGGGTGCACGCTTCTTGAAAACGCGTTCGACTACTACTCTTCAGTTAGTTTCTTTCACAACTATTTGCCGTTAAGTACACAATTTTCCTGCTACCAAACACGAATGTGAGAAAACCGCTTTGTTAAAGGCGACGGCGAGTATACGACACACAATTGGCGAGCGACGAAAACGGGCATGTACACAACGAAAGGCAAACGACGACGAACTGACTGTTTGCTGCGGCAAGGAAAGGTGCACAACTTGCCAACAGCAGTAAGACAGGCAGACAGCTAAAGCACAGCGTTGTTGGTGTTGTTTGCTGTTGCGAACGGTGGCAGACGTTGTGGAAACTAGTTTGAGCAGTGTATCTGGTAGGTTGAGAAAACCACACACACGCATGCACAAAGTTAAGCGCACACGCGCTTATACACAAGTGTAAAAATATCAAGAAAAAAAGCAACAAAAACAACCAGTCAATGGCTAAGTGGCAGCGTTAATAAGAGCGATCGAAAAAACAGCAATGGAGGCAAAAAGTGGAATGTGAAAAATCGTAAGTAGGAAGAGGAAGGAAGTATGTGCGCAGCGCCTTGTTAGCCTTGTACGCGGCGGCACCAACAACAACTCTTGCCTCTTTGCAACAACAACGTGCTGGTTGGTTGGAAGAGCGTAGAAGGCGTCGTATATCGCGGCAAGCTGTTGGTACGAGCAGTGCGACTGCTGCAACTATGGCTGGCAACAACAGTTAGCGAGGGTATACGAGAGAGCGCTTTACAGGCGCTCTGCAATTGAAAAAAATCCAATTTGAATTTTGTGGTTGGATAATTATCGCTGTTGCTACTGGAAGGCAGAGCGCATTCGGCAGCCAACAAAGTTAAGAGAAATCGAGAAAAGTTGTACGCAAGGAAAGTAGTGCGCACGCAGCTATCAGCAAGTCAGAGCGAGAGCGTTCTATAGCCAACTTGCACGACTTGAGAGCCGGCCGTTTGTGTGAATTTGTTGTTGCTGTTGCAAATGCGTTTTTTTTTCGATTGTCTATTTGCCTCACATCCTCCAACCGGAGTCCAATGTAAGTCGTTTGAGAGCGCCGCAGCTCTATAAGGCGCAAACAAGTGTTGTTGGCGCGTGAGTGGGCTGTGCCACAAAGGGAAGAATAACAACAAACATAAAGCATTTGTCGTGGAAAATCTGGCAACATTGCGGCAATGTTAAACGTTATTTGTGTGCTCTCTCTTGAGTTCACCGAAGTGAGCGATGAGTTGTTGCTACAGTTGCACGCAGTAATGGCGCATAATTTTCATAGTGGGTTGGTGTGATGGTTACGTCGGGTGGTGATTGCTCGGCGGTACGTCATAATTCATTCTCAATTAAAAATGTCGGCGCGTTGCGTGTGGAATGTTTGCTTCTCATTTGTTCGCTGTGCAGTTTATGTGCACACATACCTACAGCCATACATAGTATCAGCTTATTATTATATTTTAGCTCCCAGACTGGTTTGTTGGGCTTTAGGCTGATATGTACCTACTTTTGCAGCGCGAGCATGCGAGTGGCGTGAGTCTAGTGAATCTGAGACTCTTTTGAAGTGTTTTTTCTCCTGTATGTTTTTCTGACTTTCATTGCTTTTATGAAGTGCAAACGCTTTCGTTGCGGTTTTTAAACATTGTTGCTTATCACTTCGCTCCTGCTTTTGCTGTGTTTTCAAAACAGCTTTCGACGCTCAATTTTTTACAACTTAATTTTACTCAAATGTCGCCCTTTCTCGTCAAATTGAGTTGCTTATGTTTCATTTAATTTCCAACACGTTCCTATTTATTGCTTATATGCAATGTTATTGCTGTTTTTGTTGCCTCTTTACCGCATATGTTGAGTGTAATTGGTTGCAAGGCTGCTTCAGAGTTTCACTCCATAACGAATGCAACGCCATTGTCCTTTCGCTGTGCATTGTTGAGTGTTGTTGTTGTTTTTTCTTTATTAATGATGTGCCTCTGGCGTTGATGTCGCAGAGTTGCTACCAGTTCCGAGATACGCGTGTGCGTGGGATATTTTGTTTGCGTTGCCGTCATTGTTGTCGGTAAGCGTTGACTTTAGCGCTGAGCTGTTGAAATTGCGTTGTTAACTCCTTTTCTGTTGTTGTTTTAGACATGTTCATACGTATATATGTAAGTAAATACGTGCACACGTATATATATATAAATTTTGCGAGCATTACTTGAAAATGTTCTCAACTTCTTTGATAATTATTTAATTTTTCAATTGTTCAGAAAGGTTTGAGTGGTCAAGATACATATGTACATATGAGCGTTGCTGAAAAATCTGCCAACTAATTTTTCTGGACCATGCGTTTTTTAAGGTAATTTCCTGACTAATTTGATAAATAAAAGATCTTTAGGCAACGTGGTCTAAAAGTATTCAAAACCCATTTTTATGGAAATTTTGCTTTTTCTCCATATTACATAGCTATTTAAAGTGTTTGTTAATTTTTCTCAGACAATGCGATACAGCCGTTTTTAAAACCTGGTTCTATGTGTTTCCAAAAAATTTTAAACATCACGAAAACTATATGTATTAACAAAACGGATGTAGTCCTATAAATCAGTGGGAAATTTAATATGTTTTAATGGAACTTGATGTAGTTTTGTCCCCGATCTCAAGTATAGCTATAACATTTTTAAACTTTCCAACTTTTAAAGTTGTTGAGGTTTTTCTCACGTAAAATTACAATTTTATAGGATTGCAGAAGTTAAATTTCATCCCAGTAAAATTAAATCAAATCGGTACGAAGAAAAAGAATTTGTAGTAGTGAACTTTTTATGCAGTTTACTTCTATTTGACATGTAGAATTTTCTCTTTCAGTGTTGGGTTCTCTGGTGGCACAAAAGTTGTAGAGGAAAATCTACTTTACGGCTAATTTAGATGCCATATTTGACACCATGTTGAATTTTTCAGAGGGCCACAGTGTTTTCAATGGGGGACATTTATGCGATCATTTTAAGACCTTAATTTTTATAATTTGTCCTATAGAATTTTGGCCAACGAACTGTACCAGTTGACGTGATGTGGATATGAATTTCACGCCGCTCCCCTTACATCACTATGTCTAGCACGTTTCCGGCCGTGAGCTAAACGTCGCACAAAAATAATGTTCGAACAAAAGTTGTTAGCAATCTAAAAATTGTTCGCACTTTTTGCGAATTTTTAACAAAAAAAATATTGGTGGGGGGGTGTTATCTCCCCTGCTGTGGAACCTCGTGCTTAACGAATTCCTGCACCGCACATCGAAAGCCGTCAAGGTCGTTGCCTATGCGGATGACATAGTCGTTTTGGTCGTGGGGAAATTCCTCTCCACGGTCAGCGAGATTCTATAATCTGCCATTAACGATCTTGCGGGGTGGGCAGGAAGAAACAGTCTAGGGGTTAACCCCTCCAAAACCGAACTGGTTCTGTTCACCAAGCGTTATAAAGTAGACAAATTTCAAACTCCGTCCGTCAATGGAGCAAGCCTTGAATTGTCAAAAGAAGCGAAGTTTTTGGGAGTTATTCTCGACTCGAAGAGCGGAGAAAAAAGGCGCTCATTGCGCTCTACTCCTGTAAGGCTACGATCGGGAAAGACTGGGGGCTGCGACCGCAGATAATACACTGGATTTATACGGCGGTGGTTAGACCCATTCTCACCTATGGTGCGCTGGTATGGTGGCAGGCGGTGGACACCAAAACCCATCTACTTAATCTGCAAAAGGTGCAACGACAGGCATGCCTATGCATAACGGGGGCGACTTACTCAACGCCCCAGGCGGCGCTAGAGACACTCCTGGACATTCCACCCATAGACCTATACGGCCTAACAGGCTGCGAACAACTTGCACGGGTCACGCCACAAGCCTCAAGAGAGTGGGGGTGAAGTACATTAGTTGTGACTATCAAGTCACGGAAACTGATTTCAATCGGAATTTTGATGTCTATTTCCCAGACAGAAGTGACTGGGAACTTAGTATTCCTCTTAGGGATGACGAAATACCCATTTTCACGGACGGCTCCAAAATGGACGTCGGAACAGGATCTGGAGTCTTCGCTCAGGAGTTCTCTCTGAGAGAGTCTTACAGACTCCCGGATAACTGCAGTGTTTTTCAGGCTGAGATATATGCAATCGACATGACGGCAAGGCTGGTTAGCATGATCGACCTAGCCCCATCTAAACTTGCCTTTGTCGTGGACAGTCAAGCAGCTATAAAAGCCGTAGGGTCGGAAACGACCAACTCGATATGCGTTAAGGGATGCCGAAGATCCCTAAAAGCTCTACAGCAACACATAATCAACCTTTACTGGGTCTCGGGACACAATGGTGTCCCAGGAAATGAGGAAGCGGACGAATGTGCTAGAATGGGATCTGGGGAAGCGATCCAGATCGTGAAACGTCCCCTGCTATTTCTGTTTTCGGAGGTCGAAAGAGTTACCAAGGCAGCCACCAACAGGAGGTGGGAAAATGTGTATGGTATCGCGATCGCTCTGGCCACGGCTCGACGAACGAAGAACAATGAGTTTATTAAGGCTTTCAAAGCCAAACGTTAAGCTTCTCACAGGAATATTAACGGGACACCATTGGCCACATGGCCGCCAGGTTCGGAGCACCGCATAACGATTTCTGTAGAAGCTGTAGAGATGAGGAGGAGGTAGAATCCGTCCAGCACTTTTTTTGTGAATGTCCAGCACTCCGAAGAAAAGGCCTCAAGTTTATTGGAGACCGTTTCTTCGAGAGCCTGGATACCTTAGGGAAAGCTCCACTGGAAGGACTGCTTGGATTCGCCAGAGAATCGAAGTGGTTCAAAGACATGCAGGAAAGGCATGGGGAAACCCCCTGGGCATCGCAATGGGCCTTTGTGGCCTCCGAGTGAACTCTTCACAGAGCCGCCCACTTAACCTAACCTAACCTATACATATATAAAAAATTTGGGAAATTAAATTCTCTACGAATTTGTACTCAACCGTTTTTTACGAAAATTGCAAAATAAGCTTGCAAATAGTAAAAAAAAAACAAGAAAAACTAAAATCCAAGATGGCGGAATGTTCCGATATGAAATTTAGGGGCAATACTGTAGATCCATGGTATACGTGTGAAATAAAAGTAAACTGCATCAAAGTTCGATACTACATTTTTTTTCGTACCCCTTTGATCTAAGAATAAAGGGGTAAAAATTAACTTCTCAAAACCTAGAGCCTGTAATTTTCGTGGGAAAAACCTCAATAACTTTTAAATTTGGGGAAGTTTAAAAATATTCCAGCAATTTTTGACATCGGGGGACAAAACTACATCAAGTGCCATTAAAATATATGAAACTTTCCACTGACTTATAGTCGATGTTTACCCCTTTGTGAAAAATTCCAAACGAACATTTCTGGGGGAGTCTTGCTTTGTAGGACAAAGTTGCAAAATAAGGCGCAGTCTAATGTACATATATAAATAAAATTCAAAACAACAAAAAAAAATTTAATTTTTTGGCAATCGCCCGAACCGGAGATCGAACCAGGGTCCTACGCGGATGCAAAACTCACTTGCTTTGATTGCTTACTTGAACAATAGACAACTGCTGGCCGTTTTGGTCAGTGTTGTCATCGAAAATTCCCTTGATCCGCATTAGTTTTGAGGATCAGTTGACGGACTTTATCCGTACCAATTGCAGTTAGTTATGGAAATAAATCAGAATTAACGAGTTCATCCGCACCAACTCCGCCGTCTGCTAATGCTTTTAGTCGCGTTTGGAAAATGGCTGCGTGTCAATTTCCGCCGCAGCACTATGTTTATATTAAATCGAGAATTACAGAGTATCATCTTTATGTTACAATGCCGTCTACAAACGATGAAGATCTCAAACACTAAATTTAGGTATTCTTTCGATTTAAAAAAATATGTATTTGGCTGAAATAAACGGATGCGTACTCCACCCTTTAGATTCCGACGCGGCGACCCGGATCACCTCATCCTAAAGCCGGCACTGTGAGCGATCGGCATCCACCACATTAACCAGTTTTTTGAGATATGTCAGAATGATGACATGATACTACTCTTGTAATCCTTCCTTCCTTCTAGACGGTACTGGAGTAGGGGCAGGATAGTCGATAAGAATCCCACTGAAATCTGTACTGACGGTGTGGGTGCGGGGGTGTTTTCAGAAACGTTGAATGTCTCTCTCTCGTTCCGACTACTGAACTTTGGTAGCATCTTCCAAGCGGAAGTACTGGGAATCGGAAAGGCCTGTAAATCATTAGAGAAGAACTGCGTAGGAGTACGAAAATCATAAATTTTCTCAGATGGCCAAATGGAACTTCTGGCACATGCTTCACCGATAACAAAGTCTGAAACAGTCAGAGACTGAAAATGTGCCTTAAGCCGGCAGAGTTTACAGACATCTCCCTCATCTGGGTTCCCGGCTATAGGAACATACATACATACTCCTAAATGAAAGGGCTGACGGGTTGGCTAAGGCCGATTCATCTCTTGATGAATCCGAAGCAGGGACAATAAATATAAGGGGTTATTTATTTTCAAAAACATAATTTTTTCCTGCCGATAAGACAGTTTCTACTGCATGATATCTGCATGGAATTGCTTTCGGAGAATAATTGTCAAATGCAAAAAACGCTATTTTACTAAGTTTATTATGTTATTGGGCCAACTTATCCCTATCCATTTTTCAGCATTTTAAGTTAATTTACTACAAAATACTAAGATATATGACTTTTATTATACATATGTACATACGTAAGTGTTTTACGCCGCATAAAAGGTTTAAGGTGACCTTTTTCAATGAAAATTAAATTTTCTGTCATATATTGGCTTATACTTTAGGATAGAAAAATAAAAGTCCAATTATAACTGTTATGAAAGCCGAAAAAATATCTGCCATAAAAAGATTTATGAGTTCAAAAATAACTGGTAGTTCATAGCATTTTTGTCATAATTTAAAACGAAAGTGAATTTGAAAAAAAATTAGAAAGGTCGCTACCATGTCAAACTATCGAATGTGAAAATGGGTACTTTTCAGGAGAGCACAAAAAAACCGTTGTAAAAAATTTTGTTGTCATTAGGAAAAAGTGTGGGATTTAACACTTTGCCTCTAAGAAGACTAGAAATTTGACGATTTGTCAACTTGCGTATCATTCTAAACGCCTGCGCAAGGTAATTGAAAAAAATTTTTACACATTCGATAGTTTGACAAGGTAGAAACAAATATAAACATTTTTAGTTTAACCATTTTGGTCCAACCTTTTCGCCATCAGTTAATGTTCGCAACTTCCAGTGACACACTTATCTGCTCTGATTGTGGTGTTTTGGACATCATAAGGCATACATAAATATATATTTTCCATTTCCTTTCCATTCTATCGCAGCTGTATGTGATTCTTGTTCTTCAGGTCGTCCTGCATTGAGTTCGAGACGAATGCTCTCAAAGCTGTTCACTAACTTGGACGCTTTGCTGAGGGGCTAATCGCACGGCTGATTGCCAATCTTTGTGAAATGCAACTGTAAATGGAACCCCTAAGAATTTACAATGCACACTAAACTAACCCAACCTTAATCGTATTTTAGCATTTATACATTTTTGAACCTGGGCAACCATTTTAATAGTAATACTTCGATCCAAATGAAGAAAATCAAATATTTCCTATGCAAAATCTATGTAAAATCCATTTTTCTTTAAATTTATAGTTTTCGGTATGTTGAAGACATGAGCTACTGTCTTTGGGCTCATATTTCCCTTGGGGAAGTTTTCATTACAGAGGCATTACTGGCAAGCGACAACAGACAGCTCAGGCGTTAACTTTCTAAGGCAGCATCGTTACTCGTCTATCTGCCGCCAAAGCAAGCGCGTCGCACAAACACACAAAGATAATTAGCATAACCCTTTTGATACTTTAAGTACCATTTGTGAACTTTGAATAGCATTTTCAAATAAACTCTGTAAAACTAATATACTCAACCAAACCCTGTGTCTCATTAATAAACACGGTAAATTTTGACAATTTTAAAAAATTTCATTGGGCAGAGACAAACACAACAAAAAGTATATCCGTTCTAGAGTAACGCTCGATCTTACATAATTAAGCGACTTTTGGCAACTCGCATCAAAGTTATTACTTCTGCATAAGAGAGCATTTTAATGCCTTTCGTTCCCTAAACGCGTAATGTAATTTTATTACAAAAGTTAAAATATAGTTATTAAAAAATTTATAACAATTTAACTCATACATTTTTCTCTTTTTATTGTAACAACTGAGTTGTACCGAGCCCTACAAAGGAATTGAAATTTCGTGAAGTTTATTATGAACTTATAGAAGGGTTAAAATCAAAACATGTTAAGTACTTTAATTGCATACAAATTTTAAATTGCAACTTCGTCTTTACACCAACATCGTAATCTCTGCATTATTTTTTATTTAAACAATAGTCTTCGAGGGTCTTCTGCAAGTTTTTGAGTTATTTCAGCGACGATTTCACTTTTATTTTTTCTACAAAACTCCTGTGAACGCTAAGCTAACTTAAACCTAAATTCAAGCACAAACTAAGAGAAAATATTAAAAGATAATATTTATTTTACCTTTTTTTTGAAGTAAATGAGCGATATGATTGAGTAAAAATCATAAAACTTTCTATTGGAATTTTTTTCTTGTAGAGTAGAAGTATGCGTATGCAACTAAAATTAAAAATCCCAACATGCACGTGCATTTGTATTTACTTAGTTAGTTGCAGTTGTAATATCCTGCAAATTATGTACGAGTATGTTAAAACATATACACGAGTAAGTACCTTCCAGTTTCTGTGTGGTCCTCAGTGTTTTCGTTTTCAGTTCCGCCATAGTTGCATCTGTCAACAAACGAATATTAATTTAAAACTGTTCAATACCACAATACTATATAAGTAAAAATATTAAATGCGCATACTCCAAACGCTAATGTGCCGCTTATTTTCCAACAAAGGAAAACAAAAAGGAAATAAACTCCACTTAACATAATTCTAAGCGAACTTAATTTATTAATTACCATCGATGACTAACACTTTGTGCAAGCCGCTCCACTTATCGGTGTTAAACATCAAATAATCTCCGCCAACTGTCAACTGTCACCAGAATGCGAATTACGAACTGTCAAAGAAAGTCGCACAAGTGGATTTCGGTACTTTCTTTTTGACATATTTTCATTCTCCAATTAACAACAATCCTAATGTTTATCTTCTAGCTGCAGTAAAGGAGAGGTTCCCTTAAGAAGGACAAAATCCGCAGTCTCTTTTCAATGGTCGCAGGGCACTTGGAGAATGAGGAAAGACACTTGACTGGGTGCTTCAAGTTGGCATGAATAACAAGTGCAATAAATTAAAATATCGCACTGATGCCTAACAAGCCACTTGAATTCGACTTGTTGTTCTTGCTCTTTTTTAGAGTATTGTTGTTTTTAGCAAAGAAAGCAGGACTCTTTTCGTGTTTTTTTTGTTGTTGTATTTTTCAGTTTTCTCCCAGCTTCACATTGTTCCGCTGTGACATTTGGTGACAAACGCCGCCACTGCTTTGGCAACTACTTTGGCTGAGCTGTCGTACAGCGAGACAGCGTTTGCGCGCGAACACACACTTTGAAGTGTCAAAGTGACATTTGTACACCCAACAGGGGTTACACATTTGACACAAGGCAGCATGTTAGGGGAGCGTTTGTGTGTAGAAAGTGGCGGCAGCGAAGAAAGTCGGCAGGCAAACACCCAACCAAACATACGCATACATACGTGGTACTTGAGCGGATTTGAGGCAATCAATTGGAGAAAAGTGTCAAATTACAAAAATCACACGCACTTAAGAGCTCCGCAGCACACAGAGAAACAGAGCAAGAGGAAAAGGAAAAGGAAGAAGCAAATTACGAGAACTGAAGAGCAATAAGGGAATCAGCGCGCGAAAGTGCATGCTTGTACATTCTAAATATGTATGTATGTACATGCATATGTAGTTCCGGATATCGCGGCTAACACTGTTGATTCGGTGGGGCACCAGTGACAGTAAACTGACTCTCTGACTGACGAGTCACAGGTTAAGGCGAGTGGCTCAAATCCCTACTAATTGGGGCACTTGGTGGGGGGAGAGATAAATACTGCCGCGTCAAATTTTCAACTGCAAACATTTTTGATCAAACCCAGACAGCTAATGAATTTGAAGAACTGTCAAGAAGCCAACATATTTTTAATTTCAATATTTAAGCGAGAGGTTAATTGATGTGACGAAGGTTCTACTTTAACGGTTACATAAGAAAGCGAAAAGTAAGCAATAGGCTAAGGATGACAACGGTGAAAAGTTTTTGACTTTTGAAACACGGGAAATTCGGCAAGTAACGAATAAATTTAATTATGCTCCGTTTCTTGTTAACGGAAATTGATTTGCAGTTAATATTAAAGCGATTGTCATACTACGTAATTTTTTGTAAATTTTTGCAAGCGAGAAGACGGATGTCTACTGAGGACACCCGAATAAAACGCCCCTACAACGCATATGGGTTGCATACAAATATTAAAAAAAAATGTCAACGGAGTCAAAATCTGTTTTCAAACATTGGTTTAAGAAAAACTTGAATAACTCAGCGAAAACTATTCCGATTTAGACTTATGAGGTATCATTGGAAAACTATTTTCTCGCTATTTAGCATTTAGTAAAAATAATTTCGCCCACCACTAACTTGTGTAATGGCCGTTATCAGAAACGCACAAATAATTAAAATTTTACGAGCTTGTGCGCCGGAGAACGTTTTCGCCCGAACCTCTTTACTAGTTTTATTTTATTTTGATTGTTTTAAGTTTTCTAAAAAAGAAATACATGTACATAAGTATGTATGAAGTCAATAATACATTTTGATAATTATATCAGAGGTATGAAATCATCACAAGTGCAAATGCATTTGTACTTACATACATACATAGGTATGTATATATGAATATATGTAAGTATGTAAAAAATCAACGAATTGACTTCCACTACAAATAAATGCAATCGTAGCGGCTAAGTTTTGGCCACGCCACAGTGGCCCGTAATGGCGGCTCTGGATGGTTGTTAAAGCTACGGAGCAGTGTTGCCATTTTAGCCGTTTTCCAGCTAGATTTAGCCGGTTGCGATAGCAAACAGCCGGAGAAATTTCGATTTAGCCGGCAGCCGATTTGTTAGCCGTTTTGCAGTTTTTAGCCGATTTTGCTATTTGCCTTGTTTTCTTAAATTTCAAATATGTATATATGTTTCCATTTTTGACTAAGCGACCCAAAATCTGTTAGAGATGGCCACTAGTCTTATCGTGGAGAAAATTTTCATGTCAGTCAGGGTTGTATGAAATTGGGCCGATTTCGCTTATTTTTATTTTAAACGAAGAAGGGATTTTCTTCATAAAATGTTTGTTATAAATGTCTTAATTTTAAGTGTGAAGTTTTATTCGCAAACTTAGAAAATAAGAAATTGTTTCACTGTTAAGACACTTAAGATGCGTTTGTGTTTGGATATAGCGCCAACAAACAGAATAAATATTACATGTAGATATGGTGTTCCCAGATAGTCAATTCTGCCAAAATTACAAAACATAATTTTTGCCCACTCCCAAAGGTTTAAGGTAAGGGAAAAATTGATATTTTCAAGCACTATGTACACATATGGGCAAATCTAAAAAACAGGTCACCACACCATTTTCACTGTTGGAAACTATATCAAGCTGGTTGCTTTTGGATATAATTCCTTGACGTATACTTGAAGCCTCAACAAAAATGTGGATCAATTTGCTGCATAACTTTTGAATTATAGGTGTTTAAATTAAAAAAAAAATAGTGAAAACAAGTGAATTTTTTATGTAATTTTTAAGAGGGGCAAAATTAATTATGTCATAACTTTTGAAGCACACCATATTCTGATTTGAAATTTAATGGGCATTTAGCACTTATGTGTAGATTTTATATGTAGTAGATAAGAAAAGTGTGCATTAAAAAATTACGAAATGGCAAGTAACTCAAAGTCTGTAACTCCACATTTCACAATTTTCTAAATTTTCGGTTTATCGCGCATAGTTTTTGAAGCATTTAATTTTAAGAACTTTTTAAGTATGTATTGTATTCTACAAACAATTGCGAATGATCTGATACCTGAGCAAGAGCTGTGCTTTCAGAATAAACTAACTTTTAAAGATAAAATATTCTGTAATCTTGAGCGTAATTTTGATTCCAAAAATATCTTAATTGAAGGCACATTTGGAAAATGAGTCGAAACGATCTAGATATTTGTATAACTACTAGTCCTTATATAGTTGCATATACCTGTAAAATGCTTCAAAAAAATGTTCTCTAGAAGTGTGTAAAAGTGTGTATGCTCCTTCTTGTAGTCAGAATATTTCGAGCGTGGTATCAAATCAATTTTTTTTCGACAAAGGTTCTGATAGTTGGTCCTAGTTAATTGGAGCCTTTTAAATTCAATGGCGTCCCCAGTTTTTCCCGATTGTCTCCACTTTTGGAGATAGCGGTACTTGAAACTTTGCTTAAATATGAACTATTTTATAAAAAAACTCCCTCAGTTTTGAAGATATGTTACTAAAATTTTGCACACGCCTGTATTTTAATATTTCCTTCACTATATCATCGAAATCGGTTCACTCCAAAATCTAGCTCCCATACAACTGATTGTCCAGAGACGTTGTTTTGCTATATAACTCCTCCAATTAAGCAGGTAAAAATTTCTTATAGGTTCACTTTAACATATAGCACGCATACATTTTATTATTCAGGTATGAAGTTAGAGTTATAGCGCAAAAACACATATCTGAGTTATCAGTTGTATTGGAGCTATACGTTAAAGTGCACCGATTTCGATAATTTTAAAAAGTAATTAAGGTAATATTAAAAAACCGTCATGTGCAAAATTTTATTAAAATAACTTTAAAACTGAGGGAGTTATTTATATAAAAGCTAAACTTTAATAAAATTTTCAAATACCGTTATCTCGAAAACCGGAGCCAATCTGGTAAAACGGGGGATGCCATTCAATTTAGAACGTCCCAATTAAGTGAGTTCAACTTTCAAAATCTTTGCTCAAAGTTTACAACTTGGACGACGTAATTTGAACCCAGCTTATTCTTTTGTTTTCTATTTTATGTTTATTCCTCGTCTAAATCTCGATTTATTAAGAGAATACGAATGAAATGATATATAAAACATAGGCGTGCTCACGAATTTAAAAATTAATTTTTTTTGTTTGGAGAGTGTACCTATTTTTTAGATTTGCCCATATGTATTTCTTTAAACAAAATTTTTTGCTGAGAATTTATTTAAATTCCAAAACCCGAATGCCAACTTGAATTAAAGGAACCAACACTGAAGTGAATCAAAATGAAAATAAAAGAGCACAAATTTATGTGTAAAGCAAAACTCTCTGGGAATCCTACGAGACATCTGCCGGTCATCTAAATGGGAGATATGCAGTCTTTTGGCATCATATTTTACATCAGAAGGGATTTCTGAAAAATCTGACCAGTTCTTTTGTGTAACTGTGATTTTGCATCCCTTGTCAACATGTGGCCTCGATTGATGTTACCTTAAGGTCGTTGTTTTACTGCCTTAAAATTGAAGGGAAATTTTTACAGCGTTTTTTGTGTGTATTGGTTTCTATTTGAGTGTATTGAGAATCGGTCAGTCTGAAAAGGCCTTGTAGGGAAGACAATAGGTTTGTTCGTCGAAAATCCAGCGAGAATTATCACTCAAAATATCAGATAGTAAGAAAAAATGCTCCCAAATTCTCTCTCATGTAGAGAAACTTGCAATTTTCTGTACGAACGCAAATTTGCAAGTTTTTTTGCCAACTAGTGTCCACGGTTGCATTTCAAACAAAAGAAATGTGTATAGAGTTTTTAAAATTCTTTCAGAGGGGCAACAAACAGGATCTACGTGTATATATCTTGTCCGACTTTCTTCAACATACGTTTCAATTTCTTTGTCGGGTTTACTATATCGACTCTGGTTGAGATTGCATTCCGATTAAGAATACAGTTTTTTTTTGCCGAATACCTTTCAAATCATTGGAATTATCTAAATTAATTAAGTAAACAAGTATTAACTTATATTTTTAATTTTAAAATCGCTCCAGTTTGTAAATTATTAAATTTAACGAACTTGTTTATTCAAATTATCGTCGACAAAAAATCCAACCATGTGCCACAA
>NW_023458560.1:16353667-16374049 GCF_013731165.1 Rhagoletis pomonella
TGAATTATAATTAGAAAGTATCTATTTAGCCAAGGAAAAAGCAAAGCAGTATACTTAAACCGGCACTTCCAGCAGATATTGACCTTGGTTTTCGTACGACTATTCCTGTTTAATCGTTTCTTTTTAGGAAATTCTTACCACCATATACATATGTATTATTTACACTAGTAACTATTTATGTAAATATGTTTGTATTTTTTATGCTTAATATATGCAAATAAAAGAAGTAAACACAACAACCATCGAGTAAATTTTTATTTGTGTCAAACTGAAACTTTTTTTCCAATAATAAACGGTTAGCTGATTCACGTCTACAGCAAGTTCATAAAATTAATTGAAAACTTGTATCAACCAAAGCATTGTTTATATTTGCTCAACAATGATTTTATTCAACTAACAATATTGTCCACTCAAGGTAGTCGTTTTACAATTATTAACAAATATACATTTGTCCCAACTAGAAGGCTCAAGTAAATTGCAGACTTTCGTGAACTAGATATTTATTTCGCCATATCCAACTATGCCACTTGGTCACTATAACCAAATCTTGGTTATTATAACTAAACCTTTTTCTGAGTGTAGTGCAGTCGGAATGGAATTCCAACTTTAGCTTTAGGGTACTCCAATGGCATTATTGCCATTTTCGATAGCTTTTCACCAAAGTCTGGCTCCCTATTGATCACAATTTCATTTAAGATGGTGGTGTATGCTTTAGTTGCCAGTGTTTTTGCAAGAATATATTCTGATTTTATTGACTCAGTGAGCGTGAATTTATGATGCCCGAAAATTCAGATCTCAAGTCAAAATTGTGTCCAATTTTTGCTTCAACGAATCCTTTTAAAATATCCAAAATTGGATTCATTATCATATTTTTAACCACACTGAGAAAAAGGATTAGTTTCGACAACTAAAGATATTTAGTTCCCGAATTTTGACAATATTTGGGAACTATTACCAAGGATTGTGAACTATTACCATCGATTGGTAATTATAACTAAATATATTAAAGCTTCTAATATTCATCTAGGTTGTAACAAATCGTTAATTTAGTTGAAGGGTTTGGTTAATACTAATAAATATTTCTTTGAATCATATTTCTACAAATTCCATTCAACTTAACGTATGGTTCTTAAAAGGATGTTATTAAGCTCTGCTAATGCAGATAAGCTTTCTTTCAACACGTGGTTTAGTCATAGTTACCAAATCTTAGTTGAGGCAACCACGATTTGGTTTGAGAGTGGAACATATTCATGCTTGTGAGCCACCCCTAAAGAATGCTGAGCGCTCTCTGAGCACATACGAAGAGCGCCAGCTGAGCAATGCACACAGTCCCACTTATTGAATCGTTTGAATGCGCTAGTATGCCGACCATTGCATTGTGCGTGGAAATCATTGCTCCGCTACCGCTGTTCGTATATGGGTGAAACACGCATGTGGTCCCAGAGCGCTCAGTAAGCTATGGCATGTCGATCGCTGCGCCATGTGTGCTATGACATGCCCATACGTGTTTGTCTCAGTTTCAGTTTTGGTATCATCGCGAGTTGTATCGGTGCGCGCATAGTTTAAAGTTTAATTAAAAATATAAAGTTTGATGCCAACCGGGGTTTTTCAGTGGATATATAATTTATGTGAATTATAATTTGAAAGTATCTATTTAGCTAAGGAAAAAGCAAAGCAGTATACTTCCAGCAGATATTGCCCTGGGTTTTCGCACGACTGTTCCTGTTTCATCGTTGTTTTTTAGGAAATTCTTACCAACATATACATATGTATTATTTACTTTAGTAACTAACTTATGTAAATATGTACGTATTTTTATGCTTAACCCTAGAACACACACCCGGGTACAAATGTATCCACTTTCAACTTTGAAGTGTTGTAACTTTTGAACCGCTATACCTCTATACCGCTAGGTAGGATCTAGGAAGATTATTTAGTTTTGAGTTCAAATTCAAAATTTGAACCAGATCGGACCATTGGTTCAGGAGCTACAGCCTTCCAAACACATTATATACGTAAACACACACCCGGGATACGTTTGTACCCCAATAGTAAAAATCCTCATAATAATAAAAAAAAAACATTTTTTATATTATTTTTTTATTTGAAAAATTAAAAATATTCATTTCACACATTATATTATTGACTTTTATTATAAAAATTATAAAAATACATCTTATATCTAAGGAAAATCATGGCAAATAGAGCAATTTGTTGATGTGACCGAATGTTCAAGACACATTGGCTTCTTACATTTGTCGCACAGCTTTCTGGTTTTTCTACGGCGTTTTTCCTCTTGTGCGTAACATAAATAGCAAGATCCGGACACAGGTTTTGGCGTGCGCGCTGCGGCAGATGTTGATGCATGGGCATACACAATGCTTCAGCCAAGCTGCGCAGGATCTGCTTACGCTTGTTGTTTGTTCTCCAAGGCAACATAGGGTTATTCAAATCGTAGACAATGTAGGATGCAAGAGCTGTAATATCCAACATGTTGAAGAACATCGCTAGTGGCCATCGTTTTGTTTGTCTTTGTGTTGGATATTCCGCAAACATTTGGTCCATTCGATCAACACCACCTTTGGTACGATTATAATATTCAATTATTTCAGGTTTCCCACTGTCAGCTATTTCAGCATCATTATGCATGGTCGAAAGCAAAATTACTGCTTTATTTTTTTTTGGGAACATAAGAGCACATTGTCACATTATTTTTGAAGCCAAATGTCGTTGAACCAATTGTCCTGTTTTTGTTCTGCTTCATTTCTTGAGGAATATATGATTTGTTTTTGCGCAAAGTTCCAACGATCGTGAGTTTCCAGGTGAGAAGCAGTTCTGCAACTGGCAAGGTCGTAAACAAATTGTCCATTGTAATGTTTCGGCCACTTCCTTGGTATTTGGCAGACAAATCCTTCACCACTCGTTCGCCTTGGTTCGTTTCCCTACCAGTTTCTGTTTGGCCAGTATATATTTGTCCATGCAGTGGATATGCATTTGTGGCATCGCAAATCCACCAAACCTTGATACCATATTTAGCAGGTTTTGACGGTATGTACTGCGTAAACCGTGTGCGTCCACGGTAAGGAAATAATTGTTCATCAATCGTCAAGCATGAGCTGGGCTTGTAATGTGCAGCAAGATTATTGTTCATCATCGTCCACAACTCACTGATCGGTGCTGCTTTATCAGTTAGTAAGCGTGTTGCACGAGTGTTTTTATCGTCAAATCTTAGGAACCGCAATATCGAACAGAAACGGTTGACTCCCATTGTGGCGCGATATAAAGGATAGTTTTTGACGCTCCATAAATCTCGAACATGTTCTCCATTGCTATGGTTCGCACCAGTCATAATAAGTATGCCAAAAAATTCATACAGCTCTGTTATTGACACAGGCGTCCATGACTTAGGAGTTGTGTTTGGATGCGCATTGTTGTAAGCATTATAAGTTTCTTTTGCTAACTTATTTGTGTGGCGCATAATTATATCAGCAATTTCAACGTTCATGAAACATTTGAATGTTTGCTCTATTGACAACATTTCAGTGCATCTCGCTGGTCCAGAACGTTCTCTTATAATATTTTGTCTGAGTACCTGACGACTTACATTTGGTTCTTTCATCCACTCAGTACCATCACGTGCAACAAATTTTTCGGCACTAGCAGGTAATTCATTATTTTCTTCTACTTCTTCTTCTTCATCGTCTTCTTCATCATCCTCATAGTCCGCATAATCAGGTAATACTTCTGCGGCACTTTGCGAAACTTCAGCATCGTCATCAGCAATTTCAATGTCAATAATTATTATGATTTGAATTTCTTCTTCATCTTCTGAGTCAAAGTCATAGGGAGCGTCATCGTCACAAATTTCATCAAATAAAGATTGTATATATGATTCTCGCTGTTCCTCAGTTAGCCTGCATAATAAAAAAAAAATAGTATATGTTTACATTGTTGCTTATTTTACATTTTTTACCTTCTATATGCTGCACTTGATAAATATTCGTTTCTTCTTGAAGTCATTTCGTATCCAGTTATTTATAGTTTCAGTTATATTTATTTTCACTTATATTTTCACTTCTTACACTTTTGAGCACCAAAACAAGAATGAAAATATCAACAGGCAGCATTTATAACAACACCTCGTGTGAAAACAACCCTTGCAGCTGCATATAAAATACAAAAACCAGTTATACCAGTGTATTTGCTACCTACGTACCCATACCTTGCGCGACCTTTTTGCACATATCTTTTGAACCAGGTAGAATATTTCAATGAAATAAAAACCAAAATGTGTATTCGTTGTTACTCTACAAGTATATTATTATAAATTATATTATTTTGTTTTGCATTTATCAGGACAACAACAAAAACAAAAATCCACTGTTGCATGTCCTGACTTTATTTGCCCATATCGCTGGAACCAGTAGGAATATTCGAATGAAACAAAAGACAAAATACTTGTTATATATTAAAATATACATTTAAAAAAAAAATCATAGAAATCGGTTGAATAAGCATTAAAAAAACCGCAAAATAAGGTCCCGGGTACAAACGTATCCCGGGTGTGTGTTTACGTGGTATTTTCTGGGTGTGTGTTCTAGGGTTAATATATGCAAATAAAAGAAGAAAGTAAACACAACAAACATTGAGTAAATTTTTATTTGTGTCAAACTGAAACTTTTTTCCTAATAATAAACGGTTAGCTGATTCAAGTCTACAGCAAGTTCACAAAATTAATTGAAAACTAGTATCAACCAAAGCATTGTTTATATTTGCTCAACAATGATTTTATTCAACTAACAATTAGTCTGTTCCTTTGAACTTCGGACTAAAACCTGTGGAACTGTCAAACTACAATTTTACGCTCTCAAATGAGAGTAAAAGGAGAACAGATGCAGAAGTGCATAGGAACGCAAAAAGCACTATTTCCTGTAAAAACGTCAGACGGTTTGTTTACATGTCATTGGTACTACACCGATTTGGCTGAAATATCACTAAATAATTATTAAAATTTATACATATTCAAATATTTCGTTGTTTACTTCCATTTTTTAACAAATATAAGCTTCTTTGCTTTCACTGCTTTCTGTTTTTGTTTGCACATGTAAATAAGCTGATCGTTTGACACTTTTCATGAACTTACAGGAAAAAAATCTCCGGACTAAATCCTGTAACTTCTGACTAGGAACAGTTGCTCATTTACTCTCTCAAATGTGTTCCCACTTACAGGTTTTGTGTCAATAGGAACGACTTCCTGTAAGTTCTGACTAAATCCTGTAAACCGGACTGCTATTGGAACAGACTAAATATTGTCCAATCAAGGTAGTCGTTTTGTAATTATTAACAAATATACATTTGTCCCAACTAGAAGTCTTAAGTAAATTGCAGACTTTCGTGAACTATATATTTATTTCGCCATATCCAACTATGCCACTTGATCACTATAACCAAATCTTGGTTATTATAACTAAGCCTTTTTCTGGGTGCATATTTGTTACATCCGTCGCGTTTTTTCTTGAAAAGTTGCTACGCCCATGCAAGGACGATGAAAATTGCAATACACTGACATGAACGTCTTTTAACTTTTTGTCAACACTAAAATCTTCAGCTGAGACAATTTGCTGCGTGAAGGAAGTTGGTGGCGCACCGGCAGCTGTCGCAATATCGTCACTCTTTAAACTACTTGGAGCACTACTGCACCCTCTTGCAGGTTGTGACCACAATTGTTGCTCGAATGCCTTTTCAGATGTATTTTTAAAATGTTAATTCCACTGAAAACTTGGTCACAAAATTGGCAGCTCAACCTATCTTTTGAGGTCAGGTGAATTGAATTGAGGTGAATTTTTTTTAGGTGATCAACATAATTGTCAATATTTGCGTATTCCTTTAGGCAAAGTGTGCAAATCATTTTTAATTGGTAATATTTAATAATTTCCACACGTTTTACCTGTTTATTTCACTAAAACTTGCACTTTTCGCAAAAACACACTTCACTTTTCTAACAACCAGCAAATTAGTGATGCCAACACTGCCATTTCTAAACCGGCCAAAAATTTTTCTTCTGTGTCCTTAGTAAAAAATTTGATAATCATCATTGCTAAAATTTAAATATATGTATATCTTATAAATGTGCAAAAACACTTAAGTTTTTTTTTTATTGACCAAAAAATAAACTTTTTGGTTTTTAATGGTGCATTTATTCTGAACTTTTAAAAGAAAAGAAAATACGAAGCTTAAGAATAGGGGTCTACTTACCAAATTTAGAAATAAGTATTCCATCCATTCACATACATACATATTTTCCGAGTCCATGGCGTAAATATACATCAACCGAAATTTTCCTTAGAACACAAATATAAAGAATACTAAATACTTTATATTGAAAAAATTATGATTTGACTTTAATTAAAGCCGCAAACTGAAAAAATTCGTACGATTTATGTATGGGATAGTTTTCGTTGTCGAAAATCCAAGTTTGACAAGAGATTACGGAAATTTATTCCAATATATAATAGAATGAAAAGAATTTTCGTTGAAATAATTTTCCCTTTTTGCCTTGTGTTATAATCAAGTTGGCATTACTGTTAAAAATGGATGCGTAGATGTTTGTGAATAGTTTTCAGAATCTTTGTGAATACATTCATACATTTTGTGAACGTATTCAGAAAGTTTGAGAACACGTACATTCTTCTTCTTCTTCTTATTTGGCGCTGTAACCGCCTAAGCGATTTTGGCCGAGTCCAAAACAGCACGCCAGTCATATCTCTTCTGTGCTAACTGACGCCAATTGAAAATGCCAAGTGAAGCCAAGTCCTTCTCCACCTGGTCTTTCCAACGCAGAGGAGGCCTTCCTCTTCCTCTGTTCCCAGCATCGCGGCCCGCGTTGAATATTTTCAGAGCAGGAGCGTTTCTGTCCATCCGAACGACATGGCCAAGCCAGCGGAGCCGCTGAATTTTAATTCGCTGCACTATGTCTATATCGTTGTAAAGCTCATACAGCTCATCGTTAAATCGTCTGCGATATTCGCCATCACCAACGCGTAAAGGTCCGTAAATCTTTCGCAGAATCTTTCTCTCGAAAACTCCAAGAGCCGCCTCATCAGATGCTTTCATTGTCCATGCTTCCGCGCCATACACCAGCACAGGCATGATGAGTGACTTATAGAGTGTGATCTTTGTACGACGAGAGAGGACTTTACTTCTCAATTGCCTACTCAGCCCAAAGTAGCACTTGTTGGCAAGAGTGATTCTCCGTTGGATTTCAAGGCTGACATTATTATTGGTGTTAATGCTGGTTCCCAAATAAACGAAGTCGTCTACTTTTTCAAACTTGTAACTGTCAACAGTGACGTGGGTGCCAAGACGCGTATGCTCTGACTGTTTGTGTGCTGACAGGAGATACTTCGTTTTGTCCTCGTTCACCACCAGACCCATTCGCTTTGCTTCTCTATCCAATCCCGAGAAGGCAGAACAGACGTAGCCCTTGTTTTTACCGATAATATCGATGTCGTCGGCATACGCCAGCAATTGTACGCTCTTATAAAGTATTGTGCCTGAGCGGTTCAGTTCTGCGGCTCGTATTATCTTCTCCAACATAAGATTAAAGAAATCACACGAAAGGGGGTCCCCTTGTCTGAAACCTCGTTTGGTATCAAACGGCTCGGAGAGGTCCTTCCCTATTCAGACGGAGCTGGTGGTATTGCTCAACGTCATTTTACACAGCCGTATTAGTTTCGCGGGGATACCAAATTCAGACATCGCGGCATAAAGGCAACTTCTCTTCGTGCTTTCGAAAGCGGCTTTGAAATCGACAAATAGATGGTGTGTGTCGATCCTATTCTCGCGGGTCTTTTCCAAGATATGGCATATTGTGAATACCTGATCTATGGTGGATTTTCCAGGCCTAAAGCCACACTGATAAGGTCCAATCAGCTCGTTGACGGTGGGCTTCAGTCTTTCGCACAATACGCTCGATAATACCTTGTAACCTATGCTTAGAAGGCTAATTCCGCGGTAGTTGGCGCGTATGGCGGGGTCGCCTTTCTTGTGGATTGGGCAGAGCACACTTAAATTCCAGTCGTCGGGCATGCGTTCATCTGACCATATTCTGCATACGAGCTGATGCATGCACCTCATCAGCTCCTCGCCGCCGTACTTGAATAGCTCGGCTGGCAGGCCGTCAGCTCCAGCAGCTTTGTTGTTTTTCAGCCGCGTAATCGCTATTCGTACCTCGTCATAGTCAGGCGGTGGGACAGCTACTCCATCATCATCGACTGGGGACTCGGGTTCGTCTTCCTCACTACTTTCAGCGCTGCTATCATTCAGTAGGTTATAAAAGTGTTCCCTCCACAATTAAAGTATATTCTGGACATCGGTCACTAGGTCGCCATTGTTGTTCTTACAGGAGTTCGCCCCGGTCTTGAAACCTTCCGTAAGTCGCCTAACCCTCTGGTAGAATTTTCGGGCGTTCTTCCTGTCGGCCAGCATCTCAAGCTCTTCGCACTCACGTATTTCGGCCTCTCTCTTCTTATTGCGGCAAATACGTCTCGCTTCCTTCTTCAGTTCCCTATAACGGTCCCACATGGCTCGCGTTGCGCCTGATCGCAGCGTGGCCCTGTAGGCGGCATCTTTTTTCTCTGCGGCTTCTTGACATTCCTCATCGTACCAGTTGTTCTTTCGGGCTCGCTGAAATCCAACTACTTCTTCGGCGGCGGTACTTAATGATCGGGAAATGTGGTTCCACTGCTCGCGTACGTCGGATTGTTGAAGAGTGCTCTCAGAGAGCAGGTGTGTGAGTCGAGTGGCGAATAAATTGGCCGTCTGTTGTGATTGCAGCTTTTCGACGTTAAGCTTTCCTTGCATTGTTGGGCGCACATTTTTTGCTGCACAGAGGCGGGTGCGTATCTTGGCTACAACAAGATAGTGGTCCGAGTCGATGTTTGGCCCTCGGAGTGTACGTACGTCCAAAACGCTTGAAGCATGCCTTTTTCGATCTGGAGACAGCCATGTAGCTTGGTGGATGTTCTTATGCTGGAACCTAGTACTACATATTACCATATTTCGGGCCCCGGCGAAGTCGATCAGCCTCAGTCCGTTATCGGACGTTTCGTCGTGGAGGCTGAATTTTCCGACAGTGGCGCCAAAGATCCCTTCCTTGCCCACCTTGGCATTAAAATCGCCAAGCACGATTTTGACATCGTGTCGGGGGCAGCGCTCATATGTACGTTCCAAGCGCTCATAGAAGAGATCCTTGGACGCCTCATCCTTCTCTTCCGTCGGGGCATGGGCGCAGATGAGCGAGATGTTGCAGAATTTAGCTTTGATGCGGATTGTGGCTAGATGTTCGTCCACCGGGGTGAACGCCAGTACTCGGCGACGGAGTCTCTCTCCTACCACGAATCCAACACCGAATTTGCGCTCCTTTACGTGGCAACTGTAGTAGACGTCGCAAGGCTTCACGCTTACTTTACCTTGCCCCGTCCATCGGATTTCTTGGATGGCGGTGATGTCAGCCTTTGTCTTCCCGAGGACATCAACCAGCCGGGCAGAGGCACCTTCCCCATTAAGGGTCCGGATATTCCAGGTGCATACCCTTAAATCATAGTCCTTTATACGTTTGCCGTGGTCGTCATCAGAAAAAGGGGGTCTCATCCGAGGCTTGTTGGAATTTTTCATTGGGCGGGGTTTTAACGTGGCGGGACCCAAACCCAGCGCACGCGAAGTTTTACGCCTTCTCACTTTAGCTCGCTCCCAAACGGGTGTTTGGTTGCTACCCAGAGGATACGTGGATATAAATATCCGGACGTTGTGAGCTGCGATTTGAACCGCACGCACAAGAATCGCTTCTGGCCACTCCCAGGTGAATGGCAGTCAAAAGTTTTCCACTTCTGCGCACGGAACCATCCTCCTTTTCCACTTCTGCGCACGGAACCATCCTCCTCCTCTGAAAATTATTCGTAAGGATTATAGAAAAAGTTTATGAATTATGATTCACAAATTCCTTGAATGGTATCATAAGTCCTATGAATTTTTTTATACGTTTTACGTATAGTATTCCAAAATTTTATGAACTATGTAATATACTCTATGAAAATATTTAATGAAGTTTGTAGGAAAAGTTTATGACTTTATATTCAGAAATGTTATGCATATTTTTCATAGTTTTATTGAATAGTGTTCTAAGGTTATGTGAACTTTTTCGTAAAATTTGTTAAAAGTATTCAAGAAAATGGAAAAACAAGGTTTAAGAGCGATTGTTCATAAATCTTTCAAGCATATACATAACCCTTGTGAATTGCTTCATAATTTCTTTGAATAGTTTTAGAATACTTTGTGAACGTTTTCATAAGCTTTACGAAAACTATTCATAACAATTGAGAATACACCTCTAGAATGATAATTCACAAACTTTTTGAATAAGTTCATAAGCTTTATTAAAAGCTTCATTAGTCTTATGTATTTCTTCATACGTCTATTGAATAATTTTAGTAAAATTGATGAATGCGCTGCATAAACGGTTTGTGAACGCTGTTCACGAAAATTTTATGAATTATTTTTATCCGTGCAGTTACCCTAATTCTTAATCCTTATTTCTGTCATTGTCTCCATTTTCGTCTTTATCTTCACTTCTGGCTTCTTTTTTTTTTTGACTTCATCGTTATCATTTATTTCTTCATCTTCATATTTATCTTTATTTCAAAGCTTAATTTCAAATGTGTAGTGAAACAACAGGCGAAACATGTCAAATTGAACATGTTGCAGCAACATCTTTACACAATTCGAAAATGTTTAAACGACGGTTTTGGCGGTAATTTTCAACCAATTGTGAAACCATAAAAACTTGCTAATCTACGGAAAAATGCCTTTCCAACAGTGTTCTTGGTTTTAAAATCGGTTGAGTAGAATCGCCAAACGAACGGAGACAAAATTTATGTTAGCATATTAATATATAGATGTACATATCTGTGCCGTGGTTTTAAAGTAGCCTAAGTCGAGATAAGAAAAAATTGGGTTTTTGTTATAACAGAGGAAACCCCTTTGATCTCTCTTTTCCTTGTTTTAATAGTGGTAACTATGACAAAGTTATAAGGCTTTAAAAAATATCTTAAATCGAACGGTTAAATGTGGCATCAGTTAAAACAACTTATCTTCAACAAAATTGATGTGTCTAGCATTGTATGAGAAATTATTTTATTAAAACAACTTAATTAGAGTTATTTGAGTACCAAAACATCATGTTTATTTGCGTTTTCCATTTATTAAAAAATCCTAATTTAAGCTTAGTTAATTTTTTCGCCCAAATTTGTTTCAACAAAAGCGCTTAAGCAAGAAAATGGTGTTTTCCCACTCACAAATAAACCAGATTATAGAAGATTTAAGCCATTATTTACCTCTTATAAAATCCATATTGGTCCAAAAATTACGATTTAAAGAAAAAATTGATTTTTCTTCATTCATTCAAGTTTGAGTTAGGCTAGTTTAATTGAACGAAACAGATACATCTACTATATATTTGTAAAAGTATGTATGTATGTATGTGCCAGGTTGCAGTCTAAACGGACAGACAGAATCGAGCGAAATTTTGACAGAGTATTGCCATGACACCTGGGTCTATAATAGGGTAAACAAAATTGGGATCCGACAAGGGGGCGTGGCGCCTTCCATAGGCGTGAAATTTTCAATCAGCCATAACTTCCAGACCATAAGTCACATGAACTTGAAACTTGGTATGCAGACATTTTAATGGTAGATGCTTATAGGCGGGTATATATAATCGAGTTTGTAAAAGGGGGCGTGGCACATCCCATAGGCGTGGAATTTTTGATCAGCTATAACTTCGGAACCATAAGCCGCATGAACTTGAAATTTGGTATGCAGACATATCAATGGTAGGTGCTTATAGGAGGGTATGTATAAACGAGGCTGTAAAAGGGCGTGGCACATCCCATAAGCGTGGAATTTTTTGTCAGCTATAATTTCGGAACCATAAGCCCCATGAACTTAAAATTTGGTATGAAGACATATCAATGGTAGGTGCTTAGGGTATATATAAATGAGTTTGTAAAAGGGGGCATGGCGCATCCTATAGGCACATAAAATTTAAATTTGGTATGCAGACATATCTATGGTAGGTGCTTATAGTAAGGTGTATATGAATGAGTTTATAAAAGGGGGCGTGGCACATCCCGTAGGCGTGGAATTTTTAATCAGCCATAAATTGGGAACCATATGTCACATGAACTTGAAATTTAGTATTCAGACATAGACATCTATGGGAGGTGTTCAGAGTAAAGTATACATAAATGAGTTTGTAAAAGGGGTATATACATATATGTATTCATCTATTAGATAACTCGGATATTTAAAAATGTGTGTGTGTGTTTTTTTTTTAAATCGTTTTTTAATCCCGTGATGCTGTTAAACGAAACAGGTTCATTCATAATGAATAAAACTCCTTCCGAATTAAGCATTCTACCAGAAAAGTGCAGCTATACTAAAACAGCTAATCGAATAGGCAGCTAAACGGAATGTACCGTAGTAGAATAATTTTAATTTAGAAATTTGATCGTTACCTTAATCCACTTAATATTAATAATGGAACAAGATTTGTAGTACAAGTGATGATCAATATATATTAGTTAAAGCACGATAAAGCTAAAAGTATGGCCCACAAGGATGCCTTAATGTAAACAAAGAAAATAGTTTGTCTCCTTTAAATTATGCTGAACTGAACATTTGTTTTACTGTTTTATATTTTGATTTGTTTACCCCGAACGACGTCGGGTGCTCTGCTAGTACATACATACCCTGCAAGAACAGTGACCATCATTTGACTGGCAAGGCTGATAGAGATTTCTGTCACTGGCTACCTACAAGTTTCTATCACATTCTAAAGGGCAGTGTGAAAAATCTGATGTAAACATTTGTGTACATATGATCTTCCGTCTTCCTCCAACTTATGGCCTTATATATTGGTCTCTTTTTAACCAACGCAAAATTTGCAAATGTGTTAGTAAGATAAATGAGAATGTGTTAGTTTCCATCACACAATTCTTGTAGGGTATATAATAATACTTTCAAGAAAATAAATTGGAAATTGGTACACATCATTTAATGCAAATGACAGGTGAGACTCAATATGGATGCGCATATCGATAGGCAGACAGTATGCAATTTACAGAAAAATTTATTTGTCAAAGATTTCTGAAGAAATTGTAAAGATGAGGAAGGTTAGAATATGTTAGATCGCTTTAAGGGTATATGTAAACATTATTATTATTATTTATGGGTTCCCTGAGTGAACTCTTGTCAAGTAAACCGGTCTAATTATATAAAGAAAAAATCTAAAATAGCATTGTGCAAATGTCAAATTTTCCACATATGGGATGTAATGCCGCACGTAGTTGTAATCGCAGTACAGCTAAAACATTCTGAAAACACTGGAAAAATTCCAACGAAACTGGCATTCAATCTTTAATGAAATCTCAGTGAACTCAGTCAACTTCAAGCTCAATAATGATTCATCTTAATCCCCATTTTGGTTAACAAAGAAAATATTCAACAACAAATGTCAAAATCGTAAATTGATCAACAACAAACCGATAGGCAAACAAAAGAAGCAGCAAAGCGCCATCGACAGCAGAGAGTGTCAGCAAAAGAAAAAGCATTCAAGTGGCAGTCGGAGCATGATTTTAGCCACCGGCTGTGACTGACATAAGCCACAGTATCCCTGCAAAAATCGTGGGACCATGTAGTCTATTTGTGGTAAATTGGGGTACTTACAAAAGTGATCCTCTGTCATGCTGTAGCGGACCAACTCGTGTCTCTGCGCCAGCTTATTGTTTGTTATCCGATCACTGCTCGTGTTTTAACGAAATGTGATTGAAGTTGAGCATTTGAAAGCACATTTTCATGTCTGGCTGTAGCTGAATGTGTAGACATGCTCGCTGTTAGTTCTTAGCTCCCAGCATGTTCGGGTTCGAATGCCCTCAGAGGCAGCATGTAACTTTTAATTTTTGTCTTGGTTTTTATTAATTTCGAAAAAGCATTTGAGAAGTGAAGAACAAAAGCGTGTACAAACGAAAAAATATAACAACAATGCCATTGTTAATATGTTGGAGTAGTTTTGTGCTACTCTGATGTAATGCAGGGATGGAGTATATGGTCCTGCCCTAGGACATCGCAATGTTAATTGGACCATATTTTTTATATGAATTGTGGTTAATTTTGGAGTACTCCTTGGTCCTTAGGGAGTACTCTTTACACGCATGCATGGAGTAGTCGCGATTTTTGCAGGGATTCACTTGAGGAGGCTGCAAACACTGCAAAAAACAAAACGAAACAAATAAGAAGACGGAAACGAGAAAAACGCGTAAAGATGAGGGACAATAAAAAAATACTAGCTGGATCCTTAAAAAATATCCAAATTTTAAAGCAAGCATATTCAACAAAAGCAAATATTTTCGGTTTTCCATACGCGGGCATAGTAAGCAAAACAAGTGCCAAAAATGTGAGCTAATCAATAATAACACGACAGGGATAAACAGTGAAGCCCATCAACACTTGCAATATGACGCTGGAATTTTACGATGCACTCCAAAGCAAGCAAGCAGACAGGCAAGCATGCAAATTTTAGTACAAAAAACTTGCGGGGTATAAAAATGTCAAACGATTTGTGCGAGAAAATTATGAGCGCTCATTAGTGGTGAGGAACGCCAATTGTGCAACATGTGCCACTAACCGATGGATGCGCGTGGTGGACACACATCTGCTGTTAAGCATACATATGTACATATTTGCAAATCCAGCGACCCAAATCAACGGTGTGTTCAACTGCTTGCAAGATCACCACTTGTGTTAGTTAATCGTATAGGGTACTGCAGGCACCATAGCCGGCCAGAGGATCCGCTTAACCTTCGATATTGGCAAAGTCCAGCCAAGTTTTAAGCGCGCTTTGGCTTTTTGGCATTTTGGTTGGACAACGGCTTGAGCTGCAGTTCAACTGAGCTTTTTTACTACAAATGACTGTGTTGACAGCGTATTAATGTACGGTCATAATTCTCGCTCACTTCTGAGTTGGCTGTCTGGCACTACACCTTTGCCTCAACGTAACAGCCTAAAAATGTAGGCTTAGGTCGAACGGTCAGGAGTAGCATGTGAAAATTCTTATGTGATGTTGAAGTAAAAAAAAATGTTTACCTTAACAGACAGTATGACGTCCCGGTTGAATTTGGATTGCGCTAATAAGGCGAATGCTACAATCCAAAGTTTGTACAACTCTTAAGCGTTGGTCATAAATTTTACTTTAAGCCAAAGGGGCTGCCAATAAGTGCAAATCGTCAAAACCAGGTTCATTTGTTTGGGGGTATGGTTTTTGGGCTTACAAAAAATGCATTCACATTTGTATGGGCTTGCGTATATGTTCATATATACATATGTACTTGTGTATAAGTACTCGATGTGTCATCCAGAGTCAGGTCAGAAGTTATATGAAAGAGTGTTAAGAAAATGAAAAGCTTGCGACTTAAATTACACGAACCGTTTTAAAATCGACGATTTTTTTAATATTTTTACTCAAATAAAGTTGGTTTCATTTCGATTATGATAATTGATATGCATAGATTCAGAAAAAGCATTCCGTGCTGCTAGGAAAAAAGTATATTATGCTAAGGAAATATTAGCTTGAAATGGCTCCAATGACATAGCTGTCTTAATATGAGTAAACGAGTTGACTCAATTAAAGGAAAACACAATTCCTTAGTTTTAAGTACTGTTTGCTTTATTCTTAGGAAAAATTAACTTGCCGTGAAAGGAATAAATATTTATGTCATTGTGCTCGCGGTGCTCAAACAGTCGCAATGGCCGACAGAGCAAAACTTTTGCCAGCAAAGCGCTAGACGTAGAAGCAACATATGTATGTAATAATGAACGGCATGGGATCACTAAACTAAACTAAATAAATTTATTAAATTCACAGCAGTTAAACGAGTAAACAAGCAGCGTTCATTGTTACATACATATGTTGCTCCTAGGTCTAGCGCTTTGCTGGCAAAGTTTTATCTGGAACTGCCTCAGCGCTTCGGATCAAACACCGCCTAAGTTTCATACCCTAATTGGAAATAAAATATATGTATGTCTTGGGGTCAACAAAAGAAGAAAATTCGTTTGCATATTGTTAAGCGCATTGCAATGTTCTTATGATTTATCCCTGACGGAAACAAGTGATTTTTTTTTTTAATCAACTAATTGAAAGACTACTTTAAAACAAATGCAATGAGTAAATGTTTCGAATTTTTATACTCTTTTTGATAAAAAAAAAACAATTTGTGTCTTGGAAGTATGAAAAAGCATCTGTGAAGTCCAGAACGCAAGCGTATTCAAAAGAAACATACTGAGTTTGAAGTTGTGTAAACCAAATTCATTTTAAAGTAGTTGAAATTAAATGCAGAGTCGGACAGTCGACTTGCTGCTTGCACACAATTCAAACTGAATAGAATACAAATTTAACCAGCTGACTGTCAACGCGTGCAAAAGGATGGAAGTTGGCCATATTTTCGCTTGCCCCGAAGCTAAAGCGGTCTATGTTCGTACAATTCATCTTAGCTGTCAAGGCAATTATGTCACGCAACAAGAAGCAAAAGTTTTATTTGACATGTACTTTAGAGCTAGCATTGTCGTAAAGTCGTAGAATATGCTACATTTTATACATATAATTATAAGAAAAGGAAAACCATACATACTGAGGATCAAAAGAATGCGCTATTCAAATGACTATGAGAGTATATTCCATAAGAAAATAGTTAAGCTCATTCCCATGATCTTCGATAAAGACTCCTTAACATTCTGTCAATTTGGGAGCCTCAGGTAGAGATTCGCTACGTGTGAGCCCGGGCTTAGTGCTGTGATTAAGTGAGCCCCCACCTTCATGGAAACTCAACACTGCTATGCAAAATATCCTCAGCAAAGGTAATGGCGGCGTATGGTTGTTGAAAATACACTTGTATCCAGATTTCTGCCACCAACTATTTCCGTTTCATTCTACTCAGCATCATATCAATATCCTTTCTTTTTAAGCCTGCAAAGTGATAGTACCTAAGCACTCGGCGATTAACCTTTGGAATTCAGCGTGTATCACTCTACTTCCGTAAAAAGTTTCATGCCCAAAAAGACGGTGAGATGTGTAACTCATGTCGGGAAGTTTAGACGAAGAACGAATTTTACTGACAAATTTAGATAGGCAACGCTTTCCTGAAGTTCTCAAAATGCGAAATTTGTATGTACAAAGGCACATACATACATATGTACATACATATTTATTATATATAGTACATTTAATAAAAAAATTACTAAGGACTTACTCACGGACACTCATGAGTGCTAAGGAGTAAGGATCCCAGTGTGAACTCGAGAATACCAATATTTAAGTGGTTTACCAATTCCTACTGCATTCAGCAGAGTTTCTTATGTGACTATTTACCAGATTAGCTAGATAAGCCAAACAAATTAGAATAAAAACAAAATTTTTTCCTACGCCTACAATCTCGAAAGAAGTACCTACATACATATGTACATATCGTCACCTGGAATGCAAAAAAACATAACAAACATCGGCCCTGAAATGCAAAAAGTCGTAACTAAAAAAAAATCAAAATTTTCTTTTTGACTGACTGATGGGTTTCACAAGAGTGGTAGAATACAAGATTGCGCCCATCAGAGAGGATTTTTGAGAATAATTTTTGGGTGACGTCACACTGGTGAATTTTCGAGGGAAATGCCAAAACGCGAGCAGGAATGAAAGAAGAAGAAGAAATGTTGCAAGCAAAACGTAAATAAGTTGCACAAGTGTGACGTCATACAAACAGCGATTTACAACTCTCCACATCGTTTTACGAAAAAAAAATATTAGTAACGAGTTTTTCCATTTCAACACTCTTTAACTACTAGCTTTGATTCCGCACAATAAAGAGAGATCTAAAAAAGATTTTTTCCTAAGAATTTGTTTCTTAAAAGCTACCAAAACTGTCATCAACCTTGGCCAACAATTTTTCAAAAAGTTTTCTACTGTCCTGAAATTTGCTTAATTTTAATTTTTTATTTGGTTTAAATTTTAGTATTGGGCTAAAAAACTACGTACCTAAAGCGTTTTCATTTCTTAAAATAAATTTTGCCCTTTTATGTGGGAACTCTTCTTTGCGTTGCCCTGAAACCTGAAAAAATTTTGCGTTCTTCATATGGGAATAAAACAGAAAATATGCTACTTCATCAGAAGTTCATTTATAGAACTTAATAAAACTGAATGATTCACTTGCACTTTAAGTCTTTAATTAATTTCATACGAAAACACTTATTTCTTATACAGAAAATAGTTTTATTTTTACAACGTAAATTAAAAATCAACCGTGCAACTCTCGCCCTCTCGCTTATTTGAGGGCAGAAAAGGCAGCACTTTTGCCGGATCAGAGCGCAACCTGCTGAGAAAAGAACACGGTGCCCTGTGAAAAGGCTGAGAAAAGAACATGACAATTTGACAGCGCTCACTCAGGTCAGAATAATAGCTAAAATAAGAATTTTTCTAAAAATTCTGAATAAAAGGTTGTTCCTTAAAACTTTCGTCGAAGTGCTGATTTTTTTTAAACCAAATACTTTATCTAACGCTGTAATATTTAATTTAAATATCTATTAAATGTATTGTGATCTTTTTGACCGATTTTGTATAAATCTGAATTGGAAAAAAAATAAGTTAAGGCCTTTCTATATTAGGGTAACGATATGAAGATGATGTCTGAACTGATTTTTACCAAATTCCATTTTTCGAACTGTGCGGCATTGAAATTAACAAGCTAACATATGTATGTATGCATATCGAACCATATATGATAATAGATATCAGTTGTCTTCTTGATCTACGCTGCCTACTTTGGAAAAAATATCAAAATAACTCATGATACTTAAAAAACAAACTTCGTCAGTACCTAAAGATGTAAAAGTAGGCCGTATTTGCGCATTGTACGCCCAGACCATTTGGCAACACCATCCCCTTTTGAAATTGTGAATTCCTGAACATAAATCCAACTTCCAAGAAATATTGCCCGTAAAAATGATAATTATGAGTGCTCTTCTTAGATGCTGCCGAACGTCAGTCCAACTAACTGACAGACGGGTGTATTTGTAGATACTAAAATAGCTTTGCCATTTCATGCAACTATTTAGCAACTGTCGCTTCCCTTTGACATCAGCGACAATTATGACAAATAAAAATGTCTAGCGAAATCTTTTCAACCAGACAAAGTGAATGATTGTATCTGGGGTGGCGTTGAAGAATACCTAGAATGTGACGCCTAGATTGCTGAGATTGACAAAACGTTTCGCTCACCATTAAAGCAAATGACTAATGTGACTGACAAAAGTGCCATCTGTCAATTTGACAGTTTGACTTAAACATCTATGTTGAATTGTTGTTGGAATGAGGATATTTATTAATAAATCGAAGGACAAACGATTAAGAAATTGAAAATGTAATGGGAATTGATATTTTAATATTACTTACAACTTTGTATTTTGTTTATTTACATATCTACATGCATACCTACTATGTAGTATTGTGTACAACATCAAATTAATTTCGTTTTATGCAACACAATCTGTGCACTTACAACATGTTTACCACTTCTTCCGCTTGCCATTCATCATCTGACATGAGCCTGAACGAAGAAAGTGCCCATAAAGTTTATGCTCTCATTCGCTCCTTCTCCTTCACCTACTTCCTCCTGCTCCTCTTCGACTCATTTACACCACCCTGAACTTCAACTTCAACTACTGATCTTCAACGAGTTGGGTGTGTGATCTTGTCGATCTACGAATACAACACTAGCTGCTGGGATGGCTCCTTTCTTTTGTTCGTCTTATTTGTTGTGTAATTATTGCGCCTCTTTATATTGCGAAAGTGCCAAGTAGTGAATTTACTGCATTGCAAATGCAATGAGACGCAAATGTCATTCAAACAGAACACCAGCCAAGAAGTGTGCAAATAAATCATTCCAGCAGCCAAGAATGAGCCGAGAAGTGCCTCTGCAGCACCGCAAAAGAGATGTGGGATATGTGGCATAAAAGGCGCTTTACGTTGTCGTCGTTGTTGTTGTTGTTGTTGTTGTTGTTGTTCGCTTTGTTCAAGTACGCTTGCCAGTGCGATTATTTACGAGCTGCATGGCAAGCGATGTGGAAAATGATTTGTTCAGGCCGAGCAGAAAGGTTGTTGCCGCTGGGAGTTTTATGGGAGATACATACAAGGCCAGCACGAGGAAATGTGAAGAAAGTTTCGATAGTTTTTGCCTGAGCACACGGTTGCCACTTCCCTAAATTTTTGTGTACCAAAAAGTGTACCAA
>NW_023458560.1:16374149-16379216 GCF_013731165.1 Rhagoletis pomonella
AAAAAAAAACACCACGCTCTTTTGGTTGCCAGTTTAGTTTTTCGATGACATAAATATATAATATGTATTAATAACATTTTTCTTGTTTACTTGCAGAACATTTTCGAGCCTGGATTTCTCCCAAACGGATGGGGATACAATTAACAGCAACACACAGGACTCAGAGGTGGAGAATTGCGAAGAAATTAGTTCTCCAAGAGCCTCTATTGACGCTAGCTCCATAAAAAAAAACGGGCCCGAATGGAAGACAAGGCAAATGAGAGATTTGGGTCACTATGTGATGTAGTGAATAAATTCCTAGAAAGGCAATCTGAATCCGAAAGCTTTGATAAAAGCCGCAATTACGAGTTCTATAAGGTTCTGGATAGTTACTTATTAAAGCATTCAGAACAGATACAAGATACATTGAAAATGGAAATATTAAACTACGTATTCAATTACAATTGTGTTTAATTTTTTTTTTGTGAGCCGGTGCTTTAATAAATAGCTTTCTAGAACCTTAGAAAACTGAATTTTTTTAGCTATTATTAAAGCTTTCGGGTTGCAGTTAATTGTTACTATTGTGCTGTTTGCGAATCCGTAATTGATAACTTTCTGAAATTGTTTTTGTACCTTACACTTATTTGCACCTGTGTTCAAAAAAATACTTTGTGAAATTGTTTTTGTACCTGTGTAATCGTAACTTATTTACACCTGTGTTCACAAATATTGGAGTAGAATTCAAAATGAAATTGTGTGCAACCTAAGAATATTTATTTTTAATAATTTTCATTTAAATCATATTTTTATTTATAACCGAATACGTTTAAATCCAAGTTTCGAATCTACTATAAACTAGAATTTGAATGAAAATTATTAAAAATAAATATTCTTAGGTTGCACAAAATTTCATTTTGAATTCTACTCCAATATTTGTGAACACAGGTGTACAACTTAGTGAAATAGTCTTTTTTAAATAAGGGATTCAAACCTCTTAATTTATGTTTTTAAATAGAGCATTGAATCCTCTTAATTTATGTTTTTAAATAGAGCACTGAATCCTCATAATTTATGTTTTTAAATAGAGCACTGAATCCTCATAATTTATATTTAGGTGTTTTTTGTTGTGCCTTGTAATTATAAAATAAAAAGTTAATGTTTATACATACACACGTATGTACAATATAATACTAATATTTTATTTAAAATGTATGGTGTTTACAGTGAGTATGATTAATTTAAAAACCAATTTCGGAATTAAAATAGTGGTACATATTAAAAATTTAAAAATTAATGTTTACTACAGCCCGCGACAAAAGATAGCACATCAATATTTTGACCAGTTTTTACTACTTTTCTTTTGTCTTTAACATTCATTTATTTTTTATTAAATTATAGTTCTTTATCCAGCAAAAGCCATATAAATCTAAATTTCAAAATTTGTAAAATTGTATATGTTATAAAACAGCATACTAAAAATGATTAGAAATTCTAATAAATATGATTGAAATTAGTATGAAAAGTTTGTGAAATTTGGATTTTTAAGATTTTTGTTAGCTAATGAGCTATAATTTTATAGAAAAATAATGAAGAAAGAAAAGATATATAGTCAAAACTGATCAAAATTTTGATGTGCTACCGTTTTGTCGCGGGCTGTATCTTGTTGTATCGTTTTTGTATGTGCTTAAAAAGCAAAACAAAAATGATGTGCTAATCATGGCTATCACAGAATCCGTCGTAGTCCGATTTTTCGTGGAATCTACGAAAATGCTATCCTTGAATTCGATTAGCTACGAACGTAGCATATACTTTTAATTCACTCCTTCGCTTTAATTCGGATCCAGTGATCGCATTTTCGTAGATTTCACGAAAAATCAGACTACGATGGATTCTGGGATAGCAACCAATACTAATTAATAAAGAATGAATTTATGAAAAAATAGGTACATCTAAAAGTATAGTTTAAGAACAAATTGATGAAAGAGAATATTATTATTTAATTAATAGGGTGCGCGGCTATGTAGTCTTTTAACTGATCCCTCAAATTGAAAGCACTTCTGGCGGCATTGTTCGCCATTAATCGACCAGTTCCTCGAAGGGGCGTTGTAATTTCCTGTCGCCATAAACCACCGACAATATTGTCTCCTTGGTATTGGTCGACAAATTCTGGTGGGCAATAAGTGCCATCGTGCATTTTTAAAAAGTTATGTAATAGCACTGTTGCTTTGACAATGCTCTCGGCACTCGTTGGATGCATTTGCAATGGGGACAGAAGAATTCTCCAGCGAGCTGTCATAATTCCAAACGCGTTTTCTATAACGCGCCGAGCTCTTGAAAGACGCTTATTGAAAAGTTCGCGGTCAGGCGACAAACGTATTCCTAAAAAGCGTATATGTATGTTTAGAAAAACGAATAAAATTTCAATAGGTAAAGTATATGCAAACCTGGATATGGTCGCATAATATAGCTTTTTAAGGGAAATGCTGCATCTCCAACAAAAAAATGAGGAAATCTAAGGGTGGAGTGTGGCAGAATATCATCCTCGGGAAGGTCTAATTGGTTGTTGAAAAGTCTTCTCCCAAAGCTGGAATTGCACAATACACCACCATCACTTTGAGAGCCATATGCACCAATATCGATGCAGGTAAACGTGTAATTAGCATCGCAACATGCCAAAAGTACGATGGAGTATGTTCCCTTGTAGTTGTAAAATAAGGATCCCGAGCTAGGAGGGCACTTTAATATTATGTGCTTTCCGTCAATAGCACCTACACAATTGGGAAAGTTCCAAATCGAATTGAAATCGTTTGCAATACGTTTCCATTCATGTCGGTTTGGTATAGACAAGTATATGCCACCCAGTTCATCCCAAAGAACCTCACATGTTTCCAAAACGATTTTATTTGCCGTGGAGCGTCCCATTTTATATGATATGGCGAGCATGTGCTGACTACCTCCATGTGCTAAATAACTATAAATATACCAAGTTCATTTCTATTTTGTCAAAAGATTATAGGTTAATGTCTTTAATTTCCTTACTTCAAAGTTAAAAAGAGTCTTAATGCGGCAGGTATTGATGGCCTATTGGAATGCTTAGTAAGACGCTCTCCTACAAGTCCGAGGAGATGGTCAAACATCGTTCTGCTCATTCTAACCGTTTTTTTTTAACTGCTCAGTGTCATTATTATACATTTCTTCAAAACTTGATGCAAATAGTCCATTGATATCCCGACTTAAGTAAAGTGGTCTCACCCAAGACTCCCGGCGGGAATTTATTTTTCGCAAACATTCGCGAGTCTTCTTCATCATTAGTGCAATTAAAATGACTTCAACCGCTTCTTTAGACAACATTTTAATTGCGATAGCTTTAAAAAACAAACACACTTTAAATTATATTTTCACTGCAAAATTTTCGCTTTGGTGATGACAATGAAAACAATAGATGTCAAAGCGTTCATTGTAGCAAGCATACTTTTAACGTGCGTTCTGTCAAACCAACGCCAACGCCAAAGCCAACGCGAAAGTTCTATGTGGACCGGCCTTAATTGCGCCACTGTTTTTGAAGTTTTTCCAACATGCAAACATACTCACACACGTGCACATATGTATGGATGTAGATGGGACTGCATTTATTTATTTTTTTTTATATGATATAGAGACATTTTGCTTGTTCGCTCAAAAAATGCGCCAACGAAAGCAACACTTGCGCATATATACTTGTGTATCAGCTATGAACAACAACAAGTGTTTTGTTGCTACTTAGCGTGTTGTTTTTGTTTTTTCAACAGCTGTTAAATTAGTTCAACACTTTGGATGACGTATGTTCCACAAGCATGACATTCGACTGACAGTTGGTAATCTCTGGCATGTTGGCAATTTTGATGATGTGACGTGCGACGTAGCGACTTTGCGATGTGATGAGATGCGATGCGATGCAAAGTGACTACTGCTACCACAACTACGGCTATGACTTAACTTACGTAGTAATGTTGGGTGCATTTCTGGTGCACTGACTGACACACACGCAGCACACGGATTGACGATAGGCAGTGTCTGGTAGCCAAAGTGTTACAAATGAATTTGTTGCTGAATTAAATATTTAGTTCGTGAGTTGGATGTTGCCGCCGGTGATCCAGTGCAGCTTATAGGGTTACATATATGTAAATATCGGCGTATATGTATGCACATATTTACATGTACATAGGCACGTACATACATACATATACATAAGTGGGTATTAGATCTTTTTTGTTGTAGATCAGCGGACGTTGTCTACAGTTTGATGATTTTATTATAGTTGTCACAGTTATATGGGCCGGGAATGAGTTGAGCTCAGACTGGTTAATTAAATGGTGCAGAAAAACATGGCTAATGAAAGAAAATGATTTGCATTAACACATCACAAAACGCTGTAGGTATGTAGGTATGTACATATCTAAGTTTTAGCGCGAGCAGGGCTGGTTGGTATATAAAAAAGGTGCAGCAAATTCTTCTCAAATATTTTTAATATTTAGCGAGAAGAGGAAATTTAGAATAAGAGTGTTTATTTTGAGCGACCGCTGTGGTGTAGTGGTTAGCAGTGCGCGCTACCATTCCGTAGGCCTAGTTTCCGACACCTAAAAATGAAAAAAAATGCAGGCAATGGCAAACCTCCGAATGTATTTCTGTCATGATAAAGCTTCTAAAAAAAATACAATCGCCGTTCGGAGTTGGCGTAAAACTGTAGGTTCCTCCCCTTTGTGTGGCAACATCAAGGCGCACGCCACAAATCGGAGAAGAAGCTCGGCCAAACACTAAAATATGTATGTGTAAGCGCCAATCTATTATTATGATTACTAAACAAATATACATAAGTATAGCCGGACTTAAACACCCATGTACCCTTAGCCAGTCAGTCATTGGGTGCCCTTTTCCATCTCTTATTGATAGCTGGACAGCCTATAGCAGATTCATCCAATCAGCCTCTAGGCAAATGTTGCAGTAAGGAGTAGATGTGATTTTTAGTCTTTCCTAAAGGGGAAGTGTGTAGAAAATTTGCTGATTTGAGCCATTTCCGAGGTGCTGTTATCCGTGCAATTAGTTAGTGGT
>NW_023458560.1:16379316-16390087 GCF_013731165.1 Rhagoletis pomonella
AACGCGATCACCGCCACGATCAGTGAGCTGGATTTTTGCAATATCGCAGAACATGTGTATACAATACATGCATATGTATGTATATGGATACGGTGTGTGTGTGTGTGCGTTGGTGGATGATCGCGTGGTGCGGCGGTTGGCCATGAACGAGATCGCCAAAGACATGCTCGTGCAACAAATTGCAATTGCCGCCGCAGCAACAGCAATAGGAGCAGTCACTGCCAGTGGCTGTGCCACTGCAACAATAGCAAAGTGATCACGCTAGTAGTTGGGAGTGCAGCAACGGAGGCACTGTCGACAACCAGCGACCGATCAACAACGGCCGGGCGGTCGTTGCAACGCGATAATTATGTTTTTAATGTGCAGTTAATTGTGTTGCAATAATTTTGTTGTTTTTGCTGCTGCTGCTGCTCGAAGTGTTGCTGTGGCACTGACAGTGGCAATGTTGGGAGCTTGAAATATTTTAATTGCGCCACTGTTTTTGCAGTTTTTCCAACATGCAAACATACTCACACACGTGCACATATGTATGGATGTAGATAGGACTACATTTATTTTTTTTTTGTATATGATATATTCAACTTCTCGAGACATTTTGCTTGTTCGCTCAAAAAATGCGCCAACGAAAGCAACACTTGCACATATGTATGTACTTGTGTATCAGCTATGAACAACAACAAGTGTTTTGTTGTTACTTAGCGTGTTGTTTTTGTTTTTTCAACAGCTGTTAAATTAGTTCAACACTTTGGATGACGTATGTTCCACAAGCATGACATTCGACTGACAGTTGGTAATCTCTGGCATGTTGGCAATTTTGATGATGTGACGTGCGACGTAGCGACTTTGCGATGTGATGTGATGCGATGCGATGCAAAGTGACTACTGCTACCACAACTACGGCTATGACTTAACTTACGTAGTAATGTTGGGTGCATTTATGGTGCACTGACTGACACACACGCAGCACATGGATTGACGATAGGCAGTGTCTGGTAGCCAAAGTGTTACAAATGAATTTGTTGCTGAATTAAATATTTAGTTCGTGACTTGGATGTTGCCGCCGGTGATCCAGTGCAGCTTATAGGGTTACATATATGTAAATATCGGCGTATATGTATGCACATATTTACATGTACAAGTACCGCAGCTGAGAAGGCAACACCATTGCCTCTATCTTTTTTATATTTATTTTTTGTTGTAGATCAGCGGACGTTGTCTACAGTTTGATGATTTTATTATAGTTGTGACAGTTATATGGGCCGGGAATGAGTTGAGCTCAGACTGGTTAATTAAATGGTGCAGAAAAACATGGCTAATGAAAGAAAATGATTTGTATTAACACATCACAAAAAGCTGTAGGTAGGTATGTATCTACTACGTTTTAACGCGAGCAGGACTGGTTGGTATATAAAAAAGGTGCACCAAATTCTTCTCAAATATTTTTAATATTTATTTAGCGAGAAAAGAGGAAATTTAGAATAAGAGTGTTTATTTTGAGCGACCGCTGTGGTGTAGTGGCTAGCAGTGCGCGCTGCCATTCCGTAGGCCTAGGTTGAAGCCCAGTTTCCGACACCTAAAAATGAAAAAAAAAAACATAAAGAAGTTGTTTCAAATAGCGGTTGTCCCTCGGCAAGCATTGGCAAACCTCCGAATGTATTTCTGTCATGATAAAGCTTCTAAAAAAAATACATCCCCGTTCGGAGTTGGCGTAAAACTGTAGGTTCCTCCCCTTTGTGTGGCAACATCAAGGCGCACGCCACAAATCGGAGGAGAAGCTCGGCCAAACACTAACATATGTATGTGTAAGTGCCAATCTATTATTATGATTACTAAAAAAATATACATAAGTATAGCCGGACTTAAACACCCATGTACCCTTAGCCAGTCAGTCATTGGGTGCCCTTTTCCATTTCTTATTGAAAGCTGGACAGCCTACAGGAGATTCATCCAATCAGCCTCTAGGCAAATGTTGCAGTAAGGAGTAGATGTGATTTTTAGTCATTCCTATAGGGGAAGTGTGTAGAAAAATTGCTGGTTTGAGCCATTTCCGAGGTGCTGTTATCCGTGCAATTAGTTAGTGGTGTAATCGAAGCCTTCAAGAATTTGCCGTATTGTACCTCTCTCTAGCGAATTCCACTAGACGAGATTCCATAAACATTATGGGTTGCAAATGAACTGGACAAAAAAACACTTCGCGTATTATATACATATGTACATATCTGTGCCGTGGTTTTAAAGTAGCCTAAGTCGAGATAAGTAAAAATTGGGTTTTTGTTATAACAGAGGAAACCCCTTTGATCTGTCTTTTCCTTGTTTTAATAGTGGTAACTATGACAAAGTTATAAGGCTTTAAAAAATATCTTAACTCGAACGGTTAAATGTGGCATCAGTTAAAACAACTTATCTTCAACAAAATTGATGTGTCTAGCATTGTATGAGAAATTATTTTATTAAAACAACTTAATTAGAGTTATTTGAGTACCAAAACATCATGTTTATTTGCGTTTTCCATTTATTAAAAAAACCTAATTTAAGCTTAGTTAATTTTTTCGACCAAATTTGTTTCAACAAAAGCGCTTAAGCAAGAAAATGGTGTTTTTCCCACTCACAAATAAACCAGATTATAGATGATTTAAGCCATTATTTACCTCTTATAAAATCCATATTGGTCCAAAAATTACGATTTAAAGAAAAAATTGATTTTTCTTGATTCATTCAAGTTTGAGTTAGGCTAGTTTAATTGAACGAAACAGATACATCTACTATATATTTGTAGAAGTATGTATGTATGTATGTGCCAGGTTGCAGTCTAAACGGACGGACAGAATCGAGCGAAATTTTGACAGAGTATTGCCATGACACCTGGGCCTATAATAGGGTAAACAAAATTGGGATCCCACAAGGGGGTGTGGCAACTCCCATAGGCGTGAAATTTTTAATCAGCCATAACTTCCATAAGACCATAAGTCACATGAACTTGAAACTTGGTATGCAGCCATTTCAATGGTAGATGCTTATAGGCGGGTATATATAATCGAGTTTGTAAAAGGGGGCGTGGCACATCCCATAGGCGTGGAATTTTTGATCAGCTATAACTTCGGAACCATAAGTCACACGAACTTGAAATTTGGTATGCAGACATATCAATGGTAGGTGCTTAGGGTATATATAAATGAGTTTGTAAAAGGGGGCGTGGCTCATCCTATAGGCACATGAAATTTAAATTTGGTGCGCAGACATATCTATGGTAAGTGCTTATAGTAAGGTGTATATGAATGAGTTTATAAAAGGGGGCGTGGAACATTCCGTAGGCGTGCAATTTTTAATCAGCCATAAATTGGGAACCATATGTCACATGAACTTGAAATTTAGTATTCAGACATAGGTATCTATGGGAGGTGTTCAGAGTAAAGTATATATAAATGAGTTTGTAAAAGGGGGATATACATATATGTATTCATCTATTAGATAACTCGGATATTTAAAAATGTGTGTGTGTGTTTTTTTTGAAATAGTTTTTGAATCCCGTGATGCTGTTAAACGAAACAGGTTCATTCATAATGAATAAAACTCCTTCCGAATTAAGCATTCTACCAGAAAAGTGCAGCTATACTAAAACAGCTAATCGAATAGGCAGCTAAACGGAATGTACCGTAGTAGAATAATTTTAATTTAGAAATTTGATCGTTACCTTAATCCACCTAATATTAATAATGGAACAAGGTTTGTAGTACAAGTGATGACCAATTTATATTAGTTAAAGCACGATAAAGCTAAAAGTATGGCACACAAGGATGCCTTAATGTAAACAAAGAAAATAGTTTGTCTCCTTTAAATTATGCTGAACTGAACATTTGTTTTACTGTTTTATATTTTGATTTGTTTACCCCGAATGACGTCGGGTGCTCTGCTAGTACATATCTGTGTTCGTATGGAAAAGTAGCTTATGTCGAAAGGCTGACTTTAATATAAATCGGCATTTGCAGTATACGATTCCGAATGATTCGCTGGCGCTGAGCCGTTGAACAACTTTTAGAAAATAAACGTGCAAGAAATAGTTCCGATACTAGCAAGTCAATATTCTTATTAAGTCTCATCAAAAAATTCCTTGTCGTTTAAAGAATAAAAGGAATGCCGCATTATACTAAAGCCAACCCTTCGACATAAGCTACTTTTCCATATGAACACAGATATAATAATACTTTGAAGAAAATAAATTGGAAATTGGTACACATCATTTAATGCAAATGACAGGTGAGACTCAATATGGATGCGCATATCGATAGGCAGACAGTATGCAATTTACAGAAAAATTAATTTGTCAAAGATTTCTGAAGAAATTGTAAAGATGAGGAAGGTTAGAATATGTTAAATCGCTTTAAGGGTATATGTAAACATATGTTTTTAAATAAATCTTCTCCCCTGCGCCTATGGGTTCCCTGAGTGAACTCTTGTCAAGTAAAACGGTCTAATTATATAAAAAAAAAATCTAAAATAGTATTGTGCAAATGTCACATTTTCCACGTATGGGATGTAATGCCGCACGTTGTTGTAATCGCAGTACAGCTAAAACATTCTGAAAACACTGGAAAAATTCTAACGAAACTGGCATTCAATCTTTAATGAAATCTCAGTGAACTCAGTCAACTTCAAGCTCAATAATGATTCATCTTAATCCCCATTTTGGTTAACAAAGAAAATATTCAACAACAAATGTCAAAATCGTAAATTGATCAACAACAAACCGGTAGGCAAACAAAAGAAGCAGCAAAGCGCCATCGACAGCAGAGAGTGTCAGCAAAAGAAAAAGCATTCAAGTGGCAGTCGGAGCAAGATTTTAGCCACCTGCTGTGACTGACATAAGCCACAGTAATCACTTGAGGAGGCTGCAAACGCTGCAAAAAAAAAAACAAAACGCAACAAATAAGAAGACGGAAGACGAGCAAAACGCGTAAAGATGAGGGATAATAAAAAAATACTAGCTGGATCCTTAAAAAACATCCAAATTTTAAAGCAAGCATATTCAACAAAAGCAAATATTTTCGGTTTTCCATACGGGGGCATAGTAAGCAAAACAAGTGCCAAAAATGTGAGCTAATCAATAATAACACGACAGGGGTAAACAGTGAAGCCCATCAACACTTGCAATATGACGCTGGAATTTTACGATGCACTCGAAAGCAAGCAAGCAAGCAGACAGGCAAGCATGCAAATTTTAGTACAAAAAACTTGCGGGGTATAAAAATGTCAAACGATTTGTGCGAGAAAATTATGAGCGATCATTAGTGGTGAGGAACGCAAATTGTGCAACATGTGCCACTAACCGATGGATGCGCGTGGTGGACACACATCTGCTGTTAAGCATACATATGTACATATTTGCAAATCCAGCGACCCAAATCAACGGTGTGTTCAACAACTGCTTGCAAGATCACCACTTGTGTTAGTTAATCGTATAGGGTACTGCAGGCACCATAGCCGGCTAGAGGATCCGCTTAACCTTCGATATTGGCAACGTCCAGCCGAGTTTTAAGCGCGCTTTGGCTTTTTGGCATTTTGGTTGGACAACGGCTTGAGCTGCAGTTCAACTGAGCTTTTTTACTACAAATGACTGTGTTGACAGCGTATTAATGTACGGTCATAATTCTCGCTCACTTCTGAGTTGGCTGGCTGGCACTACACCTTTGCCTCAACGTAACAGCCTAAAAATGTAGGCTTAGGTCGAACGGTCAGGAGTAGCATGTGAAAGTTCTTATGTGATGTTGAACCAGCAAAAAAAAAATGTTTGTCTTAACAGACAGTATGACGTCCCGGTTGAATTTGGATTGCGCTAATAAGGCGAATGCTACAATCCAAAGTTTGTACAACACTTAAGCGTTGGTCATAAATTTTACTTTAAGCCAAAGGGGCTGCCAATAAGTGCAAATCGTCAGAACCAGGTTCATTTGTTTGGGCATATGGTTTTGGGCTTACAAAAAATGCATTCACATTTGTATGGGCTTGCGTATATGTTCATATATACATACATATGTACTTGTGTATAAGTACTCGATGTGTCATCCGGAGTCAGGTCAGAAGTTATATGAAAGAGTGTTAAGAAATTGAAAAGCTTGCGACTTAAATTACACGAACCGTTTTAAAATCGAAGATTTTTTTTAATATTTTTACTCAAATAAAAATGGTTTCATTTCGATTATGATAATTGATATGCATAGACTCAGAAAAAGCATTCCGTGCTGCTAGGAAAAATTTATCACCCCTATTGCGAATGTCGACTGGCAGTAGATAAACGACTATTAAGCGATTATCGATTATCGATGCTATTGCGAGTGTCGCTTAGTCGCTCAATTAACGACTGTGAATCGCTCATCCTTCTATTGCTGTTTTTTAGTCGTTGGAGTTTGCGTTTATAAAATTTACATAAGAAAGTGGTACTATAATGGATAAAAAGTAAGTCAATTGAACTGGAAGTTGTAAAAAATTGTGAAATATACATATGCTTGTATGTGTCTGGATTACAGAACAAAAATTATAAGCAACAAAAGGCAACTTGCGCGGTTGGTCGTACTGATACAGGAAAGTGAGGACATAGGCAAAGGAATTTCCGGAAAGAGTAGGGTAAGAAGCTCCGCTTCTATTGGGATAGATACATACATATACAATATTTCTTGTGCATATAACTCCAGCTACGCCATCCACAGTGTTTTTGCGCAGAACCAACATCAAAAGTTTACAAAAAACTGCTGCATAATTTATTAATTGACTTGTGCTCGGAAATTTGAAATCTTTATTTTAAATTAAAGTTGAATTCTTTCACTACACTTGTATGTTAAAGTTTTTAAACTCGGGTCACGCGTTTGGACACAAATACCCAACACCATTGTACAAAAAACTTAACCGTACCGTATTTTTTAAACCTCCATAAAGTTTATTAATAAGGAAAACAGCTTTTCCTGCAAATCATGTAAAGCCTAAAAACCGTGAAGCATCGGGAACGCAACTTCTATTCATAAAACTCACATATGTACATACACTTCAGCTTCCAACTCCAAGGGATCCGACGAATCTCGCAATTCCCTCCTTGCTTTAACCAACTCTACTAATCTATTACCTTCCACATCATCTTCCTCATCACTAAACCATATTTCAACTGTGTCAATTTTTTAAATTTTATAATAAAAGCAATTATTTTAAAAGTGATGTAAATAAAACACTCAAGAATCAAATGTAAACAAACAAACAGCTGTTTACAACTCTCAACCATTCACAATAGTACAAATTTTTATCGATCAAGTTACACAATAGCAAAATAAAAGATGATCGACTCGATCGACAAATTTCTATTCTACTGCCAGTCGACACTCGCAATAGGGGCCTATATCTGTTATTCTAAGGAAATATTAGCTTGAAATGGCTCCAATGACAAAGCTGTCTTAATATGAGTAAACGATTTGACTCGGTTAAAGGAAAACACAATTCCTTAGTTTTAAGTACTGTTTGATTTATTCTTAGGAAAAATTAATTTGCCGTGAAAGGAATAAATATTTATGTATGTCATTGTGCTTGCGGTGCTCAAACAGTCGCAATGGCCGACAGAGCAAAACTTTGCCAGCAAAGCGCTAGACGTAGAAGCAACATATGTATGCAACAATGAACGGCATGGCAACACTTTTACACTGCAGGTTGTTTCTAAAATATTTTAGAAACTAAATAAATTTATTAAATTCACAGCAGTTAAACGAGTAAACAAGCAGCGTTAATTGTTACATACATATGTTGCTTCTACGTCTAGCGCTTTGCTGGCAAAGTTTTATTTGGAACTGCCTCAGCACATCGGATCAAATACCGCCTTAGTTTCATACCCAATTACATTTTTATTCTGGAAATAAAATATATGTATGTCTTGGGGTCAACAAAAGAAGAAAATTCGTTTGCATATTGTTAAGCGCATTGCAATGTTCTTATGATTTATCCCTGACGGAAACAAGTGATTTTTTTTTTAAATCAACTAATTGAAAGACTACTTTAAAACAAATACAATGAGGAAATGTTTCGAATTTTTATACTCTTTTTGATAAAAAAAAAAACAATTTGTGTCTTGGAAGTATGAAAAAGCATCTGTGAAGTCCAGAACGCAAGCGTATTCAAAAGAAACATACTGAGTTTGAAATTGTGTAAACCAAATTCATTTTAAAGTAGTTGAAATTAAATGCAGAGTCGGACAGTCGACTTGCTGCTTGCACACAATTCAAACTGAATACAATACAAATTTAACCAGCTGACTGTCAACGCGTGCAAAAGGATGGAAGTTGGCCATATTTTCGCTTGCCCCGAAGCTAAAGCGGTCTATGTTCGCACAATTCATCTTAGCTGTCAAAGCAATTATGTCATGCAACAAAAAGCAAAAGTTTTATTTGACATGTAGTTTAGAGCTTGCATTGTCGTAGAGCTAGCAGTGTCGTAAAGTCGTAGAATATGCTACATTTTTATAAAAAAAAATTATATAATAATAATGACTATATTACATAAGAAAATAGTTAAGCTCATTCCCATTATCTTCGATAAAGACTTCTAACATTCAGTCAATTTGGGAGCCGCAGGTAAAGATTCGCTACGTGTGAGCCCGGGCTCAGTGCTGGGATTAAGTGAGCCCCCACCTTCATGGAACTCAACACTGCAATGTTGAAAATACACTTTTATCCAGATTTCTGCCTCCAGCTATTTCCGTTTCATCCTACTTAGCATCATATCAATATCCTTTCCTTTCCTTTTAAGCCTGCAAAGTGATAGTACTTAAGTGCAGCTGAGCATCAAGAACTGTGCCAGGCGTTTTGGAAAGACTACTGTACAGCACTCGGCGATTAACCTTTGGAATTCAGCGTGTATCACTCTACTTCCGTAAAGAGGATAATGTCCAAAAAGACGGTGAGATGTTTAACTCATGTCGGGAAGTTTAGACGAAGAACGAATTTTACTGACAAATTTAGATAGGCACCGCTTTCCAGAAGTTCTCAAAAAGCGAAATTTGTATGTACAAAGGCACATACATACATATGTACATACATATTTATATATACTACATTTAATAAAAAAAAAATTACTAAGGACTTACTCACGGACACTCATGAGTGCTAATGAGTAAGGATCCCAGTGTGAACTCGAGAATACCAATATTTAAGTTGTTTACCAATACCTACTGCATTCAGCAGAGTTCCTTATGTGACTATTTACCAGATTAGCTAGATAAGCCACACAAATTAGAATAAAAACTAAATTTTTTCCTACGCCTACAATCTCGAAAGAAGTACCTACATACATATGTACATATCGTCACCTGGAATGCAAAAAAGCATAACAAACATCGGCCCTGAAATGCAAAAAGTCGTAACTAAAAAAAATTCAAAATTCACTTTTTGACTGACTGAAGAGTGGTAGAATACAAGAATACGCCCATCAGAGAGGATTTTTGAGAATAATTTTTGTGTGACGTCACACTGGTGAATTTTCGAGAGAAATGCCAAAAACGAGAGCAAGAATGGAAGAAGAAGAAGAAATGTCGCAAGCAAAACGTAAACAAGTTGCACAAGTGTGACGTCATACAAACAGCGATTTACAACTCTCCACATCGTTTTACGAAAAAAAAATATTAGTAACGACTTTTTCCATTTTCCTAAGAATTTTTTTCTTAAAAGCTACCAAAACTGTCATCAACTTTGGCCAATAATTTTCAAAAAGTTTTCTAGTGTCCTGAAATTTGCTTAATTTTAATTTTTTATTTGGTTTAAATTTTAACCTAACGTAACGCTATTAGGTTTTCTTTTCTAAAATTAAGTTTTGCCCTTTTATATGTGAACTCGTGCTTTGCGTTGCCCTGAAATCTGAAAAAATTTTGGGTTCTTCATATGAGAATGAAACAGAAAACATGCTACTCCATCAGAAGTTCATTTATAGAACTTAATAAAACTGAATGACTCACTGGGCACTTTAAGTCTTTAATTGATTTCATACGAAAACACTTATTTCTGATACGGAACATAGTTTTATTTTTACAACGTAAATTAAAAATCAACCGTGCAACTCTCGCTCTCAAGCTTATTTGAGGGCAGAAAAGGCAGCACTTTTGCCAAATCAGAGCGCAACCTGCTGAGAAAAGAACACGATGCCCTGTGAAAAGGCTGAGAAAAGAACATGACAATTTGAAAGCGCTAACTCAGGTCAGAATAATAGCTAAAAAATAATTTTTCTAAAAATTCTGAATAAAAGGTTGGAAAAAGGCCCTATCTCACGTTTTTGTTCCTTAAAACTTAGTTTGAAATTTCGCAAAAAGCGAAGATCTATAGTTGTGAATTTCGTGGAATGCTGATTTTTTTTAAACCAAATACTTTATCTAACGCTGTAATATTTAATTTAAATATCTATTAGATGTATTGTGATCTTTTTGACCGATTTTGTATAAATCTGAATTCGAAAAAAATAAGTTAAGGCCTTTCTATATTAGGGTCACGATATGAAGATCATGTCTGAACTTATTTTTACCAAATTCCATTTTTCGAACTGTGCGGCATTGGAGTTAATAAGCTAAGTATGACATATGTATATCGAGCCATATATGATAATAGTTATCAGTTGTCTTCTTGATCTACGTTGCCTACTTTGGAAAAATTTCAAAATAACTCCTTATACTTTGTAGCGTCGTGAAATTGAAGGCGATGAAATATAAAAGTGCCGGATGGCCTGGTAACAACTATTTATTTCTATAGGAAAAAATGTA
>NW_023458560.1:16390097-16394468 GCF_013731165.1 Rhagoletis pomonella
TTCGAAAACAGCGATGAGCTTACATCGATGAATATTTAACGCGTCAGGGATGGGCGTTTTGCAACATACTTAAAGAAAACTTTATCAGCATCTGCAAATGTAAAAGTAGGCCGCCTAATGCTCAATTTGTTCATTGTACGCCCAGACCATTTGGCAACACCATCCCCTTTTGAAATTGTGAATTCCTGAACATAAAACCAACTTCCAAGAAATATTGCCTGTAAAAATGATAATTATGAGTGCTCTTCTTAGATGCTGCCGAACGTCAGTCCAACTAACTGACAGACGGGTGTATTTGTAGATACTAAAATAGCTTTGCCATTTCATGCAACTATTTAGCAACTGTCGCTTCCCTTTGACATCAGCCACAATTATGACAAATAAAAATGTCTAGCGAAATCTTTTCAACCAGACAAAGTGAATGATTGTATCTGGGGTGGCGTTGAAGAATACATAGAATGTGACGCCTAGATTGCTGAGATTGACAAAACGTTTCGCTCACCATTAAAGTAAATGACTAATGTGACTGACAAAAGTGCCATCTGTCAATTTGACAGTTTGACTTAAACATCTATGTTGAATTGTTGCTAGAATGAGGATATTTATTAATAAATCGAAGGACAAACGATTAAGAAATTGAAAATGTAATGTGAATTGATATTTTAATATTACTTACAACTTTGTATTTTGTTTATTTACATATCTACATGCATACCTACTATGTATGTAGTATTGTGTACAACATCAAATTAATTTCGTTTTATGCAACACAATCTGTGCACTTACAACATGTTTACCACTTCTTCCGCTTGCCATTCATCATCTGACATGAGCCTGAACGAAGAAAGTGCCCATAAAGTTTATGCTCTCATTCGCTCCTTCTCCTTCTGCTACTCCCTCCTGCTCCTCTTCGACTCATTCACACCACCCTGAACTTCAACTTCAACTACTGATCTTCAACGAGTTGGGTGTGTGATCTTGTCGATCTACGAGTACAACACTAGCTGCTGGGATGGCTCCTTTCTTTTGTTCGTCTTATTTGTTGTGTAATTATTGCGCCTCTTTATATTGCGAAAGTGCCAAGTAGTGAATTTACTGCATTGCAAATGCAATGAGACGCAAATGTCATTCAAACAGAACACCAGCCAAGAAGTGTGCAAATAAATCATTCCAGCAGCCAAGAATGAGCCGAGAAGTGCCTCTGCAGCACCGCATAAGAGATGTGGCATGTGTGGCATAAAAGGCGCTTTGCGTTGTCGTCGTTGTTGTTGTTGTTGGCTTTGTTCAAGTACGCTTGCCAGTGCGATTATTTACGAGCTGCATGGCAAGCGATGTGGAAAATGATTTGTTCAGGCCGAGCAGAAAGGTTGTTGCCGCTGGGAGTTTTATGGGAGATACATACAAAGGCCAGCACGAGGAAATGTGAAGAAAGTTTCGATAGTTTTTGCCTGAGCATATTCATTTTGCATATATGCACTAGAAGAATTTATTCTGAACTAAGGCAAGTCCTTCATGTATGTTTACATGTATGGGCATTGAAAAGATTTAGCTAGCACGTAATGTTGAAAAACATTACAGACGTAGAAGAAATTTTCGCTGGCAGAGAAATATTACCAATTAGTCTAAATTGTCTAAAACCTTGACTAGAAAAGGTCCTTCCGAAATTCGGAATCTCTAAAAGTTGTGCCCAAAGTCATTGTCCATAGCACAAATTTAGATGTGGCGCCATATCCAGCTTCTTTTCGTGCTATTAATAGCAACTTTATAATCGAAAGTAAGTTTCTGAGCGACAGGATGTGAGCGTCATTCACCACTATGGTCTGGGTTCTCGCCGGGATAGTAATCAGCTGCAGTGGTGCTTTGCCAGCTGCTTGAGCGTCTCACCTAGACATTTCTCATCATGGCCATTGTGTTACGGCTTAATTGATTTTTTATGGAACACTAGCTGCAGGTAATCCATTTGAAGTGGTTAAGAAACGTGCTGGCTGATCCAAAATAAATTCCGCAGGCACCTGATGTTTACTCCAAAGATTATTATCGGGAGTGTTGCTAAAAAGCGAGTCGAGATGTTTACATCTTCGCTAAGCAAGAGCTAAGAAGGAAATACTGAAATTATGCCACCTCGCCACTCTCTCAACAGCTGCAGCAATAAAGGCCAAGAGCAGTATCAGAACAGAAAACTTGACAGAGTTGGTGCTTAGTCAGCTGCAGAAATTCTTTTGATTGCCTGCGATCAATCACATTCCAGAAGGACTTTGCAACTTTCCTTGTTGGATAGGCTGCCATTCTGCCATTGACCCGTAAGAGGGATGTGTATAGAGAAGGGTCCTTTCGAAACCAGCCTTCGTGCCCACCGATCTATTTCTTTCGATATGTGATCTAAGAAAATCAGAGCTAACTTATTAGTATGATGGCAGAGCGAACAGTGGCAGCCTTACGCTAGAGTGGGGGTGGTCCGGTGCCCCCCACTGACTGCACAATGGTGGCGCTTTGCTCGCGCTCTAGCCTCTTAGCTAAATCAAACTTTCTAGTGAGGAAGCTTTGAAATTAATATAAGAGTTATATGGAGGTGTTCATACAGCAAGTTTTTTAGAGCTGAAAGCAAAGCATCCTTTGATTCTTAAGCTTCATCATGCTGATGCAAAAAAAAAAACCAAAATAATTCAATGAAATGGCTCGACGCCCCTCAGTTAAATATTGTTCTACGGTTGCGCTCGATGTGATTATGCATCAACTGACCATGAAATTGCAGCGAACTCTGTAATCAGACTCAAAGACTTACGTTGTTAAAGGTTGAGGTAGAAAATTGGAGAGGAATGCTGCTAGCATCTATACTGACGGGTCAAACGTGGACTGAAGACCTCTTAAGGGGTCAGGAAAGAAATCAATCAGCCTCATTGCGAGAGTCGTGTCGAATGCAAGCCGTTTTTCGAGAGTCGAATCTTATAGAAAGTTTCATGTCATTGCCTATATTCTCGACCCGAATGGTGTATTAAAACGGAAAGACTTGGAAGCATTACACAGTTTTCGACGATTTTCTCGACGTTTACTTATTTCAGCACGGCAGTAGAAAATGCCAATGTTGACGAGTCGTACAATTCAGCCTAATTTATGACTTACGCAATGAGGCTGAATAAGTTAATAGCCACGATTACGTGCCACTGACTCATTGATGAATATGCAGCTAGGATAAGCCTGCCGTACAATTTCAGATTCCTTGCCCTAAACCTCAAAGGAAGTAGGGAAACAGTCTTACATTATCTTTGCGAATGTGTAGCAGTGGCATGTAAACTACACTTGGAAAATGCTCCATTACTAACATAAGTAGATTCATCGACAAGTCCAATTGGTTTTGAGATATCAAATAATTGTGACAGCAGATAATACTACAAGTACCATAGATAGCGCATCAAAATCGCTAATTGAAACCTAGACCAAAGCTCAGGTATCGCGGTTACCAATCAACTAATCCTTGCATAAGCTCATATGGAGTGTTCAAAAACTTTCCTCTCACACTAAGTGCCAAGTCGTCAGCGTCGGCGATAACATTATTTGCTTCCCATCTTCTCCTGGACGTCGTTTACCACGACGAAAGATTGGAAAGTACATATAATATTACTCGTTTATATCCGGTCGATGAGAAGTTGCTTGATGTTGGCTTCTCAGATGAAAAATGCGTCAAAAATACCATATTTTTATAAAAAACTATCTGACCCGGCGAGCTTCGCCCCGCCCAAAATTTATTTATATTTATTGAAACATTTGGGCCAACGTTTTCACCACAAATTCACGTTGAAGTTTGGTTTTGTGGTCTTCAGAAAGCATATGCTCCATTGCCGAAGAAGTACTTGCGGCAACAATGATCCCGTACGATGATGAATTGTCCTTGAATCTGTATAGTATAGTTGGTGGCAATTTCAAAATGGGGGAGTATCATTGGTCCACAGAAGTCCAATATACGTAGACTTATTTCAGACGAAATACCATAAATGTCTTACAATTTTATTTGTAGGCATTCATCAATAATTGTCTTTATTCTGTTTAGTAGACGTAAATCAAAGACCGCAATGGTTATGGTGGTATATTTAACGGTGGTAAGTTGACTTTGATGTCTGGAGTCTCCGAATGACTTCACTTGACGATTTTTAGTAATAATCCGACTCCAGCGCCACCTTGAGAATCATTTTTGCAATAGTATTGCCCCTACCGTTACCAATATTTATCTCGATTATGAAGCAAATCGGATCAAAAATACGATTTTTAGTAATAACTCGACTCCAGAGCCACTGTCGAGAAATTTTTTCGCTGCAATATTTCCCTTCACGTTACCAATACATGTTTTGAATATTAGCCAGAATGCCACCTGGCGTT
>NW_023458560.1:16394478-16428684 GCF_013731165.1 Rhagoletis pomonella
GAATATTGAAATCATAAACTTGAGTGCGGTACTTTTATTACTTTTTTGTAACTGAAATGGCTAGGCAATGCGAAAAAATAAATAAAATAAATTTTTATTATTTTGCTCTTAAATGGAGATAGAGTGCAAATTCACATAAAAATACTATAAAAAGCTGATCATAGGAGCGCAAAGCGATAATTTCGACGCTAGCCAAGCGTTTTGGCTGCGCATGCGATCTACTCATCACATCACAAAACATCAGGGATTGTTGCAAAACATTTAATTACAACAGAGAACAACGCGAAACAACAGATTCGGCTAATAGATTGAAAGGTGATATGAATTCGAGGTGGAAAAAAAATGGACAGAGAAATGGGCAGACAGACAAACAGTTGAAAAGTTTCGTGCATCAGTTGCTAAAATGAATTATGAATTAGTTAGCAAATAATTGCCAAGCTATGTATGGAATGCCAACCGCAAAAAAAATTAAGTGCATTTATTGCATGGAAAGTGTAGTGGCACACAAATATGCATACTCGTATATACCTAAGCGCTTGTTTTTTGTATGAATGTCCATATGTATGTTATATCCGCCTTAAACTTGTGTATAAATATGTTTGTCGGCAGCACTCTGCCAAGTGGCAATGTGAAAGTGCTTGGCCGCTTTCGGAGCACATGTTGAAAGCCCAGAAATAATGGACTGCAAAGTAGATTAATTGACGACTTGAACGATCGACGACGAAGGACGCTGGAAGGTTGCAATGGCTGCAAGTCGCAAGTCGCAAGTGAATGGCTACAAGCGGTCTTCGCTGGCGGCTTTGGTGCAACAAAATTAAACGAAACAAAATACATATGTATGTATGTCTGCTACTTGCAACAACTTTTGGCACACATGGCTCAGCTGTTGACGCTTGGTGTCATTCGCCGCTTGAGCTGTGGCAGCACACATTTTTTTTCTTAGCGCTTTGAGCACCGAGCCATGTATGAGAAAGTATGCATGTGTGTGCTTAAATATTTTAGACGCTTTTGTTGTTGTCGGTAATGTTAATGATGCTTTTGCGTGTTGTCAATTTTATTATTAACATTTGGCAAGGCAGAAGACACATTAAAACTAAATTATTAATTTGCAACAAAAGTTGGCAAGTTGTAAAACTCAGCAAAGTGCACAAACGGCAGCGGATATGTGGCTAGATACATATATATATATATATGTACATATGTATGCATGGATGTATGCACTAATATGCGGGCATATGTTAAGTACTTACACATGCAGCGAGCCAAACACACCTCCAGTCTTTTGAAAAGCGTGGCTAAGGAGTTGCAAATGAATTGTGGCATCATTAAGGCAAAGGGAGGCGACTAATCGAATCGAGTACTAACAAGTACGAATTTTGTTGGGAATCATATATTTAAATATTTATTTATACTTATGCTACATGCACATTTATTCAAGTAAATGGCGCTTGACAAACAGGATGAGTTGAGTTAACAGAAAAACCTAACATATGCACCAATACCCCTAGCGGCCCTTTGTCCTCAAGCTCAATCACGCCCTGTCTGCTCTGCAGCCGCTACTTCATTATGTCACATTTTGAAAAATTTGAATTTGTGTTGCTCCTTTTTCTTTTTTTTTCTGCCATTCACACCCCGCCCAGAGACATTGTCCTTTGATGCCCGCTACAAAGCAATACCTTGTTAACACTTCGTAATTTTGAAAATAAAAAATAAGCGACTGACTATAAGTATCATAGCAAAATCACTGAGCTGGAAGTGAAAACAAACACGTTGTACAACAACAAAAACAAAACCAATACAACATAAGTTAAGTTTAAATGCCATGTCCTTTCAAGTGTGCGACTACGTTTGCCGCTCGATGTTTCTGTTGTTCTTATGGGAAAACTCTGGCGTCAGCGATGCCTATAAATCATGACGCTGAGTGCCTTTGAAATGAATACATACATATTTATACAAATTAGAAAAAATTAAAATAAAGTGACAAGAATTCAGGATTGCTGAATGTCTCATTTGCCTAACTGCTTTGATTTTTTTTTTTTCAAATTTCGTTGTTCTCAACATATTTCTGACATACGCTTATGCTAATATTAAATGATGTGTGAAATGAGAACAGATCCGCTGGGGCAGCGCGTTAGCAGCATCTCATGCTCGCACAGATGGTGCTAAAAGTACGCATATCAGTAGATATGTATGTACGTATTTATATCTTAAAATTGGTAAATTGCGTTCATATCGTTACCTTAATATAGAAAGGTCCTCTCTCACATTTTCGCTGAAATGCAAAAATGCCGTAACTAACTTAAATTTTGTATAGCACAAAACAATGAAATGCATCATAATCAATCAAAAAGTGAATTTGAAAGAGATAGCACCTTTCTTTATTAAGGTACATTAATTTTCCTTTACCTATTCAGTTTAGGGCAGCACTTGTTGGGTTTCAAGGCTGAGCCAGTTCGTTGAGGGTGGGCTTTAGGTTTCCATACAATTCGTTTGATAGGACCTCTTATATATAGGTTTAGAATTCAGATCCCGTGGGAGATTGAGCATTTGACAGAGCGCACTTAAATCCCCACTCCTCGCCATCATACTTGAACAACTCAGGCACTAGCTCTCACAGGTTTGATGTTTTCCAGCCACGAAATGGCGATTCGTACATACCTCATCGTAGTCGGAAGGTGGATAATCGACTGCTTACTGATTCAGGCTCCTACTCATCTCTGCAGCTAGTGCAGAAATCCTTGAACGGCATGCCGAGTATATGGTTAGCCAAAGAGATTTCTCATCTGCTCAGCACAAGGAGCTCCCTCAATCTTTTCACAACCCAATCCGGCCACATAAGCTTTACCGTATTGCAGGTTTTCAGCTCTTCCAATCTTTCATCTGCTTCGGAGCAAAAGGATAACTGTACATTGAGCTTACAGATAACTAGCGGCATGGCCAGTCTCTTCCAGATGGTGAAAGTGGAAGGAAAATTCCCTTCTTTGCAAACTCATCCGCCATCTCATCGCCTGGTATACCTCTGTGTCTTGGCTGCCATACCAAGAGAACTGCTCTGTCGTCGCGGTAAGTGATCTGCGGTAACTCACAACCAGTGTTGGCAAAATATTAATCTGATTAACGATTAAAATTAGTTAACCGTAAACATCTGAACGATTAAAGATTATTTTTTTTTAGTTTGCTTAACGTCTTTTGGAATATATCCTAATGAAATTGCACACCAAATTGCTTATATTGATAAGGATTTCCCGATTTACTAGACTTGAGTGCACAGAAAAATTCCAGTAAAAATAATGGATCACCAAAACTTTTTAATCAATTTAAGGGTTAATGATTAAAAATTAATTTTTTAATCGCGGTTACGATTAAATGTTTAATTAATTTCATTTATAATTGATTGGCGCTTACACATATGTTAGTGTTTGGCCGAGCTTCTCCTCCGATTTGTGGCGCGCGCCTTGATGTTGTCACACAAAGCGGAGGGACCTACAGTTTTACGCCGACTCCGAATGGCGATTGTATTTTTATGAGAAGCTGGTTTTCATGGCAGAAATACTCTCGGAGGTTTGCCATTTCCTGCCGAGAGGCGACCGCTGTTAAAAAAAACCTGTTTTCTATATTTCATGATTAACGGTAATCAGATTGAATTTAATCGAATTAAATAATTGATTAAAAAATCAATCGATTGGTGCCAACACTGCTCACAATATGTCTGAGTTGCATGCAACAGAATTGAAAGCGTTTAAAGCCGCTTGACTGGCTGGAAAAAATGTATGTAGATTGGAACCAATTGCTCCTGTCCTTAAGCACTTGGCAGCTTCCTCTATGTCGCAAGCTCGGATTGAAAGGCGCTACAGTGGCCCAGTAGGAGGAATGACTTGTGTTCTACTAGTTGTCTCTTGTATTTGACGAATTTTCTCGCTGATCAGGTATGAGCAGTGTTGCCGTTTTAGCCCTTTGGTGGCTAAATTTGGCTACCAAATTCTTTTTTTGGCCACAAAAATTTGAAATTGCCCCTAGCCCTTTTTTAGCCCTTTTCAAAATTTATTCATCATTGACATTAAAATTTTTTATATGATTTTCATGAATTTAACTCTTCGCTTATAAAGCGAACGCCTTTCCTTTAAGGCAAATAAACTGTTCATTGTGTCGCTAGCTTAAGTGGTGGAAAAAGTTTGTTTATCGGTTGCTTCTTTTACCTTTAAGTAACGCAGAAGTTGACAGGACGTTTTCTATAATAAATTTCGTTAAAAATAAGCACAGAAATAAAATGAATTTTGCAATGTTAAACGCTTTATTAACTGTAAGATATGGCTTAAAAAATGTACAGAAATGTTGTCATGATTTTGAAATTACAGATGATATCGTCAGGTTAATGAGAAATGAACAAAATTGTAACGACGAAGAATCGCTTAGCGATGATAGTATTGATATAGATATAGATATTTAATGTGTTAAAAAAAATGTTTATAGATTAAATTATTTTACTATGAGTTCATTAAATGAATACTCTTTTGTTTGTTTGATACATACAGCGTCGGACAATAATAAAGCACCGACATTTTAATTCTTTGTAAATTATAACATAACATTTTAAAAATTTCTTTTACAAATGGATATTTTTCGAAGCATAGTTTGAAATTATTTAAGTTATTTAGTATTGTCCGACACTGTATATAGATATGATTCTAGTACTTATGTATTCTTGATGTGATCTCATTTTTTTGTTTATGTAAGAAATTAATTTTTAAACTGTACATACATATGTATATGTACGTTTTTTACGTTTCTGGGCCGTTATTTTATCCATTAACGATTTAACTATACTTTAAAATAGGTAAGTTGGCGGCCCTTAATATGCTTTATGTGTTACACAACAAGTTTTTTTGTTGAATAAAATATTAATTCTTTCCAGAGTTCATTGTTTTTCTATATCATTACTTATAGAAAATGTTTGCGTGTATACTTATATATTTATATGTAGGTAAAAAAATTTAGCTACCATTTTTAGCCACAACGACGATTTTTAGCTCTTTTTTAGCCTGAATTTAGCTACCGCTAAAAATGTTTCGCGGCAACACTGGGTATGAGAGCTGGGTAGCCAAAATTCTGGATGTGTTTGTCTTCCTTGTATTGCAACAAAATTGTGGTTCGATTCTGTTTTTGGATGTCGGAGCGCACGCACATCCAAAACGCTGCAAAAAACTGCCGTTTCGCATCTGAACAAACTCCAAAGGGTGGCTCTACTGTCCGTGACAGGAGCCATGAGAGCTGCTCCAAGGCTGGACCCCCTCCACATTTTTGTCCAAGCAACAGCAGCTTCGAGGAATTTGCGAATGCAACATTCTGAGAGTACTTTTAAAAACAGAACACAACAAAAAAGTATTTTGAGCAAAATCCCAGGGCTGGGTATCTGCAAATTCTCCGAAGTTATGCCTAAGGAAACCGGCCTTAGAAGGAAATTTCAGGTGATAATTCCATGCCGAGATGTCTAGTTAAATGGTTTACCAGAACTAGATGCCATATATGTACACTGGTAAACAGACGCATCGAAGATGGAGGGCAGAGCAGGAGCGGGTGTCTGTGGAACAGGCACCAAACTTTCTATTGCAATGGGTACTCGACCCACGGTCTTTCAGGCCGAGGTACTAGCAATCTTAATTTGTGCCAGACTGAACCTTGAGAAGGGTTTCCACAGCGCGTTTCAAGTTTTATTTTCAGATAGCCAGGCGGGCCCTTTCCAAAAGGACGATCAGCTCCAGGTCGACAAGGAGTGCTTTGACACTATTTAACTCTTATCAGCAACGAACATGGTATTGGCTGGGTACCAGAATACTGCGGGATCATGGGTATCGAGGCCGCCGACGAATTGGCAAGGGAAGGCTTATCGTCCGAACTTGTGGGGCCGGAACCGTTTTTCGGACTCAGTTGGTCCTCCTCGAGGCTTAAAATAGAATCGTGGGTAAACTCAGAACGCATTAAGTACTGGGGAGATGTATGGGGCCTTAAACAGGCCAGACTTTTTTTTTATCCTTTCGCTAGGAAAGATATACATCTTTTGCTCCGGATTGGTATTTCCGCAGAGACGGATTGCCGTCTTTGCCTTGAAGATGAGCAGACGTCGGATCACATTATGTGTGATTGTCTGGCATTGGTCAGACTAAGTTCTTCCACAGTCGATGCCATTAAGGTTTGGAATTCGTCTACCAAGAAACTTTTAGCGTTTATAAGAGAGGCTAATAACTTCTTGGGCCGTCAGGGTTAAGAAGCATCATAGGCATACGAAAGATCTCCTAGGTCGCGGTCTCCCCTTCTGTTACACTCAAAACATTTACATTACATTACATCATTTGTGTTTTGTAAGCAAAGCTCAACATCATTATTGAGACCAATGTCTATGTACATACAATTTATGCATATTTTCTTCACTCATTTTTTTTATTGGGTATCCAAGATTTTTTTTTGCCACTTCAACCATTATCCATCTGATTTCATTGTAAAAGTATTTTGCTTACATTAAAGTCAGGAAATCCTTGTCAACATACATACTAGATACACATCCGTATATGTGAGTGCATACGACGAAGCAAAAGATAAATCTTAACCACAGACCGCAGTCCAGTTGATTTGCTAATTGCTGAAAATGTCTCCAGATAATCAATGTGCAAGATTTTGACATTTCTTCTCAGGAAGACAATACATAGCAGCATATGTACATATATGTATGTGCATACAACCACATATTCTCAAACATTGGAGCAGGTACACAAACAGACTAAAATGTAAAGACGATTTGTATTTCTTACAAGCAGCTCCACTATGAGTGCATACGCAATGTTATTTTGTGATGGTTTCTTCCCTTGTCCACATTAGTTGGACTGAGTTGAGTGTCAGCTGTTTCTATGGCCACAATTTTGATAGCCTGGAGTGAATTGCTGTCAATGCATACATATACAGTTATTTGGGGTGGTTTTGGGGACACATTTATTTCATGAAGGCGGACAGGGAAGACGGCTATTTTAATATTTTGAGACGTTGCTACTTACTACAGACTTGTCAAACATTGAAAGCACTTACTAACTGTCGGTCAAGCTCACCTGCGTTCGACCCATTTAGGCTTTTGTCAATTTGTCAAGTGTGAGTGGACTGTAATTTTGTGGTTTCATTGTGGTGAATTTGAATTGATGACCTAAGTAGCTATCATTGAACTTTAAATGGCGCATGCATGTGACAACCACACACATATTTGGGGAGTATAAGTAGATATGTAAATATATCTTTAGGTTTAGTGTAATTTTAAGTTGACCACATAATTAATGTTAATTTAATTTGTGCACGTGAAACTAAGCAACTGGGTGGTTGTGGCGCGCGTTTGACGGGCAAGCGGTTGAGCTTTGTGCCGTTTGCCAGAACTCGAAACGCTCGAACAAAGCGTTAAAATGCAACACATTTACAAAATGCCACATTCGCAGTGAAGCGAATGCGTTGATGTGGCAACAGCTGACAACAAAAAAAAACACATAACAAAATAGTACCAGAAAAAGTATAAGACTTACGGCGCGACATCAAAAAGCTCATTCGCTTTGATCTTCTTACTAACAACGATCATAAATAAACAAAAATAAAATGGCGACGAAAACAACGCCAGTGAAAAAAGAATGCATTTGTTAACAAAACATAGTATTTATGTACGTTCGGTTAGACATTTCACTCAAATATACAACGATTTCATTCGTCTGCGTGTAGGTTGCTTGGCACGGGCGCTGAAAATGCGCAAAATGCATGGCGGCGTGCAACATGCGAAATGCGACAGGCAAAACTATACGGTTATACGTACAGTGGGGAGCAAAAATGAGTACATTGTGATTTTTTTTTAAAGATTGCAAGGCTTTTAAAGTAAAATTTTTTTGTTACTTTTGGTTAGAATATGGTTCATGCTTTAACCAAAACCATATAAATCAATCTTTCAAGCTTTATAGAGAGCTCAGAAAAATTCAACAAATCTTTCATTAAAAATTTGAACTTTTTAACCTGAATTTAAAAAATTTCTTAGTATGCAGTTTTATAGCCTGTTAAATTTTAGTATAAACAGTTTTTAATTTATTTTTTTGAGCATGAATTTCTTATGGAAAAAAATGTGCAAGACCGTTTGCAAATTAAAAAAAAAAATCAATGCTAGTTTTTATAAATTGCACTTTTTATATTAAAAAAAATCGCAAGATCCGTCAGTAAAAAATATGTAAAATCAACGCTTAAAACTTAGACTTTATTATAATTAAATTTAAGAGGCTACAAAACTGCGTACTCAAAAATTTCATAAAACTTCAGATTAAAAAGTTCAAAATTTCAATGAAAATTTTTAGAAATTTTCTAAGCTCTGTATAAAGTTTGAAAGATTGATTTATATGGTTGTGGTTAAAGCATGAACCATATTTTTTATAAAAAAATAACAAACCTTAAAAACCTTGCAAATATTTCATTAATTAATTATTATTAATTTTTGCTCCCCACTGTATCTACATATGTTTGTACACTTATTATATGTAGTACATATGTATGTATACAGACAGCTCATCATCAGCGCATCATACAAAAGAACGACTTGACTAATGTGCGGCCATTAAACACGCATACATACATACATCCATGCAAACAAATTTGTTCAGTAGCATTCAAATGTTTTTATTCACATTTCAAAAGCACACGACCATATATGTACTTACATACATACTATATAGTATGTAGGAGTACATACATACATCACTGCACAGCTGCATCTATTTCATACGTACAAACCGTATGTCGCCCCCATCACCACCGCCTACTATCAACCACTTTGCTTTCTTCTTTTTGTTTAGCCAATGAGTTGGTAGCAAAAGCTATAAAAAAATGCAAAATGTCGCCGACGACATTTTATTTCGCCAGATTTTCTTGCATAATTTTTCATTTTCTTCGAAATACCAACAGCAAAGAGTGCAGTGGATATTTTTATTTGTAGAAAAAAAATAAAATAAGGCAAGTCAGCGCGAAAAAAATGAAAAAAATTGGCAGCTTAATGCACTCAACAATTGCAAAGTGAAAAAATAAATCGTTTCCCCCTTACGCTGGGAAAATTTACTTTTAATCATTTTTCGTTTTTTTTTTTTATTAGCGATTCCCATTGAGTGCACCTTAAAGCTTAGTAACCAGCTGTTACAAAAACAGTTAAGAAAAAGTTGCTATTACATATTTCGTTTGTGTGTATTGTAGTGTCCAACGAATTGTGACATCTGAAATTTTGCAGCCTGTTGTCTCACTCTTCTCTTTCCTCACGAAATAATGGAAGGACATATATATATTTATGGAGCAAACATGGATTGTCTTGTGGTCTTTGTTCGCAGAAAAACTGTAGAAAATCGTAGTATTTAGAAACCGTAGAACATTTCTTAAGAATTCCGTACTGCCTTAAGGAGATTTCACACAAGAAAATTTCTTCGAAATTTCTGCAGCATTTTTTTATAACGAGTTTTTGCTTTTCTTGGGAGCTTCATGCTAAGCTTAAGGACTATTTGCAGCTTTCAAGAAAAACGTAAAATTCATATAAAATTACGCACAAGAAATGGAAAATAAGATTTCTTTTATCAAAATTTCTTAAATCAGTATGCGGATCTCAAGAAAAAATGCTTGTATATTTATTTCCTTAAGAAAATGTAAAGCAACAGCAAATCACTTTTTCAAGCAACGGCAAATAATGAAAAATATGCCGTGTGATTTTTTTCGTGAGAACAGCCCTTTACAGTTGAATATTTAGTTTGAAGATCAGCTGCTGAACCTCGAATTGGAGGCTGAAGAAGGATTTGGCCGAGAAGCTCCTCTTATTCGAGGGAATGGGCGCTTCGACGGGAAATTTTGGACCGATTTCTTTTTTTGCATTTGTGAGACGGCCACTTTTAAATCTACTTTTTAGTGAAGACAGAGCACGTGCCGTCAAAAAATTCATTGAAAAACTCCCTGCAGATGAGTTGATAAAAATTATTATGGGGCTGGACCGTGGAAAAAAATCAGAGGTCATGGGAAAGGCTTATATATGTGTTTTAATAATTTTAACTAAACTAATAAATGCGTAAATGAAATTGTATTCAAGAAATATTCTCTTAGGTGCGCGATAAAAAAAAAGATTGTTTAAAATGAATTTTCCCATATCCTATAGCGTCTTAGTCTTTCTCTAGAGATCAAACAAATAATCCTGACCTAGCCGCTTCTCGAATTCTACTAATATTATAAATTTTAAAGTCTGTGGGTTAGTGAGTGTAGAGTATGTTTGTTGTTCTTTCACCCAAGAACGGCTGAACAGATTTCAATGAAATTTGGCACACAGATAGGCTATAACCTGGATAACCATGTAGGGTATTATTTTGGTGAGCTGAAACCTTTTTCAAAAATTAAAGTCAATCAATTAATAACCCAGTCGGAAAAGTAGTAATGCATTACGTGCGTGATAAATAATATAATGTATTTCTTATGCGTTCTCGATAATATTAGCGCTAACTATGTAATCAGCATTCTAATGTATTCAAAAAGTTCCAAAAATTTCATATTCAAAAACATTCATTTCTCGATACTAGGTAATGCAAAATTGAATGCCTCACTTTTTTTATGACATCGTCCTGGGGAAAAATGCATTTTCGAATGTGAAAAGGGTTGTTTTACTGATTATTTTTTCGATTACTATACATTACATTTTCCCACTGGGAAGTTAAGTAAAATATTGCAACAATAGGGATAAAAACTATTTATTTCGAAAATATTTTTTAGGGGATGCCACATGTTTAGAAATTCAAACTCATTTTAATTTACAAGTTAAATAAAATAAGCTAATATAAATATCAAACGAGAGAGGTTATATAAAAGGTGTTTCTATTTGGAAAATATTTTTGACAAGGGAGTTGCAACCAGCGTAGAAATTTCAAATCAGTTTAATTGATAAGCTATATAAAATCCTACCAATGTTTTAAATGTGAAGCTTTGTGAGTGATTGTGTGTGTTACTCTATCTTTGAATAAAATTTAGCATAGAGAACTTTGACCTAGATTAACAATTAGCACATCCTTTTAAGAGGGTTGTCTTCTTCTTATTTGGCACTACAACCGCTTTTCGGTTTGGGCCGAGACCAAAGAGCTTCTCCAATTGTTCCTCTCCTGTGCGAAATTGCACCAGTTGCTTATCCCGAGTGCAGACATGTCCTTCTGCACTTGGTCCTTCCATTTTATGCACGGGTGCCCTTGCTTTTGTTGTCTGTCCATTGGTACAGAGTCGAATTATCTTTTCACTGGAGGGTAGTCGCATGGATGATGACGCGACAATGAGGCCAAGTCTGCGGAATCGTTGTATTTTAATCCACAGGGTGGTATATCTTGCGAAGAATACTTCTCTCGAAACCTCCTAAGGCATTCTCATCTTTGTTTGCCATCGTCCATGTATCTGCCCCATATACAAGGACGGGCATGATGAGAAACCTGCCTACTGAGCCCAAAGTAGCATCTGTTGGTAATAGTTATTCTTAGCTTGATTTCCAGGCTAACGTTGTTGGTGGTATTTATGCTGGATCGTATTTAGACAAAGTCCTTCACTACTTCAAAGTTATAACTGCCAACAGTGTCGTATGTCCCAGAACGCGTGGACTCTTTGAGTCTTGTTCTCGTTTACCGCTAGACCAGCCTCTTCTTTTTCTAAGCTGGAAATGCGCTTACGTCTTTAAGTTTCAAGCCGACGATATCGATATCATCTGCACACGCCAGCAGCATCATTCTTGTTCTATATATGGTGCCGTTGCGATTCGGACTCGTAGCTATTATACCGCTATCCAGCACCAGATTGAAGAAATCGTACGAGAGTGAATCGTCTTGCCTATAAGATCGTTGGGTCTCAAATAGCGTGGAGATTTGAACGCAGCTCAAGGTTGTGCTCAGCGTCACGCTATCAAAAGCGGCTTTAAAATCGAAAAAAAAATTATGTGTGACGATTTGCTTATCTAGTACCTTCTCCAGGATTTAACGTGCTGTGAAAATCTGCTGTATGATGGACTTACCAGGTCTGAAACCACACTGATAAGGTCCAATAAGTTGGTTCGTGAAGGCCTTTAGTCTTTTATAGAGTATTGTCGAAAGGACCTTGTTCGCAATATTTAGAAGGTCTCGTTTACCTTTTGATCACGCTATATGGATACGGCACAGTTGCGTTCTTCGTCGGAAGGAGGAATATTGATTTAACTTTGAATGCCCCAACTTTGATGGGAAATCTGAGAGTTTTTTCTTTTAGGTACAACTGGATTTGGGATCTATATATTCAGAGCTTTTCTGATCACACTGTAGTACTTAATAGCCCCAATATAGTGTTACAGTTGTATTTGTGACTTACGGTACAGACCGTTTACCCAATTTTCTCAAGATCTCCGTCTCCAGTAATAGTTAAAATAAATATGTGCCCTTATTTTTTAATCATCTTTAACTACACATTTCTTTGCGTGCATAAAACCGCTAAGCGTGTAAAATGCAATTAATCACATCAGTACACACCAATGCGTGCGGAAGGGTGCCATGAGCCATTCGTCTGCATACCAGCATTTCGCAGCCGCTTCGCACTTCTCTTCCATCGCCCAAATCCGCCACGCTGTCGACGTGACAAAAATTTTGCCTGATTTTGTCTTAATTAACGCCAAACGCTTCAATAGCAATAAAATATGTGTGTGCCGCATGTGGCACTGGCACTGGCACCGGCATATGTGAATAACATTGTTGCTGTTCGTGTGGCTGATGAAGTGCAACGATGCTCTGGATGCTCTGGCGTGACAGTGTGGCAAACACTTGTTTCAATTAATCGGCTTTGCTGCAAATGAGCGCCGCAGCCACCGCTGTTGAGTAGCAGCCAATACGTTTGATATAAAATCTGCACTTTTCTTCTTGCTGTTTGTTGTGTCTGTTGTTGCCGGATTTTGTTTGTCGTCGCGGCGCATCATTCAACGATTTCAGCATTCACTAACTGCGGCAACAAGCGACAACATGAAATGCTTTCAACTTTTGTCCTCAGCAAAAGAGTCTGCGCGTGTGGGCCCATCAAGTAGCCGAAAATTGGGGCGTGTATGGGAGGGAGGTTCGCTTTTATTTGCCTACACACCTACATGTTTATATGTATGATTTCGATACATATTTACCAGGATTTTGGTGTGGCGCATTTCACGCATCATTCACACATTGGCTGCCGTTAAAGATTTTCGTATTTAATTGGACCACACACGCATGAGCCATGAACTGATCTGCGCTGGCATGCTGTCGCTTGCATTGTCCGTGATCACGGATCACACAGCGATTTTTGGCGTCATATCAAATTCTTTGAAAATCATATTTTCAGTGTGATGGTGAAGGGACGGTCGATGTCAGTGAACTTCAAACCACCCAAATCGGTGGACTAATGATTTATCGCTGACATAAATAACGAGAGCAACAACAATGTTGTTGAAAGTTGTCATTACAACCGGATCAGCTTCCACATTTTTCGACACATTTAGGTTTCGAGTGAAAATTCGTAATGATTTCAAATGTAAGAAAAAAGAAAATAAATTATCTCACCGGAAAGTGTCGCATTTCGACTAAACTAGTCATTTCAGTATAAAAAAGACTTACATGCAATTCGTAGATAGTCTTTACAATACATTTTTTTAATTTGTTAATAGTTGAAAATTCTTATAAAAAAGCGTGTATGAAAAAAATCATATACATAACCTTTTTGTTTAAATATGTCATTGTTTTAGTTCATTTAGCTTAAGCAAAATAAATATATTGAAATTTGTGAAAAGTGGAAAATCTTTACTCTTGAGGCGGAAGCTATTCCATTTTTGTAATCTTCCCTTTAATTGAACTTGAAAAAGATGACAAGCTCTTCTTCTGTTTGACATCCATATTGAAATATTTCATGAAATTGAATTTAATGTCTAAACAGGTGGCAAAATAAGATATGACTCTTGAACAGATGTTAACTTATTGCAAAATATTTTCAAAATTAAGGTTTCTTAAACTTCAGTCATTAGCCACCCATATTGTAACAACGGAGTATAACTTATAAAAAAAATTAATTTAAATTTTTAAATAGATGGCAGTGACATTTTGTTTAATTTATAATTTGAAATCGAATTTTACTTTGTAGCAGGTGGCAACGCTCTCAGAAAATAAGCTATCCCCATACGCTATCTCACAAGCTTTCATATTTACAATTTTAGTAAAATTTCATTTAACTTGTCAATTAAATTGATTTGCCTAAGCTGGTGGCAACCCGAGTCAAAAATATTTATTTTCTTAAAGCCTTTCTCGTTTGATAACATAATCAAATATTTCGTTTAACTTATTAATTCAACTGATTATAACTTTTTGAACAGGTAGCAACCCTCGTAAAGAATATTTTCCAAATAAGTCGTTCTTGTACCGCTTTCGTGTGACACCTAAATTTACCTATCTAATTTCTCGATTTTCAATCTTTAACGGATGGCAGCCCCTTGAGAAATGTTTTCGAAATAAATTGTTTTGGAAACCCTTTCGTTTGACACTCACATCGTAGTAAGATTTTATCTGAGCTATCAATTAATTGATTTTAACTTTTGAAACAGTGGCAACAGAGCAGTAAACACTCACACACTCACTCACAAACTTTCACATTTATAATATCGAGCCCTAACCGCAAAAAACGTAAGCCAAATTTTTTTCAAAATTTTTGTTTTGATGCAGAAATGTTCCTAGGGTATCTAAAAGCATTTGTGCATCAAAAATAAAATGTGAAAAAAATTTCGCTTACGTATTTTTGGCGGTAAGGATAAATATACCGATTCGTGCCGCTAAGAAATATATGTACGTATGTGATTATTAAAACGTATATTTCTATAAATAATTTTCGCAAAAATCTTGTTAAAATTTTAAAATGTTTCAGCACTTTTGAATATCTTTTATAACTTTGTGTATCCTCCATACCTCCTTCTTTTGTTTATATTTTTTCTTTGTGCATTTGTCGGCACGTGTGCCTCTATTGTCCTTTGCTGCGCCACGGATATTAGTGAATTGATAAAAAATGTTTTCAATTTTCACTATCCGAATTTCATGGTTGTCAGTGTTGTTTTTTGCGTCGATTAGCATTCCTTCGCGGTAATAATGGGCGAAACACGTGCCTTGTAAATGAGCCATATCATTTGTTGGGCGGTGCGTGTCGCGTTGTCTTGTCTTTTACTGAGGGAAGGAGTAAAAAGTGCGCATAAAGTACTGCATAGGGTTTTACTTGTAAAAATGTCGTGAGAAAAAAAAATAATTTTTTTTTTACCATTGAAGAAGCACATATTGTCACTTTTATGGACAGCTTCCATTAAAAAATGTTACCAAATTTAACAAAAAATTACCAAACTTATTTTCTTGTACGGAATTTACGACAACACTGATGGATATTTATGGTCCGATTTGCTTCCCACTATTTAAACACTTGGTGGGTGCTCTAGGCTATCTTTATGTATTTGAAAGAAATATTAGTGGTACATTTTCACAAAATCGTTGATAGCTTCGAAGTATTTCTGTCAATAGTGTCCATTACTCTCTTAACCTTCTCGCCCATGAAAAACCGGTTTCAGATAGTCTGAAAATACTAGTACATATAACGAGGCTCAATAAGAGCATATTGATTGATTTATGTAAATTATATAGTAGATCTCTGACAAGCTGAATTGACATTTTGGCGACACACGAAAAGGCCAAGCGATTGCGAGAACCTGGTTTGCATACATAGAGGTGTGGGCGAGCAAATGTTTCAGAAGCATAGTCAAATGAGCTCCCAGTGAGTGGTGTGATTCGCTTTGTCTAAAGCTTAGTTTGAAGATTTTCCAGTTTGAACTGGACTTTAAGTATTAAAGAAGGGGAATCCGAAAATCAGTCATGGAATTTTCGTACTATTAAACCGATTTGTCATGATGTTAAATGTAATAACATATACATTATAATTTTTTTGGGTACATTCGTCGGCTTTTAGGTAAAATTTTTTCCTGAAATTAAGTTCAATTTGAAGATTTGATTTTTCATCCCTGGTGGTCAGTGCTCTTTGGCTTATATTCAGCATACATATCGCTATCTTGGAGTGAAAAGTGGCTAAGCCTTTTTTTAATTTTAGAGGAGAACAAAAAAAAACTTTTGAAATTAACATTCTTCAAATTATTTTGTTAAATTTTTAATTTTACACATTTTGTGATTTAAATACATTTTTGGCAATACTGAAAAAATCTACTTTTGCGCGAACGTGAAGGCAAATTTTTTCATGACATACATAGTCCGGGCTCTTTTCGGAGGCCTTAACATATTCTTTAGAAACAGATCTCAAGATATCGTCTGCTCTTGAGGCTATAATTAAACCATAAGACTTTTAAAGATATATCACCAGAAAATAGAGAAAATTCGCTTAAATAGTACGCTCTTTAAATAAATTTATGAAAGTTTTATGTACAGTAGTAAACAGAGAACGGATTTTATGGAAATTGCCTTTTTTTACTAATGAGATAGAGTATATTCGATTATGAATGTCCATGATTTAGCTTTCCCTAATTCCATATACATACATATACACATTTGATGTTGCCGTTTTTGCCTTTTTTAAGATATCTGCATTTTTTGCCTTTTCTACCTTTTATTGTAAAGGGCAAGGAAAAAGCCCTTATTCCTGACAATATGAAAGTTTTAAGCCTGTTTTGCGATTTCTTGTGCCTATTTCGCTATTTAATTTTGCCTTTTTATAGGTTTTAGGTCCTAAAAATTCGTTCCCTGGTAATAAATAAATAAACTATTTAAAGTTTCATAAATTGCACTTTATTTACATAAAATTAATAAATAACTCAAACATTTTTAACCGACTTCAAATAAAGATGGAGGTTATAAATTCTTCGAAATATTTTTTTTCTTTTTTATGTATGCTACCGCATAACTTTGGACCACGTGAACCGATTTCAACAATTCTTTTTTTTTATCGGAAAGATGGTACCTCAAGGGTCATCCCGTTATTTGGTTAAAATTCGATCATTGGATCAATTTGACTAGTTTTGTTACACAAATACCATGACCAAAGGCAAAAAATATTGGCTACAAATTGTCATATTATTTGCCAGATATATGTACGTTTTATCGGTGTACTTGCACAAAATTCGCATTCGCAAAAGCTCCGCATTGATTGCTGCGAATACGAATGTTAAAACTAATGCGGAAGCTCCGCATTGATTATTGCGAATACGAATGTTAAAACTAATGCGGAAGCTCCGCGGTTGCGAATGCGAATGCGAATATTCGCAACAACCCTGATTATGTATGTACAGTGGGGAGCAGACATTGTTGTTGTTGTTAAATATTTTCAAGGTTATTAAGTTAAAATTTGTTTGTTATTTTTTTTCATAAAAATGTGGTTCATATAAATCAAACTTTAATCATAGCTAAGCAAAATTTAACAAATTGTCTTTAAGATTTGTTTTTTTAATCTGATTTGCTACCAAACTGCATACTTAAAGAAATTCAGAATAAAAAGTTGAAATTTTAATAATGTTATGGTATTGGTTAAAGTATGAGTTATATTTTTATGAAAAAATAACAAACTAATTTAGCTTCAAAAACCTTGCAAATATTTAACAAAAATCACCGCGTACCCATTTCTCCTCCCCGCTGTATGTATACTGTCTTTTGTTGGTTTGAAATCAAGAACATGAGTTAAACGATGACATACAGCTTCCCATAGAAAAGATCCTTACATCACTGAATTCGGTTAATATTATATTCAATTCATCTTGCGGGTACTAAGTATTTGGACTGTAGGAGCACACATATGTATGTATAATTCAACAAGAAAACTTTAATGTATTAAATATGAACTGAATAATTAACAAAAACTTTGCAGAATCAAAAAACATTGCAGCATCTAATTGTTTATACATTTTTCATAAGTCAATCATTAAGAAGATCACTATCAACAGATTCATAGAAATATCGAAACGAGATGCAGTCAGTCAAACCAACATCATTAGTTAGCACACACTACATATTTATACATATAATATAAGTATGCTTGTACAGTATATTCCGTTTAGCTGCATTTACATACATCCACTGCAAATGGTTTGGTGAACTTGCGGAAAAACAAAAACTGTGATTTGTTTTAGTTTAGATTTTGAAATTTGCTTCAATACATTCAAAATATGTGAAAAAATTTTAGTGCAGGGCTGTTAAGCGCAAAAGAGTTACTAAGCGGAAATGCAGCTAAAAGTGAAAATTCCGTACAAAATCCATTTCATGGAGCAGTATTTTGCAAAATTGTGCACGTAAGCGGAAAATGCACCTAAGCGAGTAGGCAGCTAAACGGAATATACTGTATGTGTATAAACACGTATGCTTTAATATGTAAATGTGCGTTGAAGTGACTTGGTTAGCTATGAGGAGCACAAGAGTTTTCCAGCAAACGACAAATAAATATCAGTTGTTGGCTGTCAGAAATCATAAGCAAGATCACTTGTCAGCGCAATGTGAGATGACAGACAGCCAACATGTGGGAGCTTTGCTGCTCTGGCAGCAGGAGAGGTCAAGGGTAGTAAACAGGCTGTCTGGGAAGTGAGCGGTGGCATTTAGTTGGCTGTGAGGCAAGTACGAGAGTCTTCAAATGGTTTCGAAAAAAATGCACCAAGTCAAACGCAAAGAAATAGAAAGGTTGTTGAGAATGTCAAATGAACCAAATATTTATTAATGAAGTTGTCAGTGTATGTGTCAATGTCAACATGGGACCGCCAAAAATAAAATAAAATAAAATAGTAGAGAAAATGAAAGATTTCTTAAGAAATCATTCAAGCGCTAATCTTAAGCTCCTTCCACTAACAAGGTCGGAGAAAAGCCAACACATTCGTTGTTTATAGAATTGTGTGGCTCGAGCATTTCAACGATCATTCAAAAGTGTTGCATATTACGTTTTTAATACATTTTGACACGAACTTATGCAACCAAATGTTGAAAATATTAACGAGACCTAAAATTGGGCAATCAAGTGGTAGACTTTTGTTTGATTTGTTGTTGATGGCTGAAATGTTGTCTGCGTGCATATATTTCGCATATACGTATATACAAACATGCAATAATATTGTTAATACATTTGCATAAACATGGCAGCTGTTGCGCGCGAATTAATGAAACGTTAATGGATCTCTACTAAATAAATGTTATATTTATCGCGCTAGTTTTGGATGGCGTGCAAGCTTATCAAAGAGCATAACAATTAACTTGCTTCAGGATAAAATATTCCATCTTTTCACCGACTTCACAAAAAGGAGAAGGCTATCAATTCGTCTTAATATTTTTTTATTATTTATTTTTTACTAGCCAGCCACGTATGAGCGAGGCTTCGGCACGCGCTGAATGTATGCATATGTATGTACATTTACGCATTTGGAGAAAGAAATAATATGTCATCATGTAATTCGTTTACTATCCGTTCAGTAGCGTGGTCAAAATATCTCGACTTTCCTTTATACTATATATAGAAGATAGTAATTTAGAATAGGTGGCAACTCAACTCAAAAAATTAGTTGTTATACATGCGAAGGCTATGCTCTTTCATTTGGTATCTCATTTTTTTATCCAACGAACGGTGAAGATCTTATAGTTTTTAAAAAGGTGGCAACCCTACTCAGAAATATATTACATTATTACACATCTAGAGGCTAAGTCTTTTCATTACAGAAAGACGGTGCAAAACTGATGTCTACGCTTATTAGGATTGAATGTAGTAATTTTCGTAACAGGTGGCAACCCTATTCAAAAACTAACACATTCGTGCTTTTCTAGAGGCCAATCGCTTCCATTTGACACCTCACTTTTTGTAATCCAACGAACGGTGCGGAACTTATAGTTTTTTGATCAGGAGGCAACCCTATTAAAATTCTAAATAAAAAAGGTCACTCTCCTATCGATACAGAGTATATTAGAGAATATCTTGTCAAAATTCGTTCAGAAGTTTTCGAGATTTCCGCGTACAAAGAATCTCGACTTTTCTTTATACTAAACATGTATAGATTTATTTTTATGTATGTTATCGCATAACTTTGGACCGCGTCACCGATTTCTATAATTTTTTTTTTAAGCAAATGTGTTACCTCGCAGGTTATCCTATACTAATTCGGTTCAAATGCGCTCATTGCATCATGAAGAAATTAACGATAATCTTGAATTTTTATATGAGAATTGAAGTCAGTTTTGTTTTTTGGCTTAAAAATTTCTTGTTTTATTTGATTTATGTATTTAATTTTACTTTAAATTATTTTCGTTTGCTTTATTTTATTTCACATTTTTATTTTATTATTAGTTAATTTAAACATTTTTTGAGTTTAATTTTAATATAAAACATAAGAACAACTAACTAAAAACAGCATTAAAAAATATGGAAGTTATAACTGAATAAATAAATTAAATGAATACTCTACTGGCCTTGCGGCTCGTAAATCCGCATTACTGCCATCTGCCGAGGCACAATTTTGATAATTTTAGTCATAAAGCACTTTTTAGCTAGTATTGCCAATTTTTTAGACTTTTGGTTTCATATCGCCCTCATTTAGGAGAAGAAAGGTAACTGAGTCGCGATCGATCAAAAGCTGCTGGAATGTTGCAAGATTTTAACGCTTTCCTTAGCTAGTTGAGGGAGCGGTAATGGTCTGGCGGGCTTTCCACTCGTAATTATACTTCGCTCTATAGTCAGCATATCAACTCCGCTTATTACCTTTGATTTCTTTGTGTCCTGCCACTCAGTAAATAGCGACTCGTCTGTTAAGGAGGAGTTGCTAAAAATATTTACACTCAACTGCTTTAGTGTCTTCATAGATCTCGGCCTGGATAATCCTGATACACTGAGGGAAAAAAATATTAAAATCAAATAGAAACGTAATTGATCTTACTATAAACGTCAACGAAAGTACTGTATATTGGTAAAAATTTAATTCAATTACGCACATATTAAAATGACCGCGTTCGTAATGAAAAAGCATCCGTGAAGTGAATAATCATCAAGACAAAAACTAAAAAAAAAATTTAATTTACATGTTGCCTGCAGTGGAATTCGAACCCGACCATCTCCGGATATCAACCACTTGTGGCAAGCATCTTTGCGCACTCAGCTACACCCAGGCATATAAATTTGCTTTCAAATGTTGAATATCCATCAACACCTCAGCACGCGATTTGTACGGATGAACATGTATGTACTATGTATGTATGTGTGTGTGTGTTATCACCGCTCTCAGAGCGGCGCTCTGCACTTACATATACATACTCAATTGTGAACAGTCAAATACGTGCGTAATAAATTTTGTATGAAAGTATTATTTTTAAATACGAACATTTTTAAACGATAATCAAATATAAAGTATTAATTTTTACTATGCATTATTTCCCTCAGTGTAGTTTCCAACATAATACAGCAGTTCCTTTTCCTCAGACTCACCCGTAAAGGAATTGTAGGCGTTATGATTGGATCGTAGTTCTTCCTTCCACCCACTTTGCTCCAGTATGACTTGAGGGTTAGCTCACGTAAATTACAGTGTTGATATGATCGCTATATCAGGTGTCAGGTTACCTTTAATTTCAGCGCCAATTTTTCCGCCGCAACTAGGCCTATAGGATGCAGGTTAGAATTTAATCTAAACTCAAACTCCAAAGTTCCGAGGAAAGTGAAAAAAATAAAAGAACATAAAAGTTTGAAACATTTCCTTATTTACCAAAGCTTAAATTACTATAGAAATAGGCGCTCTGGTGTTTTGACGGCGAAAAAAGTCGGGTAGAAAATTCTTACGAAAAAAGACGCGTAAAGAACACTTCGACGAAGAAAGACGCGTAAACACAGATGTATAGCTGGCCAAGGACTGTCACTTCAGCATCATTCCACAAAAACTCTTAGGGAAATTTACATACTGTTAATTAGCGTTTACACCGGACAATATTGTCAGACAATTATGTCAAAATGATGTGTTTGTTGTAAACACGGCGAATTCATATTACAACAAACACATCATTTTGACATAATTGTCTTGACAATATTGTCCGGTGTAAACCCTAACATACACCCGCAAATATAGTCGACCGCGCTGAAGTTTGTTTACGCTTTTTTTCGCGGTCAACTTTTGAGCTCGCGCCTTTATTCGTGTTTAGTGACGATATATATTATAGCTCAAAAATATTAGAAAAAATGCACCTTTTATTTTCGCATTAAAAACGAAAAGGCACAAATAACTGGGGTGTTTCTCAAAATACTACGTGAAAATTTATATACTCAAGGTCTACTCCGAAATCGTGCTCGGAGTACCGGTAGTCAGATCATAGCATATGCAGACAACATAGCTCATACAGTATCGGACAACCGTCGAAAGATTTTATGACAGCTTTTACAGTGGGCTAGAGAGAAGGAACGTTAAATCACCTAAAATTTCCACGCCGATTTCTAAAAGATTCTTCGATTCAAAAAAAGGTGCAGAACAAAGGTTCTGCCGAAATCCGCAATAAAAAATTCGTTTCGTTAATTTGTCCTAACATTGCACGTCTTTCTAAGTATTTGTCGCATTAAAGAAAAATCTTATCGCACAAATATTTTTACTGGATTCGCAATAAAATTTACATTTTCGTAAAAACACATTTTTTGACACCTTATTAGGTATATGTATCTCCTCATAAGTTTTCGAAAACAAGTCACAAAAAATCGTTCACTCTCACAAAATAAAACACATTTTTAAAAACATATCGAGAATCAAACAAGGCTTATGATGGTGTGATTTGAAATCCCTAATTTATTGGTCTTCACTATGAAAATCAACTTTAAAAAAATTCAACTATTTATAATTAAAATAACTTTAGGGACAATCATTAGCACCTTGCATATATAAATTTTAAGTCCGTTTTTTTAGCTTTAAACCGACGTTAAGATAAAGTCTCTACGATTAGTAAAACCCGAGATGATTGGTCAGAATCACGGAAAAATCCAAGCTTTGATATACCACATCAAGCCCTAACCGCCAAACAGATGTAAGCGGATTTTTTATTTTTTTTCAAAATTTTATTTTTGATTCTGAAATGTCCCTCAAATGTTATATTGGAAAAAAAATCGCTTACATCTTTTTGGCGGTGAAAGTAGAATCTGACTCAAGCAGTTTTTTATTGGAAAATGCACTCTACACTTTTAACCTGACTGCCGTGAAACCCACTAGTATTCAAATATTCGTTTCCTATCATTTCAAAAATTGTACTTTTAATATCAAATGCGCAACAGTATGCAATTGAAATTCCCTTGCTATTTTATAAACCCGAATTGTATTCATCCATTTTAAATGACAATGACCGACTATTTGCAACTTAAACTGTGTTACCTATGACAATTTCCACTTCCATTTCTCTCATATGAGTCATCGCATAATCACTAAGTGATCGATCGATCGATCATCGAGTCCGGCTAAGATGTGATAAGTCATAATTCGTTAGAAAATAGTTATTAGCCATTTTTGTGTGCTCGGATACTCGGATAAAAAAATAAATAGCCAACCATTGAAATCTATTGTTAAGCGCGCATAAAAGTATTTGCAGCCGCCCCCCACGAACGACGGCGATCGACGATTGTAAAAGTCGTAAATCCGTGACTGCATTGTTTGCGAGGTGTGAAAATATTTGAGTCGTTATACATACTTATAAAAAGTTTTAAGCTTATGAGTACAAAACTGTTGATCGGTTCGAAAATTATGATTAATGATCAATCAATGCAGCAAGCTGAATACACGATCGGTGCCGTGTGAGGGGCGATTGCTGAAATGAACTGTGGGCGATAAAAAATAAGTCAGAAAGAAAATATAAAAAATGCCACAAAGTGAAGGCGTAGCCCATAAAAAAAAAAAACAAAAGAAAAACCTGCGTCACATAAAAGCGTAAACATTAATGCAACAAGTTGTCCTTTTCACATAAAACTATAAATTTTTAGGTTTTATTACAAAATTGTTGTTTTCACCTTTTTTGTGCCGTAAATAATAAAAGTCATTTAATTTGCTGCAACGAAAAGATACATACTTATGTACATACATATTTTATCTATTATATAAACTTTCTGATATTTCAACATTCGTTTAAAATGTGCCCAAAAGCATTGATTGCCCAAGGTATTTCATAGACCCAAAATAACTTCCAAATTATGTCCGATAGCCAGCGTGATCAATCAAATATGAATATGTGAATATCTGGATCCCACATACTCGTAAGCAGGCGTCTCTACATCATCCATACATACATATTAATGTGCGTGTTTGCTAGTGGGCATTGCGGAGCGCGCGTAATAAAATGTGACACCTTGCTGGTTGTGAAGCTGGCAAACAATGAAATGATTTGTGGATGCCACATAATAAAAAAGTCTGCCGTCGTTTGCTGCAGGCAACAGCTTAACACGCAGGTACATTTGTATGTGCAGACGGTTGAAGACAAGTAATCATTAGTTGAGCGAACGCGAACTGCAAAAGAAATTAAGAAAAAGGTTAAGAAATTATAAATAAATATTTTTTATTGATGCTCATTAAAAGCAGCAAAGTGATAAAAGTTTTCTTTTTAAGAAATTTATGTAGAAAATCTTATAATTTATGTTCGCAAGTGATTGGAGTGCACAGTGCGATAACCCATTTTTAAATGACATTTTAGTGATCGATTTCACGCTTTTGATTTAAAGAAAAAAATTTAAATTTTCTAACTGATTTATGTGGAAAATTAAAAATGTCTATCAAAGGCTTTTTCCGCCTGACCGAAAGGAGGGCATTGATTTTATTTTGCTAAACAAAAGACTTAAGCGAGAAACCTCTAAAGCTAAGATGCCATTATCGGCGCAATGGGCCGATTTTCTGCGCATTTCATGTACCGATAGTGTGTGTAAATACAATTTTTCGAAATCCGACAATCTTAACCGAAATTGTGCTGACTATAAACAACCAAAATTAATATTGCTGTAGCGATAATATAAACAATCTTTTGCTCATTGTAGAAAAATCAACTTGTAAAAAATGAGGCGATTTGTATCAGGCGCGAATGCCCCGATCAAAGTGGGCAATTTGTTTATTGTTAGTATTAATCAGGCACGGTACTGTGATCATGTTGTACTGATTATCGCTACATATTCAATTTGATTGATATGTACTATGAAAATCGGTACATATTGTGCTATTAGCGTCGATAGTGGGATCCTTGCTTAAGGCTTTAGAATTGTATTGGAATATTTGTTTGACAAAATCGCCAAAAGACAATGTGATTGTTATTTTGCATTGCATTTTTTTTAAAAAAAAAATATTGTTAGTAAACTATAATTTCTACGACCAAATATATTATTTCTAAATTTAACGATTGCAATCGGGTATAAAAAAAAATTGAAGGTACTGACAACATCGATCAAATAAAGACATTAAAGGCGCAAACAGTCAACGACGTAGCGTAGACGTAGGTTGACTCATCCACGATCTACCTTATAGGATTCGCGTGTTAACGAAAACTCACCACCGCATGGCGGTGACGTTGCCGTTGATTCTCTCTCTCTCTCTATCAATAGTAAATTTGATATGCTCTACGTATGTCAACCTACGTTTACGCTACGTCGTTGACTAACTGCGCTTTAAAAATTATAAATTCGAAAAAATCAAAAAATTAGATCAAAATGAGAAATCCACTAACAGAAAAAAATTCAAAAAAATTAAATTTGACAAAAAAATTTTAAATACTTTGAAACATCATTTTTTGATAAAAAGGACGCTTTTCCATTATTTTTGCTTTGCGTTTACAAAATTATGCCGAAGGCTCCTATGTACTTTCTTGTATTCGTGTTCGTCTTCAGCTGATCTTCGTTTTCGTTTTTGTATTGGGTATTTTTTTCGCATTCGTCTTTATATTCAACTTCGTATTAGTATTCGTTTTTTCGTCGTCTTAATATTCATTTTGGTATTCGTTTTCGTGTTTGTCTCGTATTCGTCTCCGTAATTGTCTTCGTATTCGTCCTCATAGTCGTTTTCGCCTTTAGTTGGTCTTCATATATGTTTTCGTCTGTTTCGTATGTTTCTCGGTCTTCGTATTCATCTTCCTGCTCGTAGTCGTTCGTTTACGTCATCAAAAAAAAAAAATTATCAAGGAAACCAACCAATTTTAAGGTCATAAAAACTCTTGTCGTCTACATAAAAGTATATTTCAAAATTTGCTTATGATTTTAAACTCCGTCGAGCAAGATTGCCAAAATAAGCTCCACTTCTTAAAACACAATACAATCTTTAATTCGTTCAATTAAACCCTTAACTGCACCAACTAAAAGCAGAACCCGAAGTGAAATATTAAGAAATATAAACGTATTCTCCTTAAAGAATCAATAAAAAAAAAATACCAAGCACAAGAAAATGCGAAATTAATTAATCGCTAGCAAGCCAATATGGAAAATTTGGCACGGCAATTGCAGCCATTATTTTCGATAAATTTTGAAACTCTCGTCATCTACTGAAAAATGCCTTTCCAATGATGTCTTTGGTTCAGTAGAAACACCAAACGAAGCCGATCAAAATTTACGTTAGCGTATTAATATATACTAAGAGTGCCAAGTGCCACATTCATTAAAATTATGGTTACATGGAACTAAGAAATCGTTTGGTATGTTTTTTGGAGGAATTTTTTCCATTAGTTATCGTTCTATTTTAAAAAATATCTCCCGCTGTATTTTACTTTGTTGTATAAGAATCTCCTCTGCCTCTGAGATATCCAGAGCCGACCCATTCCTGGCCAACTCGTCAGCCATCTCGTTGCCATCAATTCTGCTGTACCCCGGCGCCCAGATCAGTGGGACGACAAGCCTGTCGGCTAAAGCCATAACGTTTTCTCTGCACTGTTTTATTTACTTACAGAGCCAAGTGCCTTGATCGCTGCCTGACTATCCGAGAAAAAAATGGATACTTCGAAACGTTCAGTAAAAATAGAATCCTTCCACTCCTTTCTTGATGGAAAAATCGTGCCGAAGTTTTTCTTGAAGAGAAGCGAAAGAAAGAAAGCAGTGAGGTTTTCCGCGAATGCTTGGGTCGTTGAAAGAACACAGGATGACTGTTCACTACGTCCATGCCCGTACTTACGTTCTTTCTATAATCTAAGTTCCCTCAACCTCAGGGCACTCTGTGAAGCACTTTCCTTGATAAAGAGATCAATCGGTGGTAGATGGCAGATGACATGATCTAATGGCGTTTTCGTTTTTGCAAAAAATGTTGCCTTCTCATTGGCCTCTTCTTAGTATTTGCGCGTGGAGGTCAAAGAACGCTATAAGGCTTTCCAACAAACCAGCGAACCTTATGCAATAATAAAGCGAATCACCGTCTTGTACATCCATAGCATGAGATCAGGTGGCAGGACCCACCTCTTACCCAGAATTTTCTTGCAGGAATAGAGAGCACATTAGGCCTTTTTTACTCGGGTGGCCTGTGTTCATTTCCCAGTTTAATTTCGGTGTGAGAACGACTCCCAAATACTTAGCGTAACGGGAAAGAGAAGAGTATGCCCATTTAAAGAAGGTAGGTTAAAATTAGGAGTCCTTGTAGTGAATAATAGTAATTCGGTATTCGAGGGATTAACGTTGAGCCCGCAGCTATTTGCCCAAGAACCCAATTCCTTTAGTGCTCTTTGAAGCCGGATACCGTAATAAACCGGGTACCATAATCACTACGTCATCTGCATACGCGACAACTTTGACTCCTTCCCTGTTGAGTCTTAGAAGAATGTTGTTTAGTACGCAAAGTCACAACAGCGGCGACATTACCGCTTTGCGAAGTCCCCCGTTTTGGATGACTGATGACTACGCTGTTGCCTAGCTTAGCGTTTACAATCCTTGTACGAAGCATGGTAGAGATCCAGTTTACTAGGAAGTTCTCAATCCCCAGGTTTCTGAGTGTTTGCTCTATCGCTTCCAGGCTAACGTTGTTGAACGCCCCTACTATGTGAAGGAAGACCGCAACGTATATCGTTTATTTTCCAGCAATGACTCTACCTTGTGTACGAACTCATGGAAAGCAGATTCTGTGGAGCGCCCTTTAAGGTAAGCATGCTGTGTATGTCCAGTAGCCGCTCGAAAGGTCACAGAACAAAAAAAGAGGGACTGATGGGTCTGGAGTCCTTAGGCACCGTGTGCCCTCTCTTGCCTACCTTGGAAATGAAAACTACTTGCTAAGTAGCGAAACATACATAGTTGAGCATTATACATGCTTTGAAAATGCTCTCAAGCCATGAAATAACCCACTACTGGGCCTCCTGTAGCATTGCTGGAAGGATCCCATCCGGACCCAGAGATTTTTACGGAGAGAAGCTGTTAATTGCACATGCAACCTTCTCCCGCGTGATAATTTCGCTAACGACATTAATGCATGATGCCGCTATGTTGCTATTTACCCCTGATACCTGATTTAGCTCACATCCTGGAAAATGGGTACGAAGAAGGAGTTCTCATGTCTCCTTAGAACTATTGGTCAATCCTCCTTTTTTCTTTTTTAGGAAGGAAGGATTGCTGTGTTCCTTGGATAGGATCCTTCCCATTTTTCCTTTTTGTAAATACTCAAGCTATTTTTATAAGGCTGCCAGTTGAAAGCTTTACGCGACTATTTCCTGAGCTCCGAGATCTCCTCTCCACACAATGGAGGATATTGCTTCCGACCGAAGCATACGAGGCGGCCGACTTTAAAGTCCGATCCCATAGCCTTCACGAATTTGTTGCGATTGGTTGCTATATCTTCCAAGGTCGTTAAATTACTATAGTTACCAAGTTTGTTACTAACCGCACTGACGAACCGCCCCCAGTTTGTTCACTTAAGGTTACGAAACGGAAAGGAAACATTATCCGCAAGGAGTAGTCTTTGTTTAAAGGTGTAAGCCTCATTTGAATACATATAAACGGTTGAATGAGTTATATTTGAAAGATTTCATTGTAACGTGTAGCTTTTTATTTGTTCGTTTTAGTTTTAAATTACATATGTATCTCCAGGATACCTAGTTTGTTCATTTTAATTTTATTATTCAAAAACTGGGTATGAAATTATTTTATAGTACCGCGAATGACGAGCGTCACGTCATTGAAATAAGTCAATGTTACGGTCCTTTTGTCGAACATGGAGCTCTCAAAACGATGTAACTCTGCAGAAGACAAATAGTTACAGCACTTTATATATTCACCTGGCGACATGTTTTAGCAATTCATAATTGGCTTAGTCAGTTATCCTCAATTTTGAAAACAGTTGCTCTGAATGCCTCAAGGATCTTGCTTTATTATCCTTGCTGCTATTGCATGTATAAATTGAGAGTTAAACTAAGCACAATAAGCCAGCTGCGTAATCGAGTAGCCCAAGAGTACATTTATTGTATTTTCAAGTATTATTGTCTACGCATAATACTAAATATGTAGGTAAGATGTACGAGAAAAAAATGAAAAGATGCATTGCAGTAAAGATGCGTGAAAAAATTTCAATGCCGAATGGCAATCGCAAATTAAGTATCATTTGCATGTTGAATTGAATTGGCTTGTTGTAGTTGGTAGCATATGTCTAGGTTGTCAGGTGTATTGAACTCGGTTGAGATGCGTTGAGTGACATTGCACGGTAGGTTACTTAATTATCTTCACATGGCGCTGGTCCTAAGGCTGTTTCTCATTAAATTGAACTACTGAATGTTGTCTGAATTTTTACATTTGTATTTAAAACAATCCCAATGGCTGCTTATTTTTCTGAAGCTGAAATACTTTGTTGTAAAAGGGTGAATGCAAAAATGCCAGTTGCTGTGCTTTTTTGAATGTCAAACTAAATTTGAAAAATGCTTCTTTTTAGCCAAGTCGAAATAGTATTTTTGTTCTTGAGTTTACATGCCCACATATTTACATATGTACATATGCATAAGCCTACATATTTATAACAGAGTAAAGTGAAAATGGAGAAAGCAATTCTAGCTTAATTCAACTGAGAACTGTTGGTCGGCAAAAGCGTAAATTATAACGGCTTATTGCGTACCTTAATATTGTGCATACAAACACATTTACATAGTATATTATAAATATTTCACATATACGCACGAAATAATTCAAATTTTAAATGCATTCATTATACGGACACCCCTCTCTCTTAGCTTCAGCCCTACGTCGCGTACCGCTTTAAGTGTTTGAATTTCATTTCTTCGCCTCTGGTTTCGCACTTATACGACTGCCTTATTCTTTGCCACCGTTTTTTTTTAATTTTTTGCACACCTTTTTATTTTATAGCCAGCACTTTGAGCGAATTAAGTCCATGACTGTTGTTGCTGCCACTGCAATGGTCAGTGTTGCCACAGCCACATGTTTTTTCGTTGCCTTCAAACTCTTCATGTCCCGGAACCCACCACAGCGTTACGATATTGAGGGCTCCCGGGTGGTTCAAGAGCTCACCAGCCTTGATGGGGTTTTAAAAGAGCCTAAGGTTTTTAACGCAGCTTGAATATCCGACATAATATTTATTCTGGCCTCATTTTCTTTCTACGATGACATTCGCGAATACAGACTTTGATTGCGAAGACCTCCGCCTGGAATTTGGTTGCGTACGAGACTATCGCCAAACTTTTCTGAAATATTGGTCCAAGTATGCCATAAAGTATATATGGCGTTCATATTGTATACCGGCAATAATAAGGGTATACGTTTGTACTTAGAAATCGGGAATATTTACATGTTTGCAGCCGTCGTTATACGAACGCACCGTGAAATATTCTAGTTAAATAGGTTGCTAAAATGTTTGGAGATACATATTTTTTATTTTTCGCAAATAACTATTTTTCATTGTCACGGAACCTACTAAAATCAAATCAAGCCTGCCAACCTACCGAAAGGAAAAAATCTACCAGTTTCTGTAGGAAAACCGCATGTGTGGCAACACTGGCAGTCGTTTCCGTTGCTGTTGTTACTGTTGCTGCTGCTGCTGCCGCCGGTGGTGGTGCATGGCGATGGCAGGTAATGTGAGCGAATTACGCGCCCCATACTCAGCCGCAATGCAGCGCGGAATTTCGTTGCCAAATTACAGGTCGGCGCATTTAACTTTGAGGCCAAGAATCGTGCGCAATAAACATGAAAATTGATCATATTTCTGGCGCGAATTGGCGCTGGCAACACGCGTCGTCACAACAGAGGTGCCACCGCGGCCATTCGCACAGGCGTTGCAAATGAGGAGCGAGTTGAAGCTGGTGGCGAATGGTTGATATACATACATACATACATATTGTCGTTTTAAAAACAAAACCGCTTAACTGACATTTGCTGACAAAAATTGGATTTGCTCACAGAATCTCTTGGCTCAATCCTTATCCATTCGTCCTGAAATATACTAGCCATAAATGCGATTGCTTTATAAAAAAGACAACCATTTTGAAATATAAGTGTTTTTACTCTCTTGAAAATAATTTATGCAACCTCACATACGCGGTTTTGCATTTTGTTGATACGCGGTTTTGTACGTTAAACGACGATATGCGATTTTGTGTTCGTAAGTGTATAGGCTGGTTGGTTGGTTAGGGCGTAAGGATAATCAGCTCGAAAGCTGTTTATGGCTGTCGGTTCAGTTCGTGAGTACTTCATACACATGCGAACGCAACGGCTAAACTTATGTACATATGACGTCGCCTCGTCTACGCTGTTATTAACTATATTATTTCAATTAAAAATTAAAAGTGAAAATGTTTGTGTGTAACATTTACGAGCACTTTTATGAGTTACAAAGAAATGAGGAAGTACTCTTCATGCAAAACCGTGAAAGGTATTAAGTTTTTGGATTGTTAATTAAATTATGAGTTGGTTTTTAAAAAGTAAATGTACGCGAACCCTTCGTAAGGTATGTGACCGAGCTCCTGCTTACATCTTCAGCAGTATTTCTCCGGATAACTAGTTGCATTGTGGTAAATCCGAATGACATACACATACGATAATGTCCCTGAAGTTATAAATGAAAAAAATACAAAGCATCACTCTCTTTAATTTCTGAATGTACACTAATAGATAAGGCCCAATACGCAGGCATTCCATTGTTCGCCATTTTTTGTCGGCTCAATGCTAGACATCGATTCCGTCAGCATCAATTGGAAGCTGTTGTTGTTGGATAGGGTTAGGCTCCGTGCCTTAAAGAAGCGATAAATGTCGGAGAGGTTGCCGTTTACGTTCGAGCAAAAAGTTGTTTGTGCAATGAAAAGCGAATAAGCAATGCAACAAAACAATCCAAAGATCGATACTGAACTGTTATTTTTGTTCGAAAAAAATTCAAATGTTAATCATTATTTATGATCCGAAAAATAAAAGTCCAATATTAGATAACTGTTATTTTTCAACGAAATAATAAAAGTCTAAAGTTAAATTTATATTTTTGATCGAAAAAATAAAAGTTAAACTTTAACATTCAATGTTTGATTGAAAATGCATCATAGAAATTATAATGATTATAATTATTTATCGACTTTTTTGACAAAAGCATAACAGATACGACCCGTGCTCTAATCAATTTTGAAAAGGTGAAAATCATGTTGGACCAAGTTTTTCGGGGAAAAGCTCTTACTGTTGTAACCCTCATAATAAGCTCATCAAAAGGTTTTCACAATGCCTCTACATGCTGCTTTTCGCATGTTCTCAGCTTATAAAACAGTCGACAACAAAATTACAACTTCAACCACTGAGCCGACTAAACGCGTTGCGTTGTATTCATTCCTGCTGAGGTTTCAGCAAGTCAAGCAGTTTGTGCTTCAAAGATTTTCAGCCGAGATTAGCATGACTTTTATGTATGCTCATTTTTGTTGTTGTTGTTGTTGTAGCTGTCACAAAGCTTAAGTAGACTGCTGCGGCATTTGGCAAGCGAACCTAAACGAATTGTGAAGTAGTTTAACTTACCAGAAAGGGAACTCTGAATAAATAGTGAATGAATGTAGGCTGGGCTAGGCAATCTATGTATGTACATACATATGTATGTATGTATGAACAAGTAGATATCGTTATGTGAGTCGCCATGGTGGCCTTTATGAATTATGAACATTTACGTGTCACCGTCACTGCTGACACCCCGCCAACGCTACTGCCGGCAAGCATGCAATAATGCTTTCGTGTTTTTGTTGCTTAAGCTAATGAAAGGGTGTGCGCAAGGACATAGTTACCTATGCATAATCATGTATGTACTTTACATATAAAAAATAATATTTTCCTTTTTATTTGTGCTTATTTCAGCAGCAAATTAACATGCAATGGAATTTCCCTTTTTATCGGGAGCTTTGCATTTTTGTTACGTTTATGTCATCGCAGTTGTTGTTCGGTGTTATATGTGTATTAATATTTTTTTCTTTATTCATCACTTGGCTTTTATGTTAGGTTTGCTACTTTTATAAAATGCTTCATTTACCAAGCATTAGTGTGCGATTTTAGGAATTTATGTTCTTTTATTACGTTCGAATAATTTACACATAGTACGTGTGGAAATTCGATAAACAGCTAACGCTTTCCGTTTAAATATATGTCGTTTTGCATATGCATATATGTATGTATGTTTGTATGTGTATATTTATAAAATAAAAACTTGATGCTTCTTCTTTTTCATAATATTTCTGTAATTTTAATATTTACTCAAAAGAGTTTAACTTTAATACCAACCCGTGTGCGAACTTGTGTCACAGCAGAAAGAGTAGAAGCTTCGCACAGAACAGAAATCGAGTTTCCCCAAAATTGCAACTTTTTCTGCACTATGCACTAAAAAAGTTAATACCAACAAACGAAAATTCAAAAATCTGGCCCAACTGGTCTCTCGAAAATTTTCTTAGCTTAAAAAAAAAATAATAATCAAATTCAGTGAAAAATGAAGGCTTCAGTGAATTGTGAACACAAAATGCCGATTTTGAACCACTGTGCTTCGGTGCGGCCACTCCCACTTATCTGATTTGAGGGCTCGTTGAAGTCAGTACCGTCTGTTCGCCAGTATGTGCGACTTCAAGCAGACGTCTGGTTTCGAGAAAACGGTTCGCTTTTTATAAATTTAAATGAGTTTTCAACAATTGCTCAAGTTAAAAAAAATACCAATGGCAATACCAAAATTGCTTCTGAGGAGACCTCTTTTGATGACGACCACTACGAATGTTTAAAGGGCTA
>NW_023458560.1:16428784-16430020 GCF_013731165.1 Rhagoletis pomonella
AAATTCTATGGGACTGAGAAGTATTATTTTCTACTTTTTAGTCCATTTATAAAAGCGTTGTATATTAAAAAGTTTTTTTTATATTATTTATTTGCTTCATTACCTCTATTTGTCACAGCGTATTCATGCTATACAACGACCACTGCATCGATAATTGAAGCTGAGCCTCTATTCAAAGTAATATTTCACTTGAAGCAAATTTTTGTTAAATTTGTTACATGCTAAAGCAGAGTCCTGCCTCATATATTCTCATCCAATCCTTATACGATATCAATATTAGAGGATTTGGCGGACTTAAAACCTTCCCATGGCCTACGATCCATATTTGTCTTTAACGTATGCTTCAGCCTAGTATTTTCTATGCGTTGGCAGTTCGAAGGTTGGGAAATACTTCCCATACTCTCTTTACTTGTAATGCAGTCAAGGCAATATTTTTACATACATTATCTACGAATAAATTTAAACTTAACTTTAAGTGTGACTGTAAATAAGGTTAGATAATATGTAAATAGCATGGACTATGGATTCTCTTCGGGAATGCTAACCTTGGAGCGAGGGCTCTTTCCTTAATATTGTAGCTAGTCAGAACTCTTTATAACGGGTGATTTTTTAAGAGCTTGATACCTTTTTTTTTAAAAAAAACGCATAAAATTTGCAAAATCTCATCGGTTCTTTATTTGAAACGTTAGATTGGTCCATGACATTTACTTTTTGAAGATAATTTCATTTAAATGTTGACCGCGGCTGCGTCTTAGGTGGTCCATTCGGAAAGTCCAATTTTGGGCAACTTTTTCGAGCATTTCGGCCGGAATAGCCCGAATTTCTTCGGAAATGTTGTCTTCCAAAGCTGGAATAGTTGCTGGCTTATTTCTGTAGACTTTAGACTTGACGTAGCCCCACAAAAAATAGTCTAAAGGCGTCAAATCGCATGATCTTGGTGGCCAACTTACCGGTCCATTTCTTGAGATGAATTGTTCTCCGAAGTTTTCCCTCAAAATGGCCATAGAATCGCGAGCTGTGTGGCATGTAGCGCCATCTTGTTGAAACCACATGTCAACCAAGTTCAGTTCTTCCATTTTTGGCAACAAAAAGTTTGTTAGCATCGAACGATAGCGATCGCCATTCACCGTAACGTTGCGTCCAACAGCATCTTTGAAAAAATACGGTCCAATGATTCCACCAGCGTACAAACCACACCAAACAGTGCATTTTTCGGGATGCATGGGCAGTTCTTGA
>NW_023458560.1:16430120-16433279 GCF_013731165.1 Rhagoletis pomonella
ACATATGTATGTATGTATGTATGTACCTATGGCTGTACGGGCGATAAAATCGAACTGTGTGGGCAAACTCGCCCAAGTTGCCAGCACCGCCTTGTTGTCTATGTAAAATGTCTAAATGGTGGCTAGACCACTATTGCTATCTACGTATCTGTGGCTACATGGATGTACATATGTATGTGCATGTGTGCGAAAATCCTTAAATTTATGCCTTAAATCCTTTCTCACAGCGCGTAGCTATGTACGTACATACAGATATTCGTCCTGCCTTGTTCATTCCATATTCTCCACCTTGCTTTGTATCTGTCAGTTACATATTTTCTTTGCTTTGCGCTATTTGTGTTTTTATTATTCGTTGCGCCTTTGTTTGCTATAAACAAACCCAATTGTAGTATTTTTTTCCAAAGCTATTTTGTTGCTGTTCTGTTGTTTTTTTCTTTCTTTGTTCACCTTTTTGTTTGCTATCTACTACCTTCACGCCAAGAAGTCAATGACAACTAGCAAGTATCCTGCGGTTTAAATGCTCCTAATACCAGATACAGACACTTTGACGTACATATATACATACAACAAAGGCAGTCAAGAAAAAAGAGATATGTACATATTACAACAACAACAACAACAACAACAACAACAACAACAAACACAGCAATATGCTTGAGTCGTCGACGGCCAAAATAGGCCTTTTGCCCATGCACCAGATGACATAACTAAGTTAAAACAACAACAACATATCTTCTGTTTACACCACCAAAGTCAAGCGGAGTGGAGCGCTGTGCAGCGGTGGAAGTAGTGAATTGAATGGCTGAATTCGTTACGGGGACCGCCCTGATTGTTAGGTGTGATTTTTACAATATCATTAAAGGTAATGCAGGAAACGCACAGACTGCTTATGGGTGTGTGTGTATTTGTGTATGTGCGCGCTTGTGGCTTTGCTGCATGTTGCCAATAAACAAGTTGCGTAGCAGTGTGCGTTTTGTAAAAAAGGGGTTGGTTGGTGGTCGTTTCATGGCTTCATTTCTGCGCAAATGTGGTTGTCACAAGCACCACCATTCGCAGCAGCAAAAACACGAGCGCGCACCACCACTTTGACAGCTAGTCAGTCAGTCAGCAGCGCGGCGTGGATTTTTGTTTCCTGCTTTGAGATACAACCAGCGTTGCTTTGATTGCTGCACTGTAACTGGTTTTTGTTGTTGTTGTTGTTGTTGGTGTTGCGTGTGTGGTCAACAACATAAAAGAGTTCCACTTTATGACAGCGTCAGCACACAACTACTTGCACATAAAAATCGCACGACCCCCTAGCGTCATTTGCTGTCTTCGAGAAATCAAATTGCAAAATGCACCAAACCAGAAGAGGAAGACGCAGAAGAAGAGCTGGTGAAAAAAAAAACAATTTACAATTGAAAATAAAATGCAATTCGCAAAAAGTGCTATGCTTAGTGGTTGTTGTTGACAACTGCAACGCCCTGTCTTTTTTTTTTGCTTTTTGCTACAACCTGGCTAAGAGCCTACAAAGTACATAGAGGTCGATAGAGGAGACTACATACGATATTTTTAGCAAGATTGATTGTTTCAGACATGTACCTAGGAGCCGTTGTTTCGAATTGTTCCATATTCTGACATTTGTGTGTTACACCAACTGTTGCCACTCTTTTTGACATCCTCGATTGTAGCGCACAAGAAATCAATGGCCGCAGTTTTTTAATTACGAATGTGCTGAATTGGACCGCACACGTGCAAAATTTTTTCACAGAAATTTTCTTAGAAGTGTCTTCTTTTACTTCTGTTCGAAATGTTAATTTGTTTGTTAGAAGTGTAGAAAAGTGCGAAGTTTGGAAAAATTTGCTCTTTAAGAAATTAATTGTGTTGAATTATCTAGAAAATTGTTTATGTTCATATATGCACATATATAGATAAATACTATGGTGTTCGACTATTCGCCTTATTCCGAAAACCGGTTTTCGAGTTATGCGAAAAATGGTAATTAGAAAATACCGGTTCCCCATTTTCAAATTGACAAAAAATCGGATGAACGGTTTCATTTTACATATTTTGTCTACAGTAACACTTAGATGCTACTAGTTAAAAATCATTCCCAAATTTACAAAATGACTTCTAAAAATTGGCTTTCAAAATAAATTTCAAATAAATTTCTCAAAATAAGTTCCTAGTATATTAAGATACAAGTAAAACCGAATAAATGAAGGAAAAATTCACTTAATGGGGGTTCAGCGATCATAACAAGATTAGATCGCTACAACAACAGCTCTTTTTTTCTAAAAGTATATTATAGGCAGATCATTCAGCGACAATCAATCAGCACCTTCGTCAAATCTCACCCCTTTGAATTCCATCATCGGAGACCAACGTTACCTATTGCAGACAAGGAGCTTGTGAGGTTGGCGATACTTGGACACAACCCTATTCTGATATTGGAGCAAGTTAAACTGTTCAGCCCAATTTGTATAAGATGCCCGATGACATTAGCCCACCTCTTTATATGACCACTCACATCAGCTCATCTAACATCCCCCTCCATACGGCCCTAACCCGTTAGATGAGCATGAAGACAAAATTAAGCCGATTCAATGGTTTAGGCAGAGTTTAGAAAGCTGCTGCAACAAAAAATCAGTGAAAATTGTTGGTTCGATGTTCCTTTTATTTATACATATAGTAGTTTTCTGCAGTAAAAAATTCTCCAGTAGTCAGATGCAAAATTAAGAAAAATAAATATTTTCAATCAAATAAATATTTGAAATTTATAGATTATTGTATATAAATAAACAAGGTGCAAACCCAGTTTATTCCATTTTAAAAATCCGTTTTATTCAGGATTCGTAAGGTCGTGATTTCAAAAAAGGTGACTAATAATGTTAAAAAAAACGGTTGGAACCGGTTTGGAAAAACCGAGTCATTCTCCCTTATAAATACACTGAGAAAAGAGTTTATATACGTCAACTAAATACTAAAAAGACAAGAGTAGTCAAGACGATTTATCTATATATATAAAATTAAGTGGCAAAACTTCCTGTTCGCATACTCCTCCTAGACGGCTTGCCCGATATCAAAGAAATTTTCAGGGGTGATTGGGGTCTGTGTGGAGGGTGCACATAAGAAATTTCATGTGTGTATCTTTGCACGTTTTGCAAAAACAAAAAAAAA
>NW_023458560.1:16433379-16437092 GCF_013731165.1 Rhagoletis pomonella
TTAGGACTTTACTTTTCTCTCTCTAAGCCCAACCGGTTCTTTTATCAACTGACACCATGACTTTTTTCTACCTGCCCCCATATAGTCTAAACACTATGAGTCGTATGCGGATGAAATATTTGTATGTATAAATCGTCTTGACTGCTCTTGTCTTTTTAGTATTTAGTTGACGTAAATAAACTCTTTTCTCAGTGTATATATTAAGGAGAATGACTCGGTTTTTCCAAACTGGTTCCAACCGTTTTTTTTTTGAACATTATTAGTCACCTTTTTTGAAATCAGGATTTTACGAATCCTGAGTATAACGGATTTTTAAAATGGAATAAACTGGGTTTGCACCTTGTTTATTTATATACAATGATCTATAAATTTCAAATATTTATTTGATTGAAAATATTTATTTTTATTAATTTTGCATCTGACTACTGGAGAATTTTTTACTGCAGAAAACTACTATATGTATAAATAAAAGGAACATCGAACCAACAATTTTCACTGATTTTTTTGTTGCAGCAGCTTTCTAAACTCTGCCTAAACCAGTGAATCGGCTTCATTTTGTCTTCATGCTCATCTAACGGGTTTGGGCTGTAGGGAGAGGGATGTTAGAGGAGCTGATGTGGGTGGTCATATAAAGAGGTGGGCTAATGTCATCGGGCATCTTATACAAATTGGGCTGAACAGTTTAACTTGCTTCAATATCAGAATAGGGTTGTGTCCAAGTATCGCCAACCTCACGAGCTCTTTGTCTGCGATAGGTGACGTTGGTCTCCGATGATGGAATTCAAAGGCGTGAGATTTGACGAAGGTGCAGATTGATTCTTGCTGAATGGTCTGCCTATAATATACTTTTAGAAAAAAAGAGCTGTTGTTGTAGCGATCTAATCTTGTTACGATCGCTGAACCCCCATTTTTCGGTTTTACTTGTATCTTAATATACTAGGAACTTATTTTGACAAATTTATTTCTTCATGAAAGCCAATTTTTAGGAGTCATTTTGTAAATTTGGTCATGATTTTTAACTAGTAGCATCTAAGTGTTACTGTAGACAAAATATGTAAAATTAAACAGTTCATCCGATTTTTTGTCAATTTGAAAATGGGGAACCGGTATTTTCTAATTACCATTTTTCGCATAACTCGAAAACCGGTTTTCGGAATAAGGCGAATAGTCGAACACCATAGCATTTATTTATATATGTGCATATATGAACATAAACAATTTTCTAGATAACTCAACACAATTAATTTCTTAAAGAGCAAATTTTTCCAAACTTCGCACTTTTCTACACTTCTAACAAACAAATCAACATTTCGAACAGAAGTAAAAGTAAACACTTCTAAGAAAATTTCTGTGAAAAAATTTTGCACGTGTGCGGTCCAATTCAGCACATTCGTAATTAAAAAACTGCGGCCATTGATTTCTTGTGCGCTACAATCGAGGATGTCAAAAAGAGTGGCAACAGTTGGTGTAACACACAAATGTCAGAATATGGAACAATTCGAAACAACGGCTCCTAGGTACATGTCTGAAACAATCAATCTTGCTAACAATATCGTATGTAGACTCCTCTATCGACCTCTATGTACTTTGTAGGCTCTTAGCCAGGTTGTAGCAAAAAGCAAAAAAAAAAAGACAGGGCGTTGCAGTTGTCAACAACAACCACTAAGCATGGCTTTTTTGCGAATTGCATTTTATTTTCAATTGTTAATTGTTTTTTTTTTTTTCACCAGCTCTTCTTCTGCTTCTTCCTCTTCTGGTTTGGTGCATTTTGCAATTTGATTTCTCGAAGACAGCAAATGACGCTAGGGGGTCGTGCGATTTTTATGTGCAAGTAGTTGTGTGCTGACGCTGTCATAAAGTGGAACTCTTTTATGTTGTTGACCACACACGCAACACCAACAACAACAACAAAAACCAGTTACAGTGCAGCAATCAAAGCAACGCTGGTTGTATCTCAAAGCAGGAAACAAAAATCCACGCCGTGCTGCTGACTGACTGACTAGCTGTCAAAGTGGTGGTGCGCGCTCGTGTTTTTGCTGCTGCGAATGGTGGTGCTTGTGACAACCACATTTGCGCAGAAATGAAGCCATGAAACGACCACCAACCAGCCCCTTTTTTACAAAACGCACACTGCTACGCAACTTGTTTATTGGCAACATGCAGCAAAGCCACAAGCGCGCACATACACAAATGCGCAAACACACACACACACACACCCAAAAGCAGTCTGTGCGTTTCCTGCATTTACCTTTAATGATATTGTAAAAATCACACCTAACAATCAGGGCGGTCCCCGTAACGAATTCAGCCATTCAATTCACTACTTCCACCGCTGCACAGCGCTCCACTCCGCTTGACTTTGGTGGTGTAAACAGCAGATATATTGTTGTTGTTTTAACTTAGTTATGTCATCTGGTGCATGGGCAAAAGGCCTATTTTGGCCGTCGACGACTCAAGCATATTGCTGTGTTTGTTGTTGTTGTTGTTGTTGTAATATGTACATATCTCTTTTTTCTTGACTGCCTTTGTTGTATGTATGTATGTACGTCAAAGTGTCTGTATCTGGTATTAGGAGCATTAAAACCGCAGGATACTTGCTAGTTGTCATTGACTTCTTGGCGTGAAGGTAGTAGATAGCAAACAAAAAGGTGAACAAAGAAAGAAAAAAACAACAGAACAGCAACAAAACAGCTTTGGAAAAAAATACTACAATTGGGTTTGTTTATGGCAAACAAAGGCGCAACGAATAATAAAAACACAAATAGCGCAAAGCAAAGAAAATATGTAACTGACAGATACAAAGCAAGGTGGAGAATATGGAATGAACAAGGCAGGCCGAAGTCTGTATGTACGTACATAGCTACGCGCTGTGAGAAAGGATTTAAGGCATAAATTTAAGGATTTTCGCACACACGCACATACATACATCCATGTAGCCGCAGATATGTAGATAGCAATAGTGGTCTAGCCACCATTTAGACATTTTACATAGACAACAAGGCAACCTGCGGTGCTGGCAACTTGGGCGAGTTTGCCCACACAGTTCGATTTTATCGCCCGTACAGACATACATACTTACATATGTACATACTTACATGCTTACACTCATTTCTCAGCAATAAAAATCACAGCACTCTACTGTCATAAAACATAGTCATATATTTTGTTTGTTTGTATGTACATATGTATATCATATTCCCGCCATTCAACCGATTTTTCATAATTGTACTTATTTTGCTTTATTTTTTTCCCCTTTTTTTCTAGGCGCATGTTCCCCACTGTACGCGTCAGCTTCTCCGGTCCATTGCGTCAAATACAACCTGCCGATCGTTATGCTGTGCTACTCGATATCATACCAATGGACTCGAAACGTTATCGCTATGCGTATCATCGTTCGGCTTGGCTAGTCGCCGGTAAGGCTGATCCCGCACCGCCAGCTCGTCTCTATGCGCATCCGGATAGTCCATTCAGCTGTGAAGCGTTGCGCAAACAGGTTATCTCCTTTGAGAAGGTGAAACTAACTAATAATGAAATGGATAAGAATGGACAGGTGAGTGTTATGGTGGTGAATCACATCATAAATGTATATACATATATTACTGTAAAGGCATGTAGGCAGCCCATGAAAATGTGTTTGTAAAGAGTAAACACAAGCGCAGTTTTTTTTTTTTTTTGTAAGAAAACTAGCAGTGGCTCATTGACTAAAATCAAGG
>NW_023458560.1:16437192-16438519 GCF_013731165.1 Rhagoletis pomonella
AGTAGCGGTATCGTCATCGGCGCCACCTCTGTATTCTCTCCACCGTGCTTAGCACGTTGAGTTGAACGCCATTTCAGCTTTGTACGCCGTACCGACCAATCCTATAATACGCCATCAATTTTGTGATTTTTTAATTTTTAAATTTTATTTTTCAAATTTCCACTCTGCGGGATTTTCGAACGCAGATACATACATAAGTGTGTATCAATGTGTTTATTTCATTTCATTTGCTTTCGAGATTCTCTGCCACAAAAACAGACAACTACACACAAACCCTTACAAAATACATAGCGCGCTTTTGTAGAGTTTTTACTGCGCATGTGTGCTCTCAAGTCAGCGTATCCCGCTCATAAGTAGACACACATATTTGTATGTAACTACAGAATACATAACAGCTAAACAAAAAAATCTCCACTTGCCTCACTCGAACACAAGACTAATAAATATTTTCGTTTTTTCCTCTATACTTCTTCTTCTTTCAGATTGTTTTGAATTCTATGCATCGTTACCAGCCGCGAATCCATTTGGTTCGCCTCAGCCATGGCCAAAGCATACCCACAAATCCCAAAGAACTGCAGGAACTGGACCACAAGACGTACGTTTTTCCCGAGACCGTCTTCACCGCCGTCACCGCATACCAAAATCAGCTAATAACCAAACTGAAAATCGACTCGAATCCCTTCGCCAAAGGTTTTCGCGATTCGTCACGTCTCACCGACTTCGATCGCGATCCCATGGAGGCATTGTTGCTCGAACAGCAACTTCGCTCACCGCTACGCCTCTTCCCTGACCCGCTGATGCAACAATTCGCCGCGCAGCAAGGCGTCGATCCCACCTCGATGGCCATTTTCGAGAAGGCGCGTCAACATCTGCAAATGTTTGGCGGCAATTCGCCGTACGCACAGCTAATGATGCCACAAATGTATGCACAGCAGGCGCCACCACCACCCGGCCTCGGCGCATTCCACATGTTCCAGCAGCAATGGCCACAACTGACGGCCGGATTTTTGGCCAGCGCCAATCAGCAAGCGGCCGCCGCACAAGCTGTCGCTGTTCAGGCGCAAGCCCAGGCACAAGCGCAAGCTCAAGCGCAGGCGGCTGCAGCAGCAGCAGCAGCGGCGGCGGCTGCAGCCAATCGTACACCACCACCTCCACCAACAGCATCGACACCATCGTCAACGTCGTCGGGCGGTTCGCCATCGCCCGATATGCGACCGCGGCAATTTCAACGTTTCAGCCCATACCAAGTGCCGCAGCAGCAGCAGCAACAGACGTTGACGGCGCCACCGCAGACGCGTAGCCCACACAATTAAGCGGAGGTGGTAGT
>NW_023458560.1:16438619-16450702 GCF_013731165.1 Rhagoletis pomonella
TAAGTAGTTAATTACAATTGAGAAATTAAATTTTTGTTGCTTTGTGCACGTGACGGCGGGGAATGTGTTGCTAAGGCGCCAACCTTTCTCCGAAAATTAGTGAGAAATTGTATGCATTGGCGCATTAGAATCCACCTTCTCCGATGAGCTTTTGTAAATTCTGTTTTCAAATCATATCAAATTTGTGCAAATATTTGCTGAAAAGTATCAGCAAGACAATTATGGCTGGCACACCACCGTACAGTGGGACGTGATACCTTGAAAATTTGAGTTGTATTCCCTTTTATTTGCTAAGCTTTTGTAAATTTATGCAAAATGTGTTGTTTGTTCAAAAACGTATCTCAGTGTGTTTTAGAAATGCGAGCGTTGCCTTGCTCCATGTCGAGGCGCGTTTTGCAGTTTCTACTAGTAATGTAATGAATCAAATGCATACATAAAAAATTGTAAAATTGCTTTAGAGCTGCTAAACGGTATTGTAACTACTAAAAAGGTAATTGTATTAAAAAAGAAAAAATAAGGTAAATTGAAGGTAGATGCTTATTGGAAAAAAATTAAGAAAATCTAAATATTTATGTATAAAACAAGCTTGTAAGTAACTTAAACCTAAAATCCATACACATTAAAGCTAATTATTGCGTATTGAGAAAAAGAAAATATTACGTGTGAATGAAAATATTCCAAAAGGAAACACAAAAAATTATTAAATAAAAAAATAATAAAAATTCATTAAACAAAATTATCGGTGTTTTACTTTCTTGAGAAAAATTTAGAGAGAGTGTTCTTTGACCACTGTGATGTCTTTGACGTCGTTTGAAGTATTAATCAATATAGTTGTAGATATATTTTGTAATTTCTGTTGTTGTTATCGAACCATCGTCGCTATTGATAATGAGATATTAAACAAAAAAGTGCATATTACTACCGAAACAGTGGGGCCAAAAGTAGTAACAGTACTATAAATTTGCTGAAATTTCGTATATGCATCATTCTGCACTTAGGTTAGGGTTATATTATAGGCCCATTGTGATACCATATAAAAGACTCATTATTTCCCTCCTCTTACCTTATAAGTGAAACCACAATGTCGTAGATACTAGCTGAAACAGCCAAACTTTCAAAAATGTAGTGAGGGAACGAGCGTTAAAGAGCCCTCGCCTCGATTGTCTCGGAGAGACACCCCACGACTCAAGACATCTCTTCGCATGCCCACTAAACAGCACTCAGTTAACACCTCTGTCCCTATGGACGGACCCCACAAAAGCTGCACGCTTCTACAACAACAACATCGAGCACCGCCAATGCAGGACAGTGACTTAGAAAGTGCTCTACGCTTCCGATTTGCTCCACGTTAAGGCAGCTAAGACAGTAATCGTTTAACGGTGTGCAGTCGCGGGTTCCCGTCAGGCAGAGCGCGGGGAGAACTCCAATTGCATGTCAGCGAATTGTACGCTCGAAGCGGAGGACTGGCCGAGATCTGCGTTATCCAACTCAGGCCAAATATGCCTTGCTGTCCTGCACATGGGTTCCACAGTCCACCTAGTGTTTGCCCGTTCGATAAAGACTTTTTCCAGTAGTAGTTTGCAGGAAAATAGCGGAATGCCCGCATTTCAAGCGGAATTGATTGCAGACAATAAGGTTCCTTTGCTTGCTAGTTCGTCTGCAGCACAGTTTCCCGGTGTGTCGCTAGGACTGAATCCTCCTCCCAATCACCCCTGTAGTGGATCTTTCTTTGGAAATTATCCCCCGGAAGCTCGTATCGATTCACTTGATCAAAATGTGTAGTCTGATAGCTTTACAGATTTCCTTTAGTTTACTATTTACCACATGAGTATCATGCACTCTACCCTTTCAGCCTTTGTCAGTTTGTTTGTCATGATCGTTTTTCCGAATTGACACTAAGAGCAGATGCCTTGGACTAGGTTTGCGTAACGCGTAAATCGCATAGTACTGGGGTGTGCTTACGAACTGCCATCAGGGAAAGATCATCGGCGTAAGCTAACACCGGACAACCTGTGCCCGGTAACTGTGCCAGCAAAGTATTCACCATCACGTACAAGTTGAGGAGATGGCTTGAGCAGTCATGGTGGTAGGTAACATTACTTTTAAAAAATTATATTCAAATGAAAAAAAATCAATTATTACAAAATGGGTATCAATGAAAATGGTTTTCAAAATCTTTTTTTCTTAAATTAACTTTAGGAGGGTTGCCACCTGTTAAAAAAATCAAATTCAATTTGAATTAAGGGAATCAGTTTGGAGAAATTTGTTTCAACATATGGGCGCTAATTGAAAAGGGGTTGAAGAGGGGTGCCACCTGCTTAAAATGTCGAAATAAATTAAATTATCCACAAGTTATATGAAATGTCAAAATATGGATGTCAAAATAAATAGTGTTAGGAAGTCTTTAGTTTGAACACTAAGAATATTTCTGTGGTGTTGGAAGAGGGTTGTCACCTGTTTAAAAATTAAATTCAAATAATTAAATAAGTTAAATGAATTATCAAAATGTGGGTATCAATCGAATGGGGTTTGAAAAGCCCTTATTTCTGAACGATATTCAGCGGGGTTGTCAAATGTTTAAAAAATTAGATTCAACTTCATTCAACAGTTAATTAAAATATGTATCGCAATGTCCGACAAAAGAACATTTAAGAGTGTTTTAGCGCGAAACAACTTTTGAAGAGGGTTGCCACCTGTTTAAATAGTCGAATGTAATTAATTTTGGGCAAGTTATTTGAATAATAAAGCGAAACAGTGTTAAAAAGAACTTGAGTTGGAACCTTTACAATATTTGAAGAGGGTTGCCACATGTTTATAAAGTGACATTGAAATAATTATTTAAGTAGTTGGATAAGTTACTAAAAGATGGGTATCATCGAAATGATTTTGAGAAGGCTTTATTTCTAAAATATATTTAGGAGGGCTCACACCTGTTATAAAAATCCAACTCAACTTAAATTAAAGCAATTACCTAATTCAAATGTGTATTAAAATTTGGGTGTATATATTGGCGACACACGAAAGAGTGTTAAGAAATCTTTAGTGCGAACACTAGAAATATTTTTTAGGTGTTTTAAGAGGGTTGCCACCTGTTGAAAAACTTAAATTATTTAAAAAGTTAAATTAATTAATAAAATATTGTTGTCAGCCGTAATGGGGTTAAAAAGGCTTTATTTCTGATATATATTTAGGAGGGTTGCCACGTATTTTATGAGCTGCTTTTAAATTATTTAATAAGTTAAATAAATTTTTAAAGGATGGATATCAATTGAAATGGGTTTGAAAAGGCTTTCAGGTAGGTTTTGCAATTCACCTCCGAGTAAATTTAAATCAAAATTCGTTTCGAACTCAAATTGAGCTTTATAGAAGTTCACTCGGAAACAAATTGAATAACCTGCCTGTTTATTTCTGAAATATGAGGGGTCAAAATAAAGACCTTGGACATGTGGATGTGCGATAGGGTTTTATTTTTTGAAATCAGAAACTTTTTATCGGTGCAAGGGGATTTAGAATTTGATACTATTAAAAACCGACTATGCGAAACGGCAACACCGATTTAGAAGCAATATGACACTCGAATCGCTTATACCCTAACTAACATTTACAAAGTTTGTAGGCTTCTGAAATTCTATCTTGGGCGTTTTAATACCGTGCGGGTTCCCTAGTTATTATTATGGACCGAATACACCCCCACCGCACACGAGAATTTCATTTCTTTGTTCGATTTCTAAGTCTAGTTTCTTAGTCCTGCTCACAGTAACGACAGATGCTCGTGTACTACAAATTCGTTTTACTGAGGTGATAGCGTAGGGATTAGGTTCCTGTGAAGTGCTCAGCAACAATTCGAAGCTCCTTCTTGTCTAAATCTTAAAGCTCTTAAGCTATTCCTAAAGCTTCTTGTGATGGACAGATAAAACCAAGTCATAGTTGTAAAATATCGTTTCCGTTGGTCAAGATATTTCCTAGAGGGCATGCCAGCAGTAAATTCTGTATACTTTTACAAGTCTTAAATCAATTTCTTTCGCAACTAACGATCTCTAAAAATACTAGCATACATACATATGTATATAGATTTGTTACAGCTTGATCTCAAAGTCATCCATCAACACATCGTAAAAATCTGATATCTGTGAAAGAGCAACCAGACGCACGAGCAAGGGCAACGACAATAGCACCAACGGCACCGCCAGCACCGAACACCATGGACACTGAGAATGGGGCTACAATGAGAACGACTGATTAGCGCGTCGAGTTTAATTGCCGGCAAAGCAACCGATGCCAACAACCACAACATATTGGCACTTGAGACACACAATCATCCTTACAAAAATACAAAAACAAAAATAATACCATGTTCTGACCGACATCGAAAACATGTTTTCGTTGGTAAAACTGGTTTTCGACCTAAGGCTTGTGTTTTCGTCCATGTAAAATCTGTCAAACGAAAACTAGTTTTCGCTGAAAACCACTTGAAAACTCACGTTCCACTCATTCCAATCGGTGTCTGCACTTTTTTTTTCGATTATTTATCGAAGTGGAAGTCATATTTTATCATCTTTAATACGTCATTTCGGATTTATTGTTAATTGGCTGGCCAAAATAAAGTGACCATGGAAGTAAAAGGTCGCTAATGAAAAGAATTGAAGGAAAAGTATTTTGGTTTTGTTTTTGTGTAGTAAAACTGTAAACAAAGGATGAAAGAAATGTCAACGAAAACACCAACAGTCGGTGTGAACAGCCTTCGGCCCACAATCCCAAAACTCGTTTTCAAGGTGTTTTCGTTGTCGGTCAGAACATGGTATAAGGCTACAATTTCACAACAAAAATACACACATGTATATGTGCTCGAGTGTTATTCTGTATGTCTCTACTTAGCTTTTCGAAAGCCGTATTTGTATAACGCTTACCAAATCGACAAAATGTACTAGAGATTACAAAAACAATAACAAGAAAGGCAATGAAAGTACTTAACGATTTTTCAATTTCGTTTTTTGAGTGACCATGAAAATGAATTCGTTACTGGCAATGCACTCAAGTGCATTTGTGGCTAAGGCAGCTCAGCGCCAACAACGTCAATGCATCTGAAGTTTGATTGAGGTTAATGCTGGAGCTACATAAGTGCTACTACAACAATGTAAATATACGAATATATATACATATTTTCCAGCTAGGCTGCCGAGCAATGGCCAGTGGTAGAGCAAACACATACCCGTACATAGAATTGGGGAATAGCTGTCAGTGTGACAGCGGAAAATGAATTTGTACTCACATAACCCAGGCGGCAACGCGCATGACTGAATTGGAAGCGCGTCGGCAAGAGTAGGGAGGAGAATAGCTGCCATCTACGAAAGCGATATGTTACCAATTTGTTATGCATGCAGACGCAGCATTGGAGGAGTGCGTAAATCGAATACGTACAATTCAACGCACCTACCAACTACATACCTATGTATGTGTGTGACTAGATAGTTTTCTTGTTCTTTTTTGCATGGGAATTTCAAGCTGTCGGCGAAATTGTCACGCACTTTTGGCCACTTATACACAATATAAATTGAACATTCCTTCATTAGTATTTGGTTTATCTCTTGGAATGTGTTTGGTTTTGAATTTCAGCGTTGAAATCGTTCGAAAGTGTTAGAAACGCTGTATATATGTGCATAGATTGCTTATAAAGATTTTACGATGCGCTAACGGCAAAAGAAATTTGGGTAGATTTATTATTCGTGTTCAGTTACTCAACTTACTTTGCTTGTGTGTGTGAAATTTTGTAGCTGATATTGGTCACGCATTGATTGGAAATGCTCTGCACTATATCCACATATCCATACCGTAGTCAATTTGTTGAAAAGTGTAACCAAGTGTTGAAGAGAAAAACTAGAAATTACAAGGTTTGAAATTACAGGGAACTTGATGATGAAGCGGCAGAGGTTTAAAGGAGGACATGCACCTGAAATATTCGATTAATTAATGGTGAAGGTGTTGGTTGATGTTCTCGTTATAGCAGAGGCAGCGGGGGCAATGTCACCCTAGAGCTGGGTTGGACGATTGAAGATAAGAAGAACTTAGAGCCAGCTGTGGAAGCTCCTACGTACATAAGTTCGATGTATGGCTTGTGGTGAAGGGAAGACTTCCATCGCCAAGTATTGTCATTCCGGTCAACGTTCCTTCAAAATGTCGTACTATTTTCGTTCACACCCATAGGTAAAGTAGAACAATTGGCACTGATGCCGCTTCTTTGGCATTTGGATCATAATTAAATGCGCTGCTCGTGCCACGAAACCTTCGCTAAAAAATTAAGCCATACCAAATTTGCCTAACACAACCAAATATTTTAGTAAAACTACCAGCTTTCAGCATTAAAATATTCGCAAGTGTATATAGTTGGCTCCGCATCGAAAAAATATATCACATGGGAGACCCATTTTGAGCATTTCTTTTGATCAGTCACCACCAGTAGTGCCAGTAAAAAGGCTAAACGGCCAGGCTTAACGGCCAGGAAAACAAAGCCAAAAGAGCTAGCTTAATAGATGCAAGCTATTAATTCATATATTTTAGTCGTTATAATTATTTCATAGTTTTTTAACTTTCGTCGTAAAATTTGACATTATTTAGCAAAGTTTAAAGTAGACAAAAAATGTATATTAAACAAGTAAGAAAGTCTAAGTTCGGGCGGAGCCGAACATTAAATACCCGGCGCAAGTATTAAATATATGTTTTTTCACCCTTCCAAAACCTTCCGCTAGATGGTAAGCCGAGGTGTATCAATTTTGAGTAAATTAGCGTCCTTCAATTTCGAAATATTGAAGTTTCAAGCATTTCTTAAATTTGCCGTTATATGAGAATCGGCCGTTATTTTAGTCCGATTTCAACAATTTTCAACGTTTTGCTTACACGTAGCAAGTACAATAACCATACCGAGTTTGGTACAAATTGGTAGAACGGTTACCGATATACTTATATGTGATCATAAGTAGGCGGTGCCACGCCCATTTTCCAAAATTTTACCATAAACGTATTTCTTGGTAAAGAATTGTTGCAAGCATCAATTTTGAATAAATTAGCTTCAATATTTAATGATTTATCGACGATTTTGTATTTCTCTAAATTACCGTTATATGGGATGTGGGCGTGGTTATTGTCCGATTTTAAAAACTTTCGGCGGTTTTTTATGCTGTACTGAGGCCAACAACTGTGCCAAGTTTCGAAGAAATTAGTGCAGCGGTTACCAAGATATACACACACATGTGGCTACGCCCATTTTCCAAAAATTTATAATATTCTTATTTTTCGTCTAAAACGTATTATAAATATCAATTTTGAGTGAATAATCACCAGTAGTTACTAAAATATCGCAGTTTTCGTATTTCTGAAAATTACCGTTATATGGGAAGTAGGCGTGGTTATTGAGCGATTTTAAAAATTTGGCCATTTGGTATGTTATGCGAAGGCCAACAACTGTGCCAAATTTGGAAGAAATTGGTGCAGCGGTTACCAAGATATACACATGTAACCATAAGTGGGCGTGGCTACGCCCATTTTCCAAAAATTTATAATATCGCAGTTTTCGTATTTCTGGAAATTACCGTTATATGGGAAGTGGGCGTGGTTAAAGTCCGATTTCGCCCATTTTCAATACCAACCTACCTTGAATTAAGGGAAACCTATATACCAAATTTCGTTGAGATATCTCAATTTTTGCTCGAGTTATCGTGTACACGGACAGACGGACAGACGGACATACGGGCGGACAGACAGACGTGGCTTAATCGATTTCTTTTTTCATCCTGATCATTTATGTATACATTTGTCTATATCTATCTCGATTCGTTTTGGCTGTTACAAACAACCGTTATGTGAACAAAATTAATATACCCTTGTGCACAAGTGCGCTCGGGTATAAAAAAGCGTTTCGTTGGATGATTGTTGGCAACTTTCGACGTGAATGAACACAACAATAGTGCAATATTGAACTGAAATACCAAGTTGGTATAATGCTTTGGAACGTGGTCAGACTTCGCCAGCCGATGAACACCGAGTGTGTCGTCCAATATCGATCGGTGTGAGGCGGTATATACTTGCTGAAGGCTGAGCTCCTGCAGTTTTACTGGACCCGGAATGCCCAAGACGCACATTGACGAACCCTCAGGACGACATGAACTTGCTGACGTATAGAGGAAGATGAGGTACAAAAGCTTTCGTCAATTTCTCAGGAAAATTGCGAGAGCACGACCCCGCCAATCAGACGCTAAGAGACGAGGCTCTTCAGAAGAAGCATGCCTACATCGCACGGAAGTATGAGCGACTCCGCGAGAAAGCTTCTAGCTGCAAATAGGGAGATGCGGTAACCAAACCCTGCCGACGAATAAAGTTGTTCACTCGTGTGGGAGGAAGTTATAGATATAATGCTTGTAACAAGCTCGAACAATGTTAGGGTTGGCGCGTCTCGTAAAGTGTTCTGATCATTGAACGGCATTCATATTTCTATGACATATTTAGATCGGCTAGTCCGATATGCCCTTCCCACTTTAAGATTGGCTCTTTTTTGCGAATTATGGACGATTTCCAGTTGCTAAAATGCTGATGCGTTTCTAACTTTAATTGACAAATAACTTAGAAATATAAGAAAGAGAATGCGGTACGTTCGAAGCTGAACTGATAGTATTGATTGTCTACTTTCATAGTCCTTCAAAGCAACCTCCGAAGATTCTCGGTACACAGCTCCGATGAAGGCTTTTGACTGTCGAGTGCACTTTTCGGCATTCGTTTTCTTATAAGTATTTTCAAGCTAGTTTTACAGATGAAGAAAAAATTAAAATAAAACTAGTGATGCGTCGAGTTTTTTTCTCTCTATATGTTACGTACGCCACTTCGTTCCCATGCTTTTCTGGCATGGACGTATAAGTATCCGTTCTGACGACGCTTTTAGCAAGAAGATGTAGAGCTGTACCTGGCAGTAAGAAGAAACTGGTGATTATGGCGCTAACAAACAGTCAAGAAGAGATAGATTGATATAGAAATTTCCGAAAATGTGTATCTAACCTCAGCGCTACTGAAAAAGTATTTGTTACAAATATTTGTTTAATGAAACTAGAATAATACTTATAAAAAATGGAAATGGTGGACGCACTCTCCGCTATAACATAACTTTTAAGTCCATAACTTTTTTTGGGGGGTTGTTCGATTAGAAAGTAATTAACTTCAAGTGTGTGCACATTTACGCACAAACATTGCTACCAAATAAATACGTGCCGCCCAAGTGATTTAAAAGCAGATAAGGCTAAATTATGCCGCCACCTCATATCTCGACCTTTTTTCTGGTGTAAATGACACCTGGCCAGAGAAGCATGAAATTCTCGTCGAGTTGCAAGAAAGGATACACTTTGTCACAAACAAAAAAAAAGCCGCACTCGCCGGTGCCCATCGGAAACAAAAGGTGTTGTGCATTATATGTGTGTATATGGAGGTACAAATGTACATACATACATATGTAGATGGGCAATTACAAGCATTCTAATAGAGATAAGAATGTAGGCAGGTAAAATATTTTATGAGCGACCGATTTTATCCTGACTATGCTATGCGCTTATTTGTTTAACATAAAAGTTAATTGTTTTATAATTACTTGTACAAGCGATAAATTTGGGTGTGGAATGCGTGGGTGAGCATTAGAGCGCATGCAGGGGAAATTTGACAGCGGTTGTTACAAAGTAAAAAAAAAGTTTTGTCAACATAATTTAAGGAAGAGGAAGTTGTAGATATAAATACAAAAGTATGTATACTTTTTACATATAGAGTGATTTTATAGCGAAACATAATTTGGGAAAATCTTTTGAAAATATGAAAAAAAGTATTTGTATACAAAGAAGGCATCTTATGTTAAAAATTGGAAGCCTTTGGAATTTAAATTACAATATGTTTCTATAAAAGGTAGACATATATTTTTTATAAATAAAGGTTACCCATTTCGCTTTTGGGAGAGTAAAGTCTTGCCACTGGCAGCCCCATGTGTCAGGGACTCACTTACAAATTGGGAGATTGTCCTTTGTGATACCACATTCTAAATCGATAAAAAGCCTCGAGTGGATTATGTAAAGATGTGAGAACCAAAGTATTTCAATCTTAGCCTCGCAAACGCTAGGCATCTAAAAAGGTAATGTTGAGGTGATTCCAACTCGTATTCTTCCAGGCAACTGCGACGGGGGAATCTTACTACATGATAACCGATTAAACAGTGACCCGTTAAAACCCCCACCAAGAGTTAGAGCTGTAGCTTTGTAAGTGTGAGTAGTGCCCCCGGCCACAATGACCTTGCAATCGCGCATGTCCTGGTTTTCTTTCAGCGCTTGCTGGGCTCATCTATTCAAGAGTGTACAACAGGTGATCAATGGCACCCCCAGCCGCTTTTATCCGGCGATAACGTTCCAAGTGTACCGTTCCTTGCCAATTCGGCAGCCACACAGTTCTCCACAATGTCGCTGTGGCCCTGAGTGTACAAATGAGCGTAATACAGAAGTATTCCCACGCAACTGACAGAGAGATCAGACATTCCTTATCTACCACACAAGGTCTGACATCTACCACAAATTCGCGTTTTTGAGTATTATTTTTGCTCGACATAATTTTCTTAATTTTAAGAGCAAAAATTGTCCAACACTAAACACTAACAACAGGCCGAATGGGAGGATAAAATTAACTGTAAAATAGTTAATATTCAATTTTTCGACAGGAAACGTTGTGTTAAATTGCAAAATATATGATTTATAAAAAGATTTAATAGCGAAAATTAAAAAAAACGGCGATTTTTGTGAAAGCATTTCAGTGCATCTAAAGTTTCTAAAGCGTTGTTTACTTTTACTTGAGAATTGTCAAAATCAACAAATCCCAAGTAGCGGTTTCTGGAACGTTTGTTCGCTACATCGTGATGTGAGAAGAAAAGGTGGCAGCACTCCGCAAGGTTGCAGAAATCTCTTAAAATATGTTTGAAAATTATCTTGATATGGAAGGAACTGCTTCACACTGTCAAGGAAAAAATTGCCAAAACTCAATGCAATTTTTGGCAACTTCAATCTTGCACTTTATTATACTCTAATTAATTTGGTTTTAGATTCTAATTAAAATGTTTGAAGTTTAGGTGAAACCTAGCAGAGTTTTTTTACTTTTTGTACAAAGTTTGATCCATAACCTGAGATCTACCACATTTTTTTTAAATCTACCGGATTTTTTTCCAGATTCTACCACACAATTTATTTTTTTTAAGTCCGATCACTGCTTTCAACGCACTTATAGGCCCTGATAGCCGCTTGGCCACCTCCCTGGCTGTCGGCGCGCTCCTGAGCAGTGACTCCACCGCCTCCTTGATAGCAACCACTTCACATCGCACCGTACACAAAAAAAAGATTAGTGTGATATGCATTTGACCGGACCTACCTATGGTTATGTATTTCGACCCGCAGAATTCGAATTTGAAGTCAGTTTGGCCAATATACCTCCTAGATTTCGAGAAAACTTAAAAAAAAACGTAACAAATAGCGAAAATCGGCATTAAAAAATCCCCAAAAACCCCGAAAAATGCAATAGGGGTACCAGTAAAAAATCGTTAATATTAAAAAATTGGTTAAATATACAATTGGGTATTACTATTGAAAGTCTCCTGAAGAGAACCTGAGTTTTCCGATAGAAAAATATTGATTTTCAAGAATTCTATACACTGAGAAAAAAGATTAGTTTCGACAACTAAAGATATTTAGTTCCCAAATTTTGACAATATTTGGGAACTGTTACCAAGGATTGGGAACTATTACCATGGGTTGGTAATTATAACTAAATATATTAAAGCTTCTAATATTCATCTAGGATGTAACAAATCGTTAATTTAGTTGAAGGGTTTGGTTAATACCAATAAATATTTCTTTGAAGCATATTTCTACAAATTCCATTCAACTTCGTGCTTGTGAGCCACGCCTAAAGAATGCTGAGCGCTCTCTGAGCAAATGTGTGTTTCACATACGAAGAGCGCCAGCTGAGCAATGCACACATTCCCACTTATTGAATCGTTTGAATGTGCTAGTATGCCGACCATTGCG
>NW_023458560.1:16450802-16461969 GCF_013731165.1 Rhagoletis pomonella
AATTTTTCCAAAAGGTGTCCGCCATATTGGTTTTCTGGGGTTATATCAAAACCCTGAACTGATGGGGTTAAATGGACCTCGGATTCGGATTCAGCGACCCCAAAAGCATAAAGTACACATAGTGAGACCTTTGGGTCAGAACACAAATTTTTTTTGTGTGGCTGTGTAATCTGCAGATAAGAAAACGAGATGAGAGAAGTGAAAAACTAAAAAACCTGCAACAAAATGACATTTCAACTGAGATGCTCAGTTGAATTATAGATGACAAATGATATTTACCATAGCGAAATCATGATCTTGCAGTGGAGGAACTGGCGAATGAATTAAGAGAAAAAAACTCTGAAATTAAAGGGGAACATTTGCATGGTGTCTCACATGTACATACATACATACGACTTGTAGCTTATAAAAGGTTGTATTAAGTTATTTTGTTTTATTAACAGAACTGCGATGGTTCACATTGGTGAACGGGATCTGATTTCCAAATTTTTTTCTCCACGCAGCAAGTAGCTATTTTTTTTTTATAAATTTTTAATATTTTGAAGTTTGAAAAAGCGTATAAGATAGTTGAAAGACTTTTATAAAACAATTGAAAGGCAGAAGATAGTTTGAAAGATTTTGTTTATTCTGGCACGAAAGTCGTACAAAAATTCTCCCTTGCTAAATTTCATGGTGAAAAGTTGATTTTGCTGGAATAGTCGCAATGGCCGAATAAGCAAAGCACTGGTATGCTATGCGAGATATCCGAAGTTCAAGTCCCCTTTAATTGATTTAATTTAGGTTTTTTAAATTTTTCTTTTATTTTTCAATTTAATTTGGCAGTATGCATAAAAACAAAGCAATTGCTTTTTCTCATATCTTTCTTTTAAATTTACATATTTGAGCGAATTGTGTAAGAGGTCTGAAATTAAAAAAAGCATCTGCTTAGATTTTATGCATACGGTCTATTGTTTTAAAAAGAAAAACAATAAATTTTTTTAATCTTTAATTTTTATTTAATTTTTTTCTTTTTTAATTTAATTTTTACAGTTTATTGTTTTCGAAAGAAAACTATTTTTTTAATTCATTTAATTTTTAGGAACTTACTTTATTTCTTTCTTTTTTAATTTATTAATCTTTTAATTTTTGGATTATATTATTTAAAAAAATATGTATATTTTTTATTGTTTTAAAAACAAAAATTTAGATATTTTTCAATTTCATTTAATTTTTAGAAAACTTATTGTTTAAAGGTTAACAAAATAACGCTAAGACCTCCTCATTAGCAGATATATCACTTAATATTTCGAAACACAGAAAAGAGCTTTCAAGATAGTTGCCAGAATTGATAATTTTCTTACTTCTGTCTTTCGAAAGACTGGTGAGTAAAAAGACAATAGTCGCCAGAGTTGCCGTGGTAGTGTGCCAATCGGTGTGATACGTGGAAGGCCCGTTGTGATATCACGATTGGAAAGCTTTCACCACTGCAAGTCCCTGATGAGCCTCGGCAGAGAACTGTCTTGGCTCCTCATAGTTTTTGCAGCTTCTGCAGCATCAACTAGACTAGGTGTACCGTTCTGCCTCTTCACCTATAAAGCAATGGCCTGTTAGAGAATCAAGTGTATGAGATATAACCATTAGCGCACACAAGGGGTGGGTTTTGGGGTTCAAACCCCCCCTAAAGCTAATAACCTCAAATACAATCTGTATCTTAAAGCTAAGAATCCAGCTCGCAAGGAAATTATAAGAAATATTTATTATAATTTCTGTTGCTTGAAAAAGCGCTTTGCTTTTGCTGTAAATTTTCATGAGGGAATAAATATACGAGCATTATTTTTCTTGAGAGCTGCAAACTGATTTAAGAAATTTTGGTAGAAGAAAATTTCTTTCCCATTTCTCGTCCGTCGTTTTATATGAATTTTTCGTTTTTCTTGAGAGTTCAGCTAATTTTTTCGGTATTTGAAATATTAAAAAAATTTAGCAATCGTGAAAAATCACCATCTCTATCGAAAACCAGAAATCGAAAAAATGAACATAGAAGTGCAAAAATTCATGGAATCAATAAATTTATTTTTACTGACTCTTTTTAAAATTTTTTTATTAGGTACTTTTGAAAGTTGAGCGCATCTTGAGTTTATAGAACTTTTTATTAAACAAGTAGTTTTTAAGGAAAGAACACAACCGACTTCAATTCTCATATTCAAATTTAGGGGTACCGTTAATTTCTTCATGATGCAATCATCGGATCTCTAAAACAAATTACGGGACGAACCTTGAGGTACTATCTTTCTAATAAAAAAAGGATTATTGAAAACGGTTCACGTGGTCCAAAGTTATGTATTCCGGTGAGATGATAACCTCCTTTTTTTTGAAGTCGGTTAAAAGCGTTTGAGTTCTGTTAATCTGTAAATAAAGTGCAGTTTAAGAATTTTAAAACGTTTATTTATTTATTACATACTGTACATAAAACTTGCATAAATGTATTTTAAAGAGGGTATTATCTGAAGCAAATTTTCTGTATTTTCCGGTGATATATCTTCAGAAATATAAAAGCCCCCCTAAAATATATTCCTGGGTGCGCCCCTGGATATAACATCCCATTTTTAGAGGATACAAACTTCAAACCCATACAAATTTATGTTAAATTCACATACATAGTAGGTTTAAATTAATTTTAAAGAAAATGTGTGTTCAAACAGTTCGTGCATTCAAATTCATCAACCCAAATTAAACAGTTGTGACATTAGTGTCAACTGTAGAAGGCTGTAGAACGATTTACAGATGCATTCATTCCAGCACAAAAGATGGAAATGAATTATGACATTTTCAAAGTAATCGGCTCTTATGTATTCACATGTTTTTCTCTAAAATTCACCTCTTGTGATACTCAAAAATCTTTCATATTAAGGACGCTTTTCTTATTTTCGGAAGTTGTGGGTTTTATCGGAAGTATCGGGATAGAACTTTTACTAACTATATAGTTAAAAATTGGCCACCATACAATATCTCTATATAGGAAAACTACTGTACCCACCGCTGTATAAACTCAGAGGTACCCGCCGTACCCGCGTTGTTAGAGACGCGTCGTTCCATCCAAAAGTACTTAGGTTCCATGTCTGGGCCGAGCAACATCCAAGAAACAAGTGGGTTTCTAATAGCCCCTCTACTGTCATAATTTTAGCACAAAAGACGAGAGGACAGTTGTCTAAAGGTCTTTCGGATTCGTTTGCCATGCCTTGAATCCGTAGGGATGAACATCCGAAATTTAAATCCGAGCTAGTTTACAACAGCTTCCGACTCTCTACACAGTTATGTTGGTGTAAGGTTTTTATCAGCCAAATGATCTTCTCTCTTTCAGCAAGTATATTTACTGCTCCCTGTTTGTCGAATTCCTAGGAAGTGTGTGTCTAGGCTTTAGAGGCAATACGACTCTTTTCATTCACGTTGTGGTCCAGGACCCATCTTGCTTCTGCGGAAAACTCATTGGAGGGAGTTTTTCTAAATCTGGGAATCTCGGAAGTAGCTTAGACTCCACTACAAGAGTAGGTATCTCCAAAAAAACAAACCATTTTCTTAGGCATACTTACACCTTCGCCATTCTTACGCTCACCCTCGGACTCTTGGCTTTGTTGAACAGTATCCTGCGAGATTTCCGCAGTGAGTCTAGTTCGTGCCGCTTCTCAAGCCAATTTTTGATACCTTCAACTGAAGTGAAGCGTACTCCCGTAAGAGCGCTCTGCAATGACCAGAAGGAATGGTAGTCTGATAGTGTCAGTTCTGGGATATAAGTCAGGTGGATTAGCACTTCCCATCCGCCACCATCCAGAGAAGTTTTGATCACTTGTGCGACATGCGGTCGATCACTGTCATAGCGGCTCAATGGCTCATGTCTGGTTGGCCATTCCCGCCGTTTTCCCGTAACCGCTCGCTTCAATAGCATCAGTTGTTTACTGTAGAGAGCTCCGTCGATCGTCTGACCACTTTTCAGAAGCTCATGATACAGAATTATCTTCTGGTGCTTTGAATTGCCATAATTAATCCATTTTTCATCGCCGGTGCCATTGCAATGCAAAAAGGACTTCGCTTTGCACCGCTGAAGGAACATTTGAGAAACAGTAACACGCCGTTCAATATCTCTTTTCAACCCTACTAATGGTTCTCAATCGTAATGATATGTCTTGTTAAGTCACGCCAAATATTTCCACAAGTTCTTCCTGGCACGATTCTTAATTTCTTCAGATTTTACATCAATGCTTCTCGCGAATGCAATTTTGTAGGAACAAAAGCTGGCATAGCGTTGCATGAAAAAAATATATTGTTTACAATTTGATGATACATATCTAATATAAAATGTGGTTAAATGATGATGTTTTAACATGAATTTGGCTGCACCATTGTCCGGCATGCTTACACACTACTGGTGTTCTCTGTTGACAATACTTTAAAACTAACTTATCTCTTTAGATGGCAGATATGGTAACTGCATACATATCGCACTCATTCTTCAAAAGCACTTGAATCTCCCGATTGTCAGAAAGCGCAAAAAAAAATATCTGAGCTCATGTTAATCATATAGCGAAGAGAGGCTTTACTATGGTTGCTTCCAAAAAAAATATTCATATGTACATACATATGGTCTGTAGAAATGTCTAATATCAAAAATTATAAATTAATTTTTAGTTAATGAATACCAGTATATTCTTCATATGTATGCGTCTGTGCATGATTAGTTTCATTTGAACACATATAGATATATACATACATTTGTATGCTTCCATGTCACCATGCCTCCACGGTGGCTGCTGCTGGCCACATGCTGGGCCTCTATTCAGCACATTGAAAGTTAAATCAGTAAATACATATCCACACACATTCATGCATATGTATGTATGCATTATATGTACAATTCCATTTCGTGAATGAATTTTTTTTTTTAAGTTTATTTTTAAAATTTTAACCTCCGACTAATAAATTTACTCCATTCATAATCATTTGTGTCCGGATGTTGATAAATTGAAAAGTATTATTAATAGTGAGGTTTTGCTGTATTTGTGTTTTTTTTCTGTTTATAAGTTCGCCTTCTAACCATTCACTAAGTAGGTTTGGCCATTGTTGATTTTTAATAAATTGCTATCATAATTCAATCGACTTAAACAATAGTTTACATACGCGCTGTTGACACCATTCGTGACCATTTAGGATGTCTGACTGTTTGTTATTTAAATTTAGTAATCAAAATAAACCCAAGGAATGGTAAAAAAAAGGTTAAATTAAATGATGAACAATCGGAAAATTCTGTTGAAAATGTTGGAGAACAAATTTTTTGGGTGGTCTGCTGAAATGGAGATTTATAAATGGAAGTGGAAAAGAAGTAAGGGAAATTGGTATCTATAATTATCTACAACATTGGATTTTTTGGAACAACGCCAGAAAAGAAACCTACGAGACACTTTGATTTTGACAACGCCTGTAATATCTAAAAGGCAGGCAATGACAAACCTTCGAACAACACATACAAAGAGTAAGTCCAACGAGGTCTAAATCGTAGAAACCCAGAATAATTGTTATTGCATGGTGAAAAGGTCATCAAAACTTTCCTAAGAATTATAAAAGAATTTTGATAATAATTATGGGGGCGAAAAATTCTTAAAGTCATCGATTACTGTTATTTATTTATGTTATATATGAGACATATATTAGAAAAGATTTTTCATAATAATTATCAACGTGATACATTAAGTCTTCAAAGACTCTTTCATTATAATTATGAGTGATTAACAATTGTTTTAGTCTTAAAGAACGGTACTTTTGCGGCATAATTCCGGAACATTTTTGGGGCTAGTTCCGAACTAGTTCGTGACTTTTTCGGGATCATTTTGGAAAAGTTCAATTCGCGACTAGTTCAGGATATGTTCAGCATATGACTAGCATGGGACCATTTTATAACCTTTTCGCGATCACTTCGGGACTAGTTTAGGACTTTTTCGAGATCATTCCGGTACTTTTTTTTGGGACTACGTAGCTCGCGACTAGTTCAATGTTAGGTCAGGACTTTTTCGGTATCATTTCGGGACTAGTTCACTAGTTTGGCACCGTTACGGAACCCGTTGGGAGACTGGCTTAAAACTTATTCCCGAACTAGTCTCAAAATTGTACCGAACTAGTCTCGATTTTTACGACTTCAAAATTTTTCTCACCCATAGTTATTATGAAAAGTCTTTTGTAATATAAGGCTCAAAGTAAGAGTATGTGTATATTACTCGAAAAGATTTTATTATACTATAATAAAACAGATTAAAAAAAAAAAAGTTTATGCATATTGAACCAAACCTATGTTATTCGACGCGCTGAATGCGTGTCCGAGGACTGTTAGCCCCCATCACTTCAGGTTCGAGGTCCGTTGAAGGTCCGAGAGGACTCGAATAAGGTTGACACCTTTTCGAAATTAGTTACGAGTTAACTAAAACAGCTTAATATGGGTAGAAAACGGAAGGTATTTTAAAAATCCCTAATTCAAAAATATTTATAATAGGGTTGCCACATATTTTGAATTGCATATTTATTCATTTTTTTCTTTAGAATATAGAGCTACGATATTACTATTCATGGGCACCGAGGAAAGGTTCTTAAGCAATACTTTCCCTATATACTAAGTGTTATCCCTTAAGATATTAGTGTAAGGCTGCCACTTATATTCGATTTAGCACAATTTATCTGAAAGATCGCAATATGGGTATCAAATGAAAGGTATTGGTGAGAACTATGGTCCGAAGATATTTGCGATCAGGGTTGGCACGCTTCTATGTAATACAAATTTTTATTTTGTTAATTTCAATCAGCATTTTTACGCTCAGGATATGTACTACTCATTCCATCGTATTTCTAAATAAGATTACCTCGTAAATTTTAAAGTAAGAAATTTACTTACTTATAGATATCAAAATACACATTTTTTCAATTTATTTCCAAAATATATTTCTAAAGCTATTCAAATGACCAGTATTTGATACACAAACCTTGAAAACTTTAAAAGTATATGACTCCGTGTAAAGCTCCATTAACCTGGTACTAATATCTCTTGAATATTGAAAAGCTATGTGCCGGTGGATTTAAAAAAATCCTATCCTTATGGGTGAGTTCAACGCTAGTGTGGACAAAGAAATCGTAAACTGAAAGAGGCTGATCGATTTCAACGCGACATGGGAGCATCGGTACGTTCATAAAGCCACCTGTGCATTCCCTGATCATATAACGAAAAGCCTAATTAATCGTGCTGTGATAAACGGAAGACACACTTCGAGTGTTCTTGACGGGCAGAAACAAACATCCTACCTACTACCTCGTTTCAGCTAAGGGGAATATTGCCATTGAGCCACAATTACCCCTTGACCAAGGGATGTAAGTCAAAAAGATACATCGATGTTTTTTTATTTGATGCATTGAAATATAGCATCGGTATATATCGATGTATCGTATAAAAACATCGATATTTTCGATGCATCGAATGAAAATATGAAACAATCGTAATAACAATTCGATAAGTATTTAAGTAATAACTCACAGTGACAAATCCCAGTTTTTTCTGTTCTTTTGAGAAGGCTTCGAAATTTTCGGAAGGTACGGCGACAATTGTTAAATGTTTATATATAAGCATAATAAAATAATATAAAGCGATGAGATTATATTTCGGTACACTTATTTGGCAATTTATTATCATTTTTTTTTTTTTTTAAATAAAAAAAAATAAACATGTCGATAAATTCTTGTCGCTTGTGCAAAACTAAACAGAACGGCATTACTTATGTCCATCAGGATGAGGATCTAAGCCGAAATCAGGCAGAGGTATGCAACAAAACCAAGGATTCAAGCCAGAAAATCAAATTTTGCTTTGAAATAAGCGTACATCAAACTGGCTGGCAAACTTTATATTATTTCTCTATGTTGATAAGCTATGTGAAACAATTTTGGAATGTGCTGTTTAAAATCTGTCCAAATTTCCAAATGGTTTTATAAAGTGTCAAAATCATATCAATTAGTTTCATATTGTAGATGGTATTTTGGCACCAAATGTTTCTACTACTGAAGTAGCAATTTATTAATGCAATAACATTTGGGATAATATTAATAGAATGTGTATTCTAATAGTGCATAAATAGTGAAAAATCCACATTTAGAATAGTTACTGGAGCAAGGAATAAATTCACCTTGGTACAGTATACATTGCACACAAAAGTCGATGCATCGAAAAAAAATTGCATAAATCGATGTACATATATCGGAAGCTCCAAAGCATCGGTTTTATTCCATACATCGAATAGCAAACATCGATGTTTCCGATGCATTGATATTTTTTTTTGCATCCCTACCTTGACCTTAAAATAATTGATCAAAAGTAGTGTTATTCGAAAAAAACATGCAAAATCCACGGGATTTATTCCAAAACAAAAAATTTATGTATTTTTTATTTTACTAGTATGTATTATAGATTTTGAGACGAGCAACACTATTCCACTGTTCAATATTGGAAGAAAAATTTGAACACCTTTATTTAAAAAATGCATCATTGATTGCATTTTTTTCTATTTGCATGCAGCTGTGCATCCTTCACTCAATTTTATATCCCTCGAACAATAAGTGCAATTCAAGGCCTTTAATTTGAGCCAAGGTAGAAGCCTCTTGGCCCTCTGAGAGCCAAGTTATAACAATTTTAAACCAAACTTCGACACTGCTGTACTAGTTTTTACTCCGAAATTAGAAAAAAATTGCGTAAAATGTCGAATGAAATTTCGAAGTTTAACTTCAGAATCGTAATAATTTAGCTCTCAAAGGGCCTAGAGACTTCTACCTTGGCTTAAATTAAAGGTCTTGAATAGCACTAAAATTGACTTGTTAGAAGCATATAAAATTGTGTGAAGGATGCACTGCTGCATGCGAATCATAAAAAATTCAATATATAATGCATTTTTTGAAATTTAGGGGTTGACATTTTTTTCGTTTTTTTTTTTTAAATAGTGGAATCGTGTTTCTCGTCTGAATTTTTTTTTTAATATATCCGCTGGATTTTTCATGTTTTTTTTTTGGGTCGAAGAACACTATTTTTAACCAATTTTTTTAAAGTAAAGGAGTGATTGTGGCTGAATGGCAATATTTTTCCTTGAGAGGCAATTACATTAGCTTTCAAAGCCATTTTATTTCATATCAAAATATTGCTTCTGTCGAAAGCGCTACTACTAATTGGCATGAAGTGTTAAAAAAGCACACTGTGTGCCGTGGAGTTAGCTCAAACATCTTATTTTTCAGTCGAGAAATATAATTTTGAAATTTTAAAATTACTACGGTGTATTTTTCTCAAAAACATATGAGTCAAAACATATGATTTACAAAAATATAATTCAGTTATAAAAAATATATATGTAGTATCTATAATAAAATAAAATGTCTATCATACTTAGGCGTACATAATTTTTTGATTCTTATTTCCTAACAAAAAGCATTATTGTCTTTCTTTCATAATATTTATTTTTAGTTTTGTGACGTTCTTTCGACAAACGAGCGATATAAACACATATACATATTCTATTTCATATAACACTTTAATTTCAATTCATATATGAGTACATTAGGGTATTCCTTAAAAATAGCAACATTTAAATGTTGTGTGGGAAACCCCTTTAATTCTTTCTACGTACACATAACGACGTCCTCGAAAATTTCTATATTTTAGATTAATTTTTAGGGCTCGCTGCCAGGGTTTGAAAATATTAAAATTTTAAAAATTTCAGACATTTTGTCGACATAGAAAAAACTATAAAAGAGCGCTTTGCGTTCGGAAAGTCTATTCTAAAGGCCGGTGCACATTGAACTTTCGCGTTGGCTTTGCCGATGGCATTGGTTTGACAGAACGCACATTAAAAGTATGTTTGCCACAATGAACGCATGGCAGCGAATGCTTTGTCTACTAAATTAACATATTAACGACAGGTAAACTAATATTTCATATCAATAATTGCATGAAAAACTATATTTCTTGCCCACATTTAATAAAAAAGCAAAAATATTTCACACAACACCAACGCGAAAGTTCTGTGGAACGGCCTTTACTCCCCCTATACGAAACGCTTGTATCTTTTCGCGGCTTCTGTGCATTAAAAAATTTATGTAGCGAAAAATTAAATTTTCGTATAAATGAAGCATATTGAAATCCAGAAAAAAGTATTATACTGCAGTATAGAGCATTACCTCCAGTGGTCGCAGTAATTATAACCGCGCCACATATAGACACGTTTTAAAATACTGATGGTTTTTTTTTTTAATTTTGTTATAGTATATATATAGTTCATTCTTAACAAAAGCCGTGTAAATCCAAGTTTCAAACCTGTTTAAAACATTAAAAAAGTTCACCAACCTTTGGTAAAAATGTCGAGCTTTTTAATTATATATACATGAATTTATGTATATTTTTCAAGATTATTATTTGTAAACCAGTGTTACTCAAACTTAAGAAAAATTAAAAAAAAAGTGCTGCATTTATTCAAAAAAACAAAAACTTAAACAAATGACAGTCTTTGGAGCTTAATATTGCGTAATGCATCCATTTGGCAATGCCTTTGAGTTTTTAGTGAATTATTTCAAACCTTGATAGCGAAATCTAACAATTGTTTTAAAATTTTTGAAATTTACGTGCAAGCCCTTATTTTGTACATAGAAGAAAATATGGGGGTGTTCTACACAAAACTTAAATTTGTAAATTTTTAAGGACCACCCTGATATGTTATTCAATCACCACCACTTTTCCTTCATTCGACAGGTTTACTGCCATTACAATTAGCCTTCAACATGCAACATTAATTGCTCAACAACATTGCACAGGTTTTGTGCCAACTCTAACACCTCAGTGCGTACAAGTGGCGCTATTAACGCGCGCGGAATTTCCAATACGCAGCATGCAATGCTTAGGATAAAAAATCACACTTCATACTATAGTACGAGTATATTTGAGTAACTTGTCTTACCATCGTCGCGATGGTTATAATGAAATGCAAAATGCACTTCGTTGAGCTTTCCACACCTGTGTACTCTGAATTTCCATTGCAAATATTGAATTTGCACCAATGTTGCTGCACATTCGCTACACCACACAAAGGAACTCATCATTTTTTCCCACCTCAATGCTTATTTAACGCAAATT
>NW_023458560.1:16462069-16478874 GCF_013731165.1 Rhagoletis pomonella
ACCTAGGGCCTTTACATTTTTTGGTGACGCATACATTCGGCAATAAAAAATTTGTTTAAAATGGTTCGACTGGAATAATCGAAATTATTTTATGTGTTTTTCAGCTCAATAGTGAAATAAAATATGGAACTTTTACACAATTAGGGGTTTATAGAAGAAAAAGGACTAATTATAGATTTCTTCGTGACATTTTTATGCGCCAGTTAACATAGGTTCACATAAACGCCTTTTTTTTAAAAAAAGGATTTATATATTTCTAAAACATAGTTAGATCGGCGAGTCGTAGTTTTAGATTGGCTCTTGTTTGGGAAAAATTGCGAATTTTGGATAACAAGGATGTTAAACTTCGTCTTTAGATATCGGAAGAAGGAGCACGTAGGGGCGCAGCTTTGTAACCGAAGTTTGAAGCCAAGGCTGTAAAGTAAATAAAGGTGCGATAAGTAAACAAAAAACCAATCGTGAAAAGATCACTCAAAGTTATAGTACATACTTTCTTTTTTGTTTTTTTGAGGTTTTTTAGGTTTTTAAAAAACCTCAAAAATATTCCAAATGCTAGTTAGGGTATATTTCTTCTAAATCCGTGCAGCCGTTTCGCATAATCTAATTTCAAAAAATAAAACCATATTGCACATCTACAGGCCAAGGGCTTTATTTTGATCCCTTATATTTCAGAAATTAACACCCAGGCTATACAATTCATTTCCGAGTGAACGAAAGCTCAAATTGAGTTCCAAGCGAATTGGATATCCATTCTTTAAAAAGTAATATAACTTATTAAATTATTTGAAAGCAGCTTATGAAATACGTGGCAACCACACTAGATATACTTCGGAAAAAGAGCTTTTTCAACCCCATTACGATTGACACACATATTTTAATAGTTCATTTATCTTTTTAAATAATTTGAGTTTTTGAACAGGTGGACAACAATCTGAAAACACATAAAAAATATTTCTAGTGTTCAGCCTAAAGATTTCATAACACTCTTTCGTTTGACGCCACACCCAAATTTTAATACATATTTGAATTAGTTAATTGCCTTAACTTAAGTTGAGTTAAATTTTTTAAACAGTTGGCAACCTTCCTAAATATATCTCGGAAATAAAGCTTTTTCAAAATAATTTCGATGATACCCTTCGTTTAATAATTCATCCAAGTTATTAAATAATTTGAATGTCACTTTTTAAACACGTGGCAACCCTCTTCAAACATTCTGAATGTTGAAACACAAGTATTCTTAACACCCTCTCGCTTCATATTTCAAATAACTTGCGTGAAATTTAATTAAATTCGACTTTTTAAACAGGTGGAAACCCTATTCAAAAGTAGTTGGACGCTAAGACATTCTTAAAAATCCTTCGTCCAACATTGCGATACATATTTTAATTAAATGATGAATGAAGTCGTATTTTATTTTATAAGCGCATAGCAACCCCGCTAAATATAGTGCAGAAATAAAGATTTTTCAAAACCCATTCGATTGATACCCACATTTTACTAATTCATTTAACTTTTTTAATATTTTGAATTTAATTTTTACATAGGTGGCAACCCTCTTCCAACACCACAAAAATTTACTTAGTGTTCAAACTAAAGACTACTAAGCACTCTTTTGTTTGAAATCCATATTTAGGCATTTCATATAACTTGGGGATAAGTTATTTAAATTGGACATTTCAAGCAGGTGGCCACCCTCTTTAAAATATTTTCAAACTACTACCTTCTGACCCCCTTTCGTTTGGCACCCGTATGTTGAAAAATATTTCTCCAAACTAATTCCTCAAATTCATTTTGAATTTTTATTTTTAAACAGGTGGCAACCCTCCTTAAGTTGATTTAAGAAACAAACCAAGAAGAACAAAACCATTTCGATTGCTACCCATTTTGATATAATTGATTTTCCTTTTTCAAAAAAGTAAAACGCTATTGCATATCTGCAGTCCAGCACTTTAATTTGACACCTTTGCGGTTATGATGTCATTGCTTATTAAATAATTTGGATACAATTGTTCTACAGGTGGCAACTCTGTTCGAAAAAATAAACCCAATCTACAGGCTAAGGCGCTTTAATTTGAGACCCCATTTTTGAAAATCGAGCGAACGGTGCATTCTTTTGTCCTGTAGAAAAAGTCCCTTCGCGTATTACATGTACGGGTATAGTATAAAGATGCCAGGCCAGACCAGGGATCGAAGCAAGGTTCTACGGAGTAGTAGTACGCACTTCTACTTAAAGCTCAGTTAGTACAGACTTAATTTCCGTAACTTAACTTAACTCAATATTTTGGCCAACATGTTATATGAGAAACTGTGTTCACGGTTAGTTAAAACTTAATTTATCGTAAAAGACTTAAGAACCTGTTGATTTTAGATTCTTAAGTTACGGCCTTACGGAAGTTGAGAAGGGTGAGAGAATCAGGCTTGCCAGACTCTCGTTTTTGTATTTCTTAAAAATAAATGAAAGCAAACGTATTTGTTTGCATGAATTTTTTCGATGTGGCATTTTAGGCGGGAAACTGCCAAAGAGCTAAAAAAGAAAATACAAAAACAAAATATTCCCGCTTCTGGCTTAAGTTGACGTGTTGATCATTGATGATTTCTTACGGCAAGTTAAATTAAGTTAAGTCTAGACTAACTGAACTTTTACTCGTTAAAATAATGTATGAAACTTCATTAAATATTTGTAAATAAAAAATAGCTATTGGCCAAATTAGACCATAACACCTTAGACATAACATAGAAAAATACTTCAGAGCTGCTTATGGTTATGGCTCTGGCGTTATAGTATGGCACCAATAATCGTTTACAAAGCGGCGCGCACGTTTTATCGGAACATTTAAAGGCTATGGTTCTGGTTATGGCTATGGCATGGCTACGGTGACCATATTTTCTAAGTGTAAATAAAATACAAATTTTATATGCATTTTTTATTGTTTCCTTAAATTCAATAAATATATACACATTAAGCCGTATCACTATCTATAAATGTGTGTCAGTTATGTCGCCGAAAAGGTCTCGCTCAGGACCATAACTGGTCCTTTAAAGGTTTTGGTCTTAAAACCCGTTTTGATTTATACCTTCACTAATTTTGAAAATATGTACCATCCCTAGTTTTTTATTGCAGGTCTTTTCCAAGATTTGACCTATGGCGAATGGTCTATGGTGAATTTACCAGGTCTAAAACCAAAGTAATAAATTTTAAAGGTGGAGTGCAGCCTTTGACCCAAACTTATACACATATTGCTGGGTTGCCTTTTTTTGTGGATTGAGCAGACCACGCATAATTTTCCATCGGCAGCCATGCTCTCTTCAGATCATATTTTAATAGCATAGCTGACAAATTATTGGCTCCTGAAGCCTTGTTATTTTTGAACCATGTTATTGCTATTTGAATATCGGCATGGTCAGACAATGGAACAATGCTGCTGTCATCATCGATTGCGGCTCGGATTCATCGCTGTCATTAAGCAGGGTGGAGCAGTGTTCTCTCCATTATTGAAGAGCATTCTGTACATTTGTCACCTGATCACTGTTCTTACATTGCGTGGTCAGAGGTGAACAAAGTCAATTGAATCACAAAAAGACAGCCCAAACAACTCAATTAAAAAAACATTCGAAAAGTCAGTTTTTTAAATCTATAAACCAGTTTATTTTCTTATTTAAAATAATTTTATTGTAGATATTGAGTTAGAGGACGGTCAAACAGCTTAATATGAAGATTATCTTTCTCTTTCTAGTTCGATTTGATATTAAAATGTCTGGTTTTTACACATACATATGTAACTTAGAACTCAGCCTAAATATTTTATGCTCACTGAATTGCCAATGATAAATTTATTGAAATGTATAAGAAGTATTGAATTTCAAATGAAATCCAAGGGAGCTGCTTTCGAGCACATCCGCACTGGTTTTCTCACGTTTCGCACTTGCAACGTTAATGACTTTTTGGCAATAAACATGACAAGTGCCAATAACGGTTGCTTCTCGTAGCTGCAGCACGGTAACATTTATGATGACACCAGAAGTCACGTTTGTCAAATGTGAGTGTCGTGTACATATGTATGTGGGTACGTACTTAAATGCATAAATACACAAAAACACCACAAAAAGGTACCTCTCATTGCTAAACTCTTAGGCATGTGTATGCTTGCAAAAGTCCATACACATATTTACATGAAAAAAAATTTTGACACCCAAAATGAAAAAACAAAATTATATTGCCAAATTTTTATATGTGGAGTTTTCTCACGAAAAATTTTGTAATACCCTCGAGGCAACCCACATATGTACATGCATATGTAACTACCTAAGTCGGTTTGAGTGTGTGTTTGTATAACTTACTGTGCATATGGGTATGTATGTAAGTATATTCATAAGTAAGGCCCTGTAGGGAAGGAAACTAACTATGTATAAATGCACTTTAAGCTAACTATTTTTCAATGAGCGATGACTACGCCTCGACTACTTCACACTGCTTTCAACTGACTACTTTTACATGATAATGTCGCAAAAAAGTCAGTTTGTTTTCAGCTAACTATAAACCGGTTATTAATAAATTCACTTGTAGTATGCCAATTTATAGAATGTTTTTGGTACTCACGGTTTTCATACTTATTTTAGGTTAACTATTATCTGCATGATAACTATTTAGTTAACATGTATTAAGACCTCTAAAGATGTGCTATTAACATACATACATACATGCATACATACATACATATGTATATTTCGGCCATATTACTGTAAATAAAAGAGCTTAAATACTTGTTTTCTCGCTTTCAATTGCATAATTGTTTCCATTTTTCCTTTTTGAACAAACGGTTTTTTGTCAAAAGTGAAAATTGTGAAACAATTTTACATACATACACTGCCGGTAAAAAGTATTGACACAGCCCTTTTTTTACAATATATGCAACGATTTTTGTTGTAATATTTTTCCGCCAATTTTTTGTAAAAATATGATTCATTCTACAGCAAAAAACATAAAAATATAATTTGTAAACCTTGTGCAAAACTCGCGAAAATTCAGCAAATTTTTAACCATTCAACCATATTTTTTGGAATTATTTTGAGTATGCAGATGTGTAGCTCAATTAATTCTATTGTAATAAAGTAGAAGTTCTACTAGCTACGAATTATCGCAGTCACTTCCATGCAAAAAAAAAAATTTCGAAAATACTTTATATTGAAAAATTGCAAAATACCTTCAACAAAAATTTTTCACTTTCGACAAAATCTCAAAAATCAATGCGATTTTTAACTAGCTCCGAACTTGCATTTTTTATGCTAGAATTGAATGGGCTGCAAAACTGCATACTCAAGAAAATTCGAAAAAATGTCATTAAAAAGTTGAAAAATTGCATGAACATTTGAATTTTCATGAGTTAGTTTAGAAATTATGTTTTTATGTTTTTTGCTGTAGAATGAACCCTATTTTTATAAAAAATTGGCAGGAAAATAGTTCAATACAAATTGATGCATATATTGGTAAAAATGCTGTGCCAATACTTTTTTCCGGCGGTGTACATGCATACATTCATTTGAAATCAATTAAAAGTTAGCCGCAATAAGTTGGCCAAAAATTGGCTATTTTAGTAGTCGACTACGAAATTCCCGACAGGGAGGCCGCATAAATGCACCGGTAATAAAAAATTATTTCTGTTGCATAAACTGATGAAACTCCTATGCTCTTTATCTACGAGAATTGCATATGAGGTTGTGTATATGTATGTATGAATATTTTAAAAATCTATTTAGATCAAACGCGAGAAATAACTTCAACAGCGTGAACGGGGTGAAAGGTCGTCGAAGTGTCAAGTCTTAAAGTATGTAGTCTACTTAAAGTTTAGGCTTGCGTGGATACTACAATTTGGCGATAATTTTATATGAAAAGTGAACAAAACAGAAGTTAAAAATATATTTTCCATTTCAACTGTAGTCTTTTGAAGAAGTGTTGCGTGGGCGTTTACAAATTGTATTGCATATTACCCTATTCAGTTTTCAACTGAGATTATGTTATACTAAATCCTCTTATTTATCACATTTTCTTCCACATATAAGCGGAGACACTAATATATATAGTAAAATACTTTATGACATTATTAACTTGCTGTTATTACCACTTTTAGTCTCTGTTGCTGTATATTTTCTGGTTTATTCGCATTTTTGTTATTTGGCGTATTAAGACATTATAGCCAAAGAAACGTGTTTTAAGTTATTTATATCTACAAACATATATCATATGCATATGTGAATATGCCCATGTATGCGTTGCTAGTTTTAGCGAAGGCGTTGAGCATCATTAATCTTTTGTTGTTTGCATAAATTTAATTAACAACCAGCCAGCCAGCCAACTCAACTAGTAAATCATTTATTTAAGCAGCGAAACAGTCAAGATACACATATTGACAAAGTTTATTCAAAACTCAGTCTTAATTACTATTATTTATTTATGTAATTATTTAAAGAATTTAGGTTTTACTTTTTCATCAGCGCAAAATCAATTAGTTCACTTCATATTGGAATATGTAGTATTAGCATTTGTAATCCGATTCATAAACTAACAGCTCAAAATAAGGATGCTTTAAGGCCTAACCTTGAGCTTAAAATATTTAATTTACTTATAAGTATGAAAAAAATCAAAATACATAAATAAACAAACTAATGCCTACTTACCATCTATCGCACTGCAGATACTTTAAGTAAGATCTTATCGCTTTGAGATTGGTGTATTTAGTCACTAATTTTTCAGTTTAAAAATTCACATCAATAAAATAAAAAATAAATGATTGTATACATTTACGACCGTGAACAGTTTTGCGCGCATAAATTTGCCAACAAATTGGTATGTATGTATCCGATTTGAGTTTTTCAGCTAACAGGTATTTGCCATTTGGATTATACTCGGATATGCGTATGTACGTACATACATATGTATGTACATATATGTATCTATTTCTTAGTTTAAAATATGTGTATAAATTTTTTTTAGAAAGAGTAAACATTTTCGAGTTAGCTAAGTTTGATAACTTAACTAGTTTGAAATTACCTCAATAAATATTTGAGTATCGCATTACTAACTCATAAATATGGATAGTGTTAGATACTTTATTCTTTGGAACAGTGGCGTAGCCAGGATTTGGCTTTGGGGGGTATGAAAAAAAAATTTCCATCGATAACTTAAATTTGTGACACACAATGGCTAGAGGCGTCGCCTGAGTGCATTCTTTCATATATTTATGTATGTGCCAGTTTTACCGTTATATATTTTTTATCTATTCGTTTATTCCATGGGGTATTCATGCTTTATTTAAATTTAAAAAACTAAATTACTATACCGTTTTGAAAATCTGAAAATTCACTGCGGGAAATTTTTTTATTCTTTTTTTGTCTTCGCCTTCTCGTTTTTGCCTTTATAAGTTTTGAAAAAAGGTTTTGAACGAACCATTATATCACATTCCTAGGCAAGTTTTGAAATAATATTTTCGATACTAAATTTTGTTAAAACAAAATGTTGAAATCAGCTTCATATAGAAACAGTGTCATCGTTAATTAAGAAAGAGATTTTCTTAAATATCATAACTTTACGACACTCACATATTGACTAGATTTGACTACTTATTTTATTAAATTTTAATTTTAATTATTTGTTTATAAAAATATAGTTTATTCCTTAACAAACACTAAGTTTAATCTTTGAACAACAATAAAAAAAATCGACAAACTTTCGAAAAAATTTCGATCTTTCTATTTCAACTTTATCTCTTAATATTTTGCAGTTTTTTAGCTCATTCAATTTTAGTCTAATAAAGTGCAAATTTAAAGTAGCTGTGATTTACAGTTGATGTATGGCATATTTTTGACGATGTCGGTAATTTTCTTCCATATTATCTAAGTATATTCGTCGATTTTTTTAATGAAGAAAATTAGCAACGCCTTCATCAAAAAAAAATATTAAAAATCAACGATAAGCCGCAGCTATGTATTTTAAACTTGCGCTTTATTTGAATTGATCGGGCTACAAAACTGCATACTCAAAATATGTATTTATAGGAAATCGAATTAAAAAGCTTTACGAAAGTTTGTTGATTTTGTTTATGTTGCGCAAAGATTAAACCTTGGATTTATACGGGTTTTGTTAGAGTGTAAACTCCATTTTTATAAACAAGTAATTAAAATTATATAATTTTAAGATAAATGGGCAATCTAGTTAACATGTATAAAGTTTTGATAAGCACTTGAAATGTCAAATTTTAGTACTGAATTCAAAGAAGATGTCTCTTTTATCCTTTCATAATAACTTAAAAAAATGTGTTTGTTAGGAAGTGTATCTTAAAATATCTGCCTTGACATTTATGTTAAAAGTGTAAAATATGTAAATGTACCTACATAAGCTTTCCCGCGAATGCCATCAAAGCATTGGTCTTGAAGGGAATCTATGTATGCATGCATACATAAGAGCAAATTAAAAAGTCGATACAATTTACAGTCGAAAAGTACAGTTTTTGTATAGATTATAGATTATTTCCCAACACTGTGGGGAACTAAGCAAAATGGCCTAGTGTATTTCGCAAATATTCAAATACATAATCCACCAACCGATAATTTTATATATTCATTAAAAGATAATTTGTCATCAGTCTGAAATAAAAAAATTATAAATCGGAAGGGTAAAATAGTATTGTGTTATTAATTCAAAAATAAAAGGTTTCATTTCACTGACGAAGGGGGAGGGGATCTATCCCCCCAAATCGTCCCCCCTGGCTACGCCACTGCTTTGGAATAATCTTTGAGTTCTTGTTTAGGGTCAAACCAAAGAAATTTCAAAAATTAAGATTATTGCTGCTTGGTTAGTTGGTTGGATAAATTTGTCAAATTTTAGTCATTTTGAATCAAAAATTCGGGGACACCTACAGCTACTTGAAAATTTTGGTAGCACGGGCCTGCGATGTTCTCCGCCTTAAACAGCTAATTGGCAATTTGGGTTGGTTTTAGGTACTAAGCTACGAAAAAAAAATAAAATTCCATCAGCTAAATTTTCCCAGATAATTCGTTTTCTTAAAGTTACCGCGTATTACTAGCGTTAACTTTGAGTTTTCATTAGCTTTCTGATTTAATTAGTCTCTAAATGCTATTTTTACTGTTTGTTAAATAATTTTTTTTTAAACTAATTAATTTAAGGGTTTTCATGAAAATTATTAAAAATTCTAAAAAATGCATGTCATCAATAAAAATAGATCTCGATGTCGTAGAAAACAACCAGGGCTGTATTTTAATTTACTTAGATATTTCATATGCCTCAAAGTGACTTGCGTTTGGAAGGTGAAATTTCATTCTAAATGTTTAATGAAGACAATTCTCTTATTCGGCGCTGATGAAAAAAGTTATATTGATTTAAAAATGCGAAAAATATATATAGAAATAGTTTGAGAGAGCATTTTTATTTAAAAAAAAAGGTGAAAACGCCCCAAAACTGTGAGTAAACGTCAGTGATTTAAGTTGGGAACAAATTTAATAAGCTGATTTTATCTATTCTTCCTCCAGAACCTCCTCCTTTTGGCTGATGGTTTTCTCCAGGATTCTGCTTAGCCTGGCTGAGTCCTTGGCATTTTCGACGGATTCGCAAACTTCCTTCCGGAAAGCTTCCTTGTTATCCGGAATAAGCTTTTTATACTTCCCTAAGATTGCCTTGTATTGGTCCCAGACCTTACTTCTGAAACATTCGTTGAAACTCTTCCTTATCTGCTTCCGAAGTTGTGTTAGATCGCCATTCCATAAATTTTTGCGATCTGTCCTTCAGTATGTTAACGAAGTAGGCGTTTCAGCAGCGATATTAAATTCGTCGTCGGGTACTTTCCATATAATCACTTGTGGTTATTGTGAATTAGTTTAGGCGTTGGGGAAATGATAAAGTGTTCTATTTGCTGACCGAAAACATTAAGAGATGGATGATGAACTATGAACATACTGTATTGTAGCTTTCTGATTGATTCGTTATTGATTTCCTAACGTGAGTTGCTTTAAGCTGACTGCCTATGTAAGTAAAAATTTATGAAAAAAGTGAATTACTCTGTACAATCATAATCACTTTCCTTAACAACTTGACAACTTGTGGCCGAATGTCCAAGAATAAAATCCACATATGAAGCAGAAGTAAGAAAAACAAGCAGCTTAATGTAACCAATTTTAAAAGGATTTCCCCACGCACATACATATGTAAATACACTGCAGGTGCAAATAAAAGTCACATTCGTATTAGCTACAAAAATTTACATTAGAAGTACCAATGAACTAAACTATGGCGTGAGGAAGGATCTCCACTTTTTATCTAAATATATGTGTATATATATATATATAGCTGCACTACTCCTTTCTCTCACTTCCAACGCTATATACCTAAAGTTCTAGATGTCCATGTTTTAAACGCCACTGTATTTATTTCCACTTGCCTAGTGTGTCATTACAATCACAAAGCTTCACATGAAGGTGACTTCCTAGCTTAGGTATTCCACTCACCACCAAAAATTGCTTGTGGGTTGTTGTATTTTGAAAATTCAACTACCAAGCAATCTTCTCTGATGCGTTCATAGTTTCACTACTGTAAATTTCACATTAACTAGCCATCTTTCCTTCAATCCTATCGAATTACACATCCCCTCTTGAACTGTGGTAGTATTGCGTTTTCAGTGTTTCCATTCCGCAGGATTAACTTTAAATTTGGTCGACCGCAATTTTCGTAGGTCTTTTATACAGCGGCTTTACATGATGTGTCTTGCAGTTCTTCAGGGATTTAGGCGGTAGTAAGCGAAAATTCGCAGTGAGAGAATTTTAGTAAAATGTGGTGAATGAAATGTGATACATTATGGCAATATGGTGAAGAGCGGCCGCGGAGTTGAAGCTTTGTACTTATGAAGACTGGAATTTAATTTAGAGACATTTATGTTACATATGTATAAACATTCACACATCTCTATGTATGTAAGAAAATAACTTGTGCAGGAACGAAGATAAAAATCTGGTCAACATGGATGAAGGGGCGCCGGTTTTAAGCATATTTTTTTTAGAGCAGAAAACGCGATTTTGAGGAATATTTCGATATTTTGAGGAGTATATCCCAAAGGTTTGTTGAAATCTATAAACATAACTTAAGGCCAGCATTTGCCCCATCCAATTAGTTCGTAGATGTCGACTTACTTCAGGGCAGCTTCCAGGGAACCGTGACTTTTAAGTCCTTGGAAAATATGTCGAAAAATTACGTAATACATACATTATAGTTCTATGGCAGTAAATAGGTAAATTCAGACATTATTTCTACAGACCTGATTCATGAAATATGTGTCAGAAATAAGTTTCATGCACTCTCAAACTCTTTATCAATTGAAATTGTATAGATATATTTTTATTATATCGTCACCCTTTATCAATTTTGAGTTTTTGGGTTGACTTGACTAACCTTTGTATGTTCTATGTTATACCAAACCCAGAATACCAAGCGCTAATTGCTCTGAATGTCAAGTAAATATTAAAAAAAAATTTCTTCGCATAAATGGAAGAAATTAATTAACTATCATTGTTGCTCCGCCTGCTCACTGTATGGCCTTCCTCCTCTCTGGCGATACAATTTATTTGGAAGTTATTTCATGACATACATATGTAGCTTTCATAGATTTTATTTCGAATTAACTTCCATGGCAGATTTTTCAGTTCGTAATTTCCAGTTATATCACTGGAAGTCGTTACCTTGTTACCCTAAGAGATGTGTGTACCTTAACCATTATTTTTTAAACATCAAATTGACTGCACACATATGTATTTCTACCTTCCCACCCAATTACCAGAAAACATCCCGTCAACTTTATTGGCTTTCCCATCCTTTTATTCATCAGTTCAATAGTGTCAAGAAGCTTTTGGTAACATTTTTTCAGGGCAGACAAACCACAGTTATTAGGCTTAATGTGCTGCAATCCAATACGTATGTATGTAGGTAAGATTGCGGGTGCTTGTCGAAAGGCTGACATACCCATGACGGTTACCCCATATTCGCATAATAATAAAGAGTTCATTGCTTGCTAATCACTTCCTTCCGCCAGGATTCCCCAAATTGTCAGACAAACAAAAAAAAATCAACAGACATATGTATGCATGGATACATCATCAGTATCACAGATATGTAAATATGTATGTATGTAGATACTATTGTATGTACATGAAAGACATACAAGAATTCATATACATCGAGCCCTAACCGCCAAAATAACGTAAGCGAAATTTTTTTCGAAATTTTATTTTTGATGCAGAAATGCATCTAGATGCTCTAGGAATATTTCTGCATCAAAAATAAAATTTTGAAAAAAAGGTCGCTTACGTTATTTTGGCGGTTAGGGCTCGACATACTCTCTAAGGGCTGGACATTTAGTGGTTTCTTTAATATGTCTTCGCTCGATTGTGGTTGAAAAATCAATTACACTAACAATAAACTACATAAATGCTTACAAAAACAGTGGCAGGGCGTGGGGAAAAAGTGCGGAGGTCATCACCACAACAGTGAATGATATTATAATCATAGTGGTTTGCAAGTGTAGTAAAGATGCGAGTACTCGTCAGTTTATACACATCTATGGGCGTGAATAATCAATTTGTTTTTGGTTTTGTTGGGACTGACCAGATAAATTTTGTTGGTGTAAATACGTTTTGTATGGTTGCTTATTTGTTAAAGGGGGGAATTTCTATAATTTATTAACTGGCTACGATTCCGAAGGCAGTTTGCTTTCCTTTACTACACACACATATGTACATACCTAAAGCCCCTATACTTCATATAGAAATTTGTGTGAAGCTTCTTCTTAAGCTTTTTGCTTAAATATTGAATGTGGTGCGATTTGTTGTGGGTGTTGCCTCCGAACATCGATGTTTATGTACCTATGTTATTGCTGGCGGCAGGATGGATACTTATTTTGAGTGAATTTGATTTGAATTGACAACTTTTTGGGAATTATATACAATTTCCTTCAAATACTTGATGGAGGCTTCCGTTTGCTGTGTGTAAATTGACTAGATGATAAATGATGAATGTTGGAATTATTGTGGGATATTGATTGCAGGATATTGATTGCAGGAGGTGGACTCGATTAAATTATAGGGTGTTAAAAAAATTTACTTGCAAACTAACAAAGAACAAGTAAGAAAGTCTAAGTTCGGGTGGAGCCGAACATTAAATACCCGGCGCAAGTATTAAATATATGGCTTTTCACCTTTCCGAACGTACCGCTAGATGGTAAGCCGGGGTGTATTAATTTTGAGTAAATTAGCGTCCTTAAATTTCGAAATATTGCAGTTTCAAACATTTCTGAAATTTACCGTTATATGAAAAGCGCCCGTAATTTTAGTCCGATTTCAATAATTTTCAACATTTTGCTTTTATGTGGCAAGCACAAGAACCATACCGAGCTTGGTACAAATTGATTACCGATATACATATATGTGATCATAAGTGGGCGGTGCCACGCCCATTTTCCAATTATTACCATAAACGTATTTCTTGGTAAAGAATTGTTGCAAGCATCAATTTTGAATAAATTAGCTTTAATATTTACTGATTTATCGAAGATTTCGTATTTCTCTAAATAACCGTTATATGGGATGCTGGCGTGGTTATTGTCCGATTTTAAAACATTTCAGCTATTTGGTATGGTGTACCAAGGCTAATAACTGTGCCAAGTTTGGAAGAAATTGGTGCAGCGGTAACCAACATATACACATATAACCATAAGTGGGCGTGGCTACGCCCATTTTTAAAAAATTGAAAATTACCGTTATATGGGAAGTGGGCGTGGATACAGTCCGATTTCGCTCATTTTCAATACCAACCTACCTTGGCTTTACGGAAACCTACATACCAAATTTCGTTGAGATATCTAAATTTTTGCTCGAGTTATCGTGTACACGGACGGACGGACAGACGGACAGACGGGCAGACGGACGGACAGACAGACATGGCTTAATCGATTTCTCTATTCATTCTGAGCATTTATGTATACATTTGTCTCTATCTATTTTGATTCGTTTTGGCTGTTACAAACAGCCGTTATGTGAACAACATTAATATACCCTTGTGCACAAGTTCGCTCGGGTATATACAAATCTTTCTTCCATAACGCTCACCACTAATATTAGCTTTGTTCCACACGGATTCCGGGCGTTTTCGGTAATTAGAGCGTAGAAATAAGTAACTCTCTCACAAGTATCAAAAATGTGTCAAAACATAGCAAAAGTGCCCAGAGCGTGAGGAACGCAAAAAACACAATTCGTGACCGGAATCAACAAATCAGCTGTTTCACTTGTTTTAGTTTTTGCGATTTCAAACACTTACTGCTCTGTGAGCAGCTGTAATATTTGCTTTATTTTCGGAGAATCTGAAAGAAAAACAATGATTTTATATGTATTTATCTTACATGGTTAATAAAATTAGCAAATACATACCTACACTTTCTGAAACTTTAGTGGCATTTTATATTTTTGTGTTTTGTAAAATTTGCTTTCGGATATAAACATTCAACAGCTGTTTTAGGAATTTGACATCTTGCACATTTGTGCCCGGAAAAAAGGGCGGGCTGTTTCAAGCACTAGGAAGTAGGCATTTACGATCCAAAAGTGGAAAGTATTCGCTCTCTACTACCCATTTTTCTAGCGTGAGGAACGCTTTCTGGGCTGTTTTGGGCACCTGCGGGATACCGCGGGCTCGTGCGGAGCAAACCTATTATCATTCGCAATCTCGTTTACATTCAAAATTACAATGCACAGTTTCGTTTGCATTAAATGTGAAATATAGGTATGTTCGCAGACGTTTGGTTCCAAAAGTATTTTTAATGTTGAAATTGTACTTGAAATCACTGATTACCGATTACTTCTGTTTCCTAAAAATTTTAAATAGGGTTGGATTTTATATAAAATCTTTAGATAGGGTTGTTATTGTTGACTTCTGTGCTTATTTTGGCTATGAAAAAATAATACATTTGTGGGTAAACAGGAACACGCATCCCGCAACTTGGAGAAGCTCTGCCAAACCATTTAATTATTGCAGACAATTTTTCGTTCCCATACTTTTGTTGCTGCTACCATTGCCCACTGACGAGCTTTTGTGATATAAATGCACCTTAAACGAGAGAACCCTGTGTTTATAAAAGTAAATTAATTCACAGATACAAATCACTTGTCAAATGAAAGCTGTACATTTGTGCAATGCCTTACAAATATGAAATTCCCCCTTGGGTCACTATAGGAAAATAATTAAAAAATAAAAAATAATAAACTTGAAGCCAGGTTAGTGGGTGAAAAGCACTTACATACATACAAATGTACATATACTCGTACATACATATGTACAACTCTACTTTTGTTGAAACTTTTGCCAAGAAAATCTCCTCAACAAACGTTTGTGTAAGACACTCAATGCATTGGCCAGCTAGTGGGAAGACTTTGAATGACTTGTGAAAATCCGCAGGCCAATAAACTGTTGATACAACTGACATGTGGCATGTGATATTCATTATATTCATTAGATACACCATCAAAGGCGAAGCACCGGCAAAAGAGGCAACAAATACCAACGTCAAACCGACTGGCACACCCAATCACTCAGCTACTGGTCATCATCAGCATATAAATATTTCATGTGGTAATTTAATAAATTGAATTTCTGCTAACTTGCAACATAAACAGAAACAAAAAGACAACAAAAAACACAACACTTTTTATTTGATGTTAAAGTGAAAGACAGTAGCCATTGTAAAAGCAACATTCTATAACCCTTTTGTATGGCTACCTTTCAGCTCCCGCTCAACCCCACTTTGCTAACTGTGCTTTTGCAACATTGTCATTTAATTATACTAGAAAAAGTGCGAATATTAATTTGTGCACATTTTCACTTAGCCAATGCGTGGAATGTCCCCAAAGGAACTTTAGGGACCACTCGATAAGCTGCGTTTCCATTACTACTGCAACAACGCCTAGGTGAATGAGAAACGTGGCCACTTACATAAATACAAATCTATATAGACAACATACATTTAAGTATTTGCGCATACATATGTATGTATGTAGGTATGTGGATGTTTTCAATTGCTGAGCTGTCGCATGATGCAGCGCGTTGATTGTACTGTTACCAGCTACGCCTGTCAGCCAACCGAACGAACAATGAATGCGCTGCGTAATGTGACAATCAGTGTTGTCATTTGTTGCAACGGTTGGTTTTCCGCGACGCCGCATCACGCCACACCACGTGTCATTTTAGCGGCAGGCATCGAATGATTTTCACTTCCACCGCCGCCATTCATTTGCCCACTTGACGCATCACAGCCACAGAGTATGGAATGTGTGGATGCCGCAATAATGTTACTCCCACAAACACACCGCACAACTCTCTACTTACTTGTATTTGATTTTTTTGATTCCACCAAGTGGCATCAATGACTCGTTGCATTGCATACTCGCATATACATATGTATGCATACTGGGTTGCGAAACGGGTGTGTGCTCAACAGGTGCGCCGCTAATGATTGTTGCCGATTGCAACAAATTGCAATTGCATCGCGTTGCACAGTAGCTGTTGCAAGTGCAGTGACTCGATGATGACTCTCTGATTGGTTTGGTTTCTTGCAGCAAAATGTTGGTAGTAGTGCTGCAAAACTATCGATGGTACCATCGATGTTATCGATGGGGCCAATTCTTTAGCCACTATCGATGGTTTTTTGAAACCATCGATGGTATTTTACTTTGCACACCACTACGTCATATGTTTGCAAAGACTGAGG
>NW_023458560.1:16478974-16495182 GCF_013731165.1 Rhagoletis pomonella
AATATTAACTAACTAGCGAATACCCGGCGTGCTTCGCTGCGCCTTAAAAGTAATTTTGTTTTGTTACTCCCTCTCACAACATTTGAAAATATTAGTTAATATTGCTGTACATATTTGTATAGTAGGGAGATTTTTTCAAATTATATAAATATACGTTATTTGAATATTGAATCAATACACGTTTGAGGAAAGGGTGCGATAGTAGACTACAGTTATAAGATTATAAATTAAATTTCCAAGAGAAAGTCGGTTCTTTACATATTTTCTAATTACCTTCGAAAATATATTAACTCAAAAAAAATAAAATAAACAATGCTTCATAGATCGATTTTTTTTAAATCTAACTTCATAAAGTTCTTTAAAAATATTTTGTAAATGAGGCCATAAGAGCTTAGGGGGAGAGTTACAACACAAAAATACATTTAAGGCGCAGCGAAGCACGCCGGGTAATTGCTAGTACATACAAATATTTCGTCCGCATACGACTCATAGTGTTTAGACTATATGGAGGCAGGTAGAAAAAAGTCATGGTGTCAGTTGATAAAAGAACCGGTTGAGCTTAGAGAGAGAAAAGTAAAGTCCTAAATACAAAATTTCACATAATTTACTCACTCACCACACCCCCCGCCCCCTTCGCTCTCCACGAACGGTACATTTCTAAAAAAATACTCGAATCGACTAATCAGCTTAGTTGCCTTTGGCGCTTAACCCATTAAAGCAAGTGTTTCTTTTTCATCTGTAATCAATTACTTAAGTGTTGTGGATAATTCTGGTGAAGGTATTTAACATAAATTTAGTATTTTCCTTTAAAAAAAAAAAAAAAATGTGAGTACCGGTCCGTCAGGTTTTGAAATTACACGCATATTTTAGTTTTCGAATATATAATTGGATCTTTTCGTGCGACTTTACAAATATGTATATGTAATTTTCGATTTTCGTAATTTTTGATTTTTAGTTTCTTTTTGCATAATTTCGCGAGCAGAATTTTACGAACAATGGAAAAATCTCGCCAAACATTTGAAGAAAAGAGAATATTTACACCTATGTAATTTAAAAGTATAACCTTTGTTTTCTGAGAGTGTAAAGCAGGAAACGAACATTAACCAAAATTCCATCACATTTAATGGCTGAGCCCACATTTTTTGTGAGTTTTGGGACGTTAAAGTGATCCAATTGTGTCCATATTTTATATTTAGGGTTTTCTAATAAAAGCGAGAGTACAAACTAAATTTCATCGAAATCGGATTAAATTTAATGTTTCCGCCCGCAATAATGGAGTGCGTGGCAATTATTCCATCTTTACCAAATTTCAGAATACCCTAATTCTAAGTAAAATTAGAGCACATATCTAGTGGAGGTTCGCTATTATTTTCACAAAAAAAAAAACAAGTAAGTCGGTTGACTATTTTGGGCGTGAGAGGGATACATACACTTGCATAACTTAGATATGTAGATAGACAAATTGATTGTAACCGCGAACAGTAGGTATATTGTGTCTCGGCTCATCACAACACTACATCTAACTCTAAAGACTTTATAAATTTCAGAATAGATCCCGGGGTAGAGAGTTTATGTGCTCTTCTCTTGTTCATATATCGCACACCGCCTTCAAAAGAGTCACAACTCAAAATAATACGTTCGTCAGAAAATGCGAAAAACTATTTCTTAGCACATGATAATCATATGGGAAAGGGCGACTTTACCTTAGGTTTTTTTAGGAAATTATAAAAAAGATTTGCTCCAGCGTTTGCTGAAAGGTAAATAAAAGCTCTGCGGACATTTTTTGCGCATAATCTCAAAAATGCACAATTTTTAGTTGTGGCTCTTTTGAAGATGGTGTGCGATATGTCTCATGCACCTCTAATAATAAACAAGGCTGACTTCCAAAACGTATCAATACAATGTTTGGATACTGTTATACTACGGTATTCAAACTGTTTATATACGCAGAGTTACGACACATTGCAACCAGATACATTGCATATTTTAAATTTTGAATATAGCAATGAACAATTTTTCTGAATTTTCCATTTTTAAAACACCAATGGTAACCAATAACAAACGAAGCATCAACTTTGTTTCTGATGCGCTGATTGCTCAAGCGCTGCGTTTCGATAACTTTTCGGATGCGTTTTGGAAAAGTATACATTGTCAATATTTTGTAGTTCGGCGTTATGGGAACATTATACTTTGTACGTATGCAAAGCAATTGACGTTTTGGAAGTCAGCCCAAGTCTTACAAACTACCTTTCCTACTGTGTTTCAATTGTCTTACAGAAGACTTTCAACTATCTCAGCTAGATTTGCAATCTAATAAGGAGATAATAAAAAGTTGAGAGGAGCCATGAATTGGATCATAATTTTGCTGTCTTAAAAAGTTTTTAACTGAAATTATAAGAACTTTACTGCTCTTCTTTTTTTTTCTTCTTATTTGGCGTTGTAACCGCCTAAGCGGTTTTTGTCGAGTTCAACAAAGCACGCCAGCTGTTTCTCTTCTGTGCCAATTGACGCCAATTGGAAATCCCAAGTCCTTCTTCATCGCAGTGGAAGCCTCCCTCTTCCTCGGCTACTACCAGCGGCTTCCGAGCTGAAAACTTTCAAAGCGGAATCCATTTGAACGACACGGCCGAGCCCGCGGGGCCGTTGTATTTTAATTCGTCGTTATGCCGTTGTAAAACTCATACAGCCCATCGTTAAACCGTCTGTGGTAAAATTTTTCTGTGGAATACTCCAAGAGCCGCCTAATCAGATGTTGTCATTGTCCATGCTTCTGCGCCATATATCAGCACGGGCATGAAGAGTGACTTATAGAGTGTGGTTTTCGTACGTCGAGAGAGGACTTTACTCCTGAATTTCCTACTCGGTCCAAAGTATCACTTGTTGGCAATAGTGATTCTGCGTTGAATTTCTATGCTGTAATTATTGTAATAATTATCGGTGTTAATGCCGGTTCCCAAGTAAACGGAACCGAAATTATAACTGTCAACAGTGATGTAGGTGTCTAGGCGCGAATGCGCTGACTATTTGTTTGATGACAGGAGATACTTCGTCTTGTTCTCGTTGACCACCAGACCCAATCGCTTTGCATCCTTATCCAGCTTGGAAAACGCAGAAAAGACTTCGCGGTTCTTGTTAGCGATGATGTCGATGTCATCGGCGTACGCCAGCAATTGCACGCTCTTGTAACAAATTGTTCTTCTCTAACATTAGTTTGGTAGCAAACGGCTCGGAGAGGTCTTTCCCAATTCTAACGGAGCTGGTGGTATTTCTCAACGTCATTTTACACAGCCGTATCAGTTTCGCGGGGATGCCGAATTCAGACATCGCGGCGTAGGCGACTCCTTTTAGTGTTATCGAAAGCGGATTTGAAGTCGAAAAATAGGTGGTGAGTGTCGATCCTTTTCTCGCAGGTCTTTTCCACGATTTGATGTATTGTGTATACCTGACCTATGGTGGATTTGCCAGGTCTAAATCTACACTGATAAGGTCCAATCAGTTCGTTGACGGAGGGCTTCAGTATTTCACACAATACACTCGATAAAACCTTGTAACCTATGCTTAGAAGGCTGATCCCGCGTTAGTTGATGCGTTTGGCGGGGTTGCCTTTCTTGTGGATTGGGCAGAGCACTCTTAAATTCCAGTCGTCGGGAATGCGTTCATCTGACCATATTCTGCATAACAGTTGACGCATATACCGCCGTACTTGAATAGCTCAGCTGGCAGGCTGTCAGCTCCAGCAGCTTTATTGTTTTTCAAGCGTGCTATTGCTATTCGTATAGTCATATAGTGGTGGAACATCGACTCCATCATCATCGACTGGGGGTTCTACTAAAAATTTATTAAGTACCAAAACGTTTTCGCTGGTATTCGAGTACGAGTTCTCGCAGAGTTCATGCTATTCAAATAACTAGACGATAATTTTAATACCAGGTTGGTAATACTAAAAACTAGAAAATACAACAAAATTCTCCAACATTTTCTAACAAAAATTGCTTAGTTTTCTAACTCTTTCGAAAGCATTTTTTCCCACCCTCAGACACCTTCGGGGCACATCTTCTTCCCACCGCGAAAGTGTTTAACAAGAAATATGGTTTTAGCGCGCCATTTAACACACAGCGGTGTGTCCTTGCCGTAATTTTCTCGACGCTGTTACTCGTATTTGCTGTTTGTGTATTAATTTGAAAGAGAAAAGGATTAAAATGTATTGCCACATGCAAACCTGCCGTCGCATATCACTTTTTTATTCTAATTTTGCTGTCGTTACGTTTTAAGCGTATTTGTATTTCTTATTGTTTTTGTTTTGTTTTGTTTTGTCTGTTATCCGCTGCCGTTAATCTACTCACATTACAAGGTAATTTGTTATAAAATAATGCAAAAGTAAAAAGAAATACAATTACAAATAAATGTTATAGACCGAAAGAAAGAGTTTAATTTGCCCCCCTCTAAAATGAGTGCGACGCAATTGCGGGGAATCGAAAAACAAAAGAAAAAAAAAACAAAAAAAATATCTAGTGGAGTGTTTATTGCCACGAACGCTACATGACGTCGCCGTGCGGCAAGTAGACTGAATGTCGCATGCTTGCAGCTAGTGGTGCAATCGCCGTCGCTCCGACGTTTCATCTGACGTGTGCGGCATAAAAACCGCACTAATGCCACATTTGCATGTTTGGCCAAAGCACATGCAACATCAGCGATCAGCGGACTCTAGCTTACATACATACATATATATATATATATATATAAATGTATGTAAGTGGCATTGTCAATGGCAAACAGACCGTCTGCAACACCAAATATCCCTGCCACCAACCAACGGCGCGGCACAACCAACCAACCAACTCGCAGCTGCCCCTACGCTTACGCCTCACATACACACATATGCACTTTCATAGGGAATAAACTATTTCTACTTTTTTACTACACGTACTTATGTATGTATTCAAATATTTATTTGGCCTGTGTACATACCTGCCGGTTTTGGTGATAATCATCTCGGTGCCCAGCTCATGAAAGCGATCCCACAATTCTTTTGTCTCCAAATGACATTGCACCGGCTTCAGTTCATCACAATTGCAGGAGCCCACAATTTTCGGCGTCTTCTGCGGCGGCTCGGGTGTGAGACGTTCCTCCGTGTCGGTGCCGGGCGATTGGGGAGGTGTAGAACGACCCTGACTGCTGGTTGTACTGCTATTCAGATGATTCTGCGATGAGCTGCTATTATTGTGGTTATGACTATTACTATTGTTGTTGTTGTTGTTGTTGTTGTTATTGCTGTGACTGTGGCTGTGGCCATGATGGTGACTATTGTTGTGATGTAGGCGGCGCACCTTGGCCGGTGGTGGTTCTTCTGAATCGCTGCAATCAACCACATCAACATCCACTTCATCTTCCACGGAGATGGGACCTATGCAATGGGTGAGAGGTGGGAGAGAAGAGAAGAGCAGAAAAATTAGATGTGAATACGACAGAGGCATCTGAAATGGCAACTAGGTCAAGAAAGTAGGTTAAAAACTACAATAAGTATGTTGTCATTTAAAATATGTAGCAAATTCCGTTCAGTTGTGATAGATGTATACAATGTTGCTGCAACATGTTGACGCGCGTTCGCGAAATAGCTGCTAAAAAAGAGTGAAATTTATTGCTGCTGCTTTATAATGCCAACGCAAATTAATTGTAATTATTTAGCACCAGTAACAATGTTTATGAATGTGTTTGTAAATATATGTATAAGTCTTTGTATTTGTGCAGCCATATTACACATTACTTGATAATTTATTTCCGTTGCGCTTGAAAATTTCACATTAACCTAATCGTTTAATTTTCACACTTTTTCTTGTATTTTGCTTTATTTTACGGCACAGCAGCGAAAAATGTGCGCCGTCAAGTAATGATTACTCGACTTTAATTACTTAGTAAATTGTCAAGTGTAGCAACATTTCAAGCCAACAACTGCACTTGTTGCTGTCATATAAAATTCAATTATTTATAATTGTGCTAAATGCAGCGGCAACGACAAAAAAACAACAAAAATCACAAATAGCTGCATACATAGTATACAGTGCATACAGTGGCAGCAGCAAAAACAAAATAAGCCAAGCCAACTTTACGATAATTATTGTTGTCATTTTTTGTTTTTTTTTGTTTTGTTTTGTTATGCGCGTGTTGCAACTGCAAGTACATATGCAGTGGCAATAGCAATCTGGTCGCTTGGTGCACATATGTATGTATATGTCATATGTGTACAGGAAATATGTGTTGTACATTAGGGTGGTCCAAAAATGCATATGAAAAAGTAAAGTCGGAACTTGTATGCTCTCACCCCCTAGGATTGTTTTGAAATAAAAAAAATATTTAGAGGTCGCTCAAAGCGCCCAAAGTTTTCCATGTATTTTATATGAGGGAAAACAACTTTTCGTAGATATGGTATAGAATAGTTAAAAATCAATATTTTTCTACCAGAGACCTCTCTTTATTTGCAGGAGATTCCCCACAATAATACCCAATTGCTTATTTAACCATTTTTTCATTGCAACTATAATTTATAGGTCCGCCAAAAACCTCGAAAAATGCAATGGGGTGACCAATTAAAAACCGTTAGTATTAAAAAATGGCTAAATAAACAATTGGGTATTGTTATTGGAAGTCTCCTGAAAAGAACCAGAGTTTTCCGATCGAAAAATATTGACTTTCAAGAATTCTATACCATTTCTACGAAAAAATTTATTTTTGCCATATAAAAATACATTGAAAACTTTGAGCGCTTTGAACGACCTCTAAATATTTTTTGATTTCAGAATAAAACAGTAGGGGTGAGAGCATTACAATTCCGACTCTATTGTAATGCATTAGATTAGATTAAAAAAAGTATACCTACGTTCAAAAGAGCACAATTTTCTGTTGTTGTTGATTTGTAGGTATTTCAATGATTTGTTATTTGCGTTGTTAACAGTTTTTTTAATTGAGAAAAAAGTAAGCCATTTGCATAAGCTTTTAGCTCGACTATTTATTTATTTGTGTTGAGGACCGTTAGAGCAGAAACTAACTAAGAAGTAATGAAATAGGAAAAAGTATGCAAATATCTCCAGGATTTGTCTTCAAGACGACAGACAAAAAGAGCATCCTGACCATACATGTTTTCCCAAAAGCTCGCCTACTGATCCTTTCTTGGACTTTTTCTCGATGTTATGCCTGAGTACTTTTTCGAAACACTAATAATTGTCATAAATACAGATAAAATTTGCAGCCTCCATTGTTGTTTTCAAAGCCCTAGTTTCACTTTAAACCCTAAATTTGTATTTTTCTTCATTGCCTTGCAAAATTTCACAGGAACGTTCTATGTTGAGCTTTGGTAACAGCAAACAGAAATTGATACTTTTCAGAACGTCTTTGGAATACCACGTCTTCAATTCTTCTCTTGTATGGTATTTATGCAGGAACTTTATGGTACTCTTCATACTTTGGGAAGGATGATTGTTTTGATTACTTTGGCGAGGGCAAGTTCTGTTTTTTTTTCCAATTTTGTAACTAACTTTGTGGCATTTGGAAAATTTCTACATGGGTTCCTCAAATGGTGAGTCTTTCGGCGTCTAATGCCTTCGGAAGAACGATATGTTTGAAAAGTCACACTTAGTGGCTACGTTAATATTAAAATATCATTGAAGCAGAAAACACCAATAAGAAATTAAAAACGCACGCTGACCAAATTTGACGCCTTCGCTGCATTTCCCTTCACTTATGCGCTTTTATCGGTGGCCATGCGAATTCTGCAAGGACGACAGTTAATTGAATAATGGTGCATGATTATGATTAGGATTACGAAATGGGGTTATCCAACCTATGAGAGAAGCATGTCGTCTCAGGGTGTTCGATTATTTCGACCTCCCTCGACCCTCCCTCTACTCCTACCTGGCTACGACTATGCTTGCCGCCGTAGCCAAGTCCTTAGTTGTAAGTGAAAAAACCCAGTTTGTTCAATAAGAAAGTCCGGTTTAGTTGATATTCGAAAAATCATGATTTAAAAAAACCGCCTATAGATATAAAAAAAAAACGGGGGAAACCGATTTGGAAAAACCAAGTCAATCAACCTAGTTAGTACCTATCGCAACGCATTTCTCACCGTTTAACTCCACATCTTTCATTTCTTTTAAGACTAACTGTCGTTTTTCACCAACATATTGCGTTTAAAGGTAACAACTCCCTAGTTTAAAAACAAAAGAGTTCGCCAATTAGAAGGAATTCGAAGATTATTTTGATCTATTGTCCTTGCTCTCGATGCTTTTTTTTATACGTGCTGTCTTTTGAACCTCTTGAAATAAGATTGCCAGTGATAAAGGAAAAGTTTCTGAGTCCATCTTTAAAAATTTTACGAGAGAGGGAAAGCTTTCTAAATATAGCCATTTTATTCAAGATTATTTGTGGCGGAAAATGGTTTTATTATTTCTAAAAATGGTCAATGGTGATCAATACACGTTTGGATCCGTTGGAGCCAATTTTCGAATCAATACACACGAGCTTATTTTGGAGCGTTTTTTTTTAATTGTATGGGATACAACGCGAACACATCTTTTTTACCACAAGGTGATCATGCAAAATCTTATTGATGATCGTCATACTAATGCCCGAGAATACCTATAGCGCTTCGTACACAAGACTACGCAAACCATACCCGACGATTTTAGTCTTTAAGCGACTACCGCAATACAAATTCGTAGAGATTCGTACACAACACTATGGTGTGGCAGCTACTATTTGCTGGCCAAAAGTCATTTTTTAAAATATCAATAAATAATTTTTTTTTTGTCCACTCACTAAACTAATGCTCTAGAGTAAAAAAGTGCATACACATTATTTTCTGAAAGAGTTTTCCCGTTGAGATATCAGCTGTTAAATTTGGCATTCCTATAAAAAAGTTTACATATTTCTTTCTTTCGGAGTCAGCATTCTTGTGGTTCGAATTGGAATAAGTCTTCGAGTGCTAAAGGCACTTCAAAAAAGAGAATGGAAATGATTAATGAAGGTAACATTTGTGTGATCAACAAAAAAGAAAACTAACATATAGCATGCAAAATAAAATAAAATTAATTTTGAAAATGGGCTCTAATTTAAGTAATAATATTACAATTTAAGTAGAGCTATAAAAAATTGGTTTCATTTGGTGGTCTTCAAGCTTTGTGGGCAATACAAATATTCAATTTAAAGTTTTTAGGCTGAGAATAATGTTGCACTTTCTTGCTTTTTTTTCTTAGAAAACTCCTACGTGTATTTTGCCGTGCTTTTCGATATTTCAAAAGAAGCAGTCAGCTGAGATGCAAACAAACGCCGTTTTAAACTTTTTGCTGCAAAATAATATTAAAGGGGTGCTCTCCGAAGAATATAACACCTACATAAAAGAAAGAGCATGAATGATATGCAAGTACATAGGTGAAAAATGCATTTTTGGATTTTTTGTTTAAACTTGTACGTAACGTATTTTTTTTTTAGCTTGATACTTAGCCTAGCTATAAGTAATATGAAATGAAAATATACTTGTTGCGCTAGTGTTTTTTTTTTCAAATAAATACTTAAGTACAAATTTTTACCAATAAAATATAAATTGGCCATTCCATTTTGACTGGTGGGACATTTTACTCCAGAATGTGATCAATTTTGAATTATAACTATGTCGTCAGAACTTATACAACAGCGAATGATATTTTTTAACAGAACGATAACTAAAGTATAAAATTGCTTTAACAAAAATACCAAACGATTTCTAAGTTTTATGTAACTATCATTTGAATGAATGTGATTGGTGGGACACTGACGAGAACCCTATTTTGCCCTTGTGCACTCAAAAAAGAATTTTAGCCAAAGCACTTAATCTTCACGAACGATGTTTTTGTGTTTTAAAATATGAATTATACGTTTTCGCTTTCAATAAAAATGATGTTTATATAAACTTCGTAGAAATATTAAAAAATATCTATAATTTTGACTGGTGGGACATTCCCTTGTGACTAGTGTAAATGAATTATGCGTGAAATAAAAGTTTCCGTAGACAAAAATTACAACTTCTCTTGATTTTTTTTATATTTTCAAACAAATGAATGAAATGCTATCATTTAAAAAGAGGTTACTACAGAAATAGAGATAATTAGGGCATATTTAAATTCATGTCGTTTTCCTCTTCTCAATGGAGTTCGCCAAAAGAAACAGTTTTTATTTGAAGCACCTATGATTAGGAAAAATATATAGCAAAAATCTGGTATACTATTTTGAACTGAAATTCTAAAAATCTGACAGCGGATTCAAAATCAGCGACCTCCAAAACCTCCTTAAATAAAAGTTTTTGATGAAAACAAAAAAAAAAAAAAGGTTGGTGGCCATATTGGGTCCCCCATGTTAAATTGAAAACTCCCAAGCAGCAAGTTTCAAATGAATTTGGTTACTTCTGGACTTCTGACCACCAAATAGTTGTCGCCAAACCATAGTGCACAGGCACACGTCGCCGACAATTTGCTCATTCGTCGCCGATACCAGTTGCACGCCACCTGTCGGCGGATCAATTAGAGAATAATAAATTAGTTTTTTTGTTGGAGAAATATCTTTGCTTGTACGAAGGGCCTAAATCTCGTGGTATGTGACATGACGATCTCTTGCTCAATCATTTCGCGCGCAGCATCGATATTTTATGGAACGCCAACTGATTTTGGACTACCTTTCACGGAATTCGTCGGTGAGCGAACAGCGACCACGAGAAAATTTATGGTGTTAAGGGATGGTTGACGCATTCTTGTCTTTTTAATCCACGTCGTAGATTGTGAAAAATATTCACAAGAAAATGTTCACTGTTCAGTTCCTCTTTTTGCCGAGATAATTTTTAAAACCACTGTAAAAATCACACTATTACAGCTCACACATCAAACCATTCTGAGTGCATTTAGTAGAAGTGCTCAAGCCCTGAAATATAAATAGCAACCCTCGTAATGTTTATCACCGAAAGCTGTAGCATGAGTCAAACAGAGTTTAGCATTATTTCGGAACGATTTTTCGCATTGCCTTTGGCGTTGATTGCTTCTTCCGGCAGGGTGAGAAGATGATGGGAAGAATTTTCATTAAAACAACTGGTTTGATTTTTGTGTTCGCCTCACGGCTTGGAATGTCACATTGAAATAATTTTTTTTGCCCTATCTCACCTCGCTGCTTATATACAAAAAGCCGTTCCTAAATAAAAATCCAAATTTCACTTTTTCATTGATTATGGTGCATTTCATCGAATTATATGTCTCCACGTTATTTTATGCAATAACAAATTTTAGTTACAGCTTTTTTGCATTTCAGCGACAATGTGAGATGGGGCTTTTCTATATTAAGTTAAACATGATAAATTAGAGCAGAGTAGAAATTGAAAATCAGTTCGCTGTGATTAGAGGAGAAAAATTTTAAATCGATACATGCCAGTTGGGAGAATATGGGCCCATAAAATTCTATATGAAGCTTTTTTTATTTAAAGATGGCGTTAAAGATCTGTTTTTAGACTCAAAGTAATGCTTAAAATATAAAATTTCATTTGTCTGGCTTCAAACCCTTTTATGTAGTAGCTGGTTTGGTAAACAAAAATTTTTCCAAGGTTGTAAAAGAAAAGGAGATGCAAATAAAAGAAGTTGTTGCATGATTTTAATTTTCTTCCAAGCAGATTAATCAGTCATTTATTGGGAGTGTCGTCTTTTTTATAGCTATTTTTCTAAACATACTTTTTTCGCATTTACTTTCTCGCATGTTATGGCTATTGTATTTGTAGAGAAGCAAATCGCATTTAATTAGCTCCATTTAATAGAATAATTTACAATCAGCACATAATTTTTCAAGGAAATACCAAAGAAATGCCGCCAAGATTCGCTGCTTTCGCTTTGCACAAAAAACAAGCGCCCAAATATTAACAAATTAAAGTTTATTATGAATATAATTTTAGTTTCTAATCGAGAGGTGTTAAAATGCTGAATGAGCATATGAAATACTAATGGTCCAGAGTCAATATGTGCGAATGTATGTTTAAATTAAATTTTAACATTAATTAATAAGCTAATCAGCCACTTTATGCACATAAATAAATACATATGTACATATGTATGTATGCGCATATAAATATTTATAATTTTATAATATTCATATTTGCATTGAACAAAACGATTTGAAACCCACAGCAACAGCAACAACATAAGCGCTCCAAGCAAAATCAAAAAGTAAAGAAATATTAACAGCCAATATTTTGTTTCCAGTTTTTGCTTTTCTACAACATGCTTGGAGGTTTATGTACACCTAGCACATAAATTCTCTATTTAAATACGCTGATAGCTCAAATAATAAAATTCAACATATTTGCTAAAAAATCATTAGCATAATTATGAGATTTTGCCCACCCAATTGTTTATGGCACGTTTAAATTATAATTTTAATTTGTTCTGTGCGACTGCGGAGAAGTAAAAATAAACAATATTTTGAGAAACTTTTAATATATTATTAAGGAAAACAACTCAAAAAAAGTCATTGAATTTCAAATAAAAAATCAAGGCAGAAAATCGCGACGGCGGTCAGCAGCCAACATTGCATTCAGCTATCGGGGCCGCTTGTCTCTGCGGCCTGTTGGGTTGTTGGCCTGCAGTTTCGATCCACTCAGCAGTGGCTATATATATTACCCGCTGCTTCGCAAGATATCTCGACTAGTTTTACTAAATATCTACCTGCCAATGTATGCCGTTACACATGCATATGAGCGTTTGTGTTTAGTGTGTGGAAAGTGTAGGTACATATGTATGTGTGCGCTGTTGACTTTTGTGTATTTGCTGCTATCTCTTTTGTTGTTGTTTTTTTGTGGTTTTTTATTAACAGATGTCTGATTGACTAGCGGATGTTGGCACTTTGTGGCATGTAGAATGAGCATTTTAATTCAAATGCAACAGTAGATACATATGTATTTGTATAAATGCAATTTTTTCTTTATGATGCCAATGAACCAATGTGCATACATATAACCAGGGGCGGATCCAGCGCGGGTGTTTTGGGGGTTAAACTACGTGTCAGTCAGTGGCGGAGTTTAACACCCAAACCCCCCGCTGGATCCGCCACTGCATATAATTAAACATTTGTTTAAATAGTCATAATATTCAATGAAATGAATACATGTTTATCTATACATTTACGCATGTAAATATATACTGGATGTTGTTGTTCAGATGTAAATGTACATACATACATATGTGCATATGTTTGTAGATATGGTCATTTCGCTCTAGGAGGAATTGGACTATTGGATTGAGTGTCATCTGATTCTACGAGACTGACCTAGACAAAATAGTAAAAGGATATTGGATGTAAGTATGAAGATTGTATTTCCTAAAAAAAATATTGGCCGAGTTCAACAAAGCACATCACTCGTTTCTTTTCTTTGCCAGCTGACACCAACTGGAAATGCAAAGTGAAGCAAAGTGCTTACCCGCTTGGTCTTTCCATCGCAGTGGGGCCTTCTCCTTCCTCTGCTACCACCAGCGGGTTCCGAGTTGAATACATTAAAAGCAGTTATAGTTGCATTTCTGTACTCAATCCCGAGTCTTGCGTCCTCGTTTACGCACTCTGGGCAACATCAGTGACCCATGTGCGAGATGGACGAGTGGAGACATGGGTCATGGCAGAAAGTGAGGGAGCTTCGGAGGGGCTACTCCAACTTCTTCGGTTTGAGGGCTCACTGAAGTCTGCAGCATCTGTTCACCAGTAGGTGCGCAAGCGGACGTCTGTATTGGAGCAAGCGACTCGCTATATAAACGTGTATTCGGTTAAGAAACCACTCCTTTACCAGCTGTGCGCAGGGTTTGGACTGCGCGCAGGGTTTGGAACCCGCTACTTAAAAATAATGAAAACAAAGACTCTTTTAAAAACCCCTCTCTTTTGACGACATACGGCACATACTTGTATACAAACATTTACGAGATTTCCGGTTGAACGTTTCCCGTGTCATAGGTCTGTACACAGGGCCTTCGAAAGAAAACCCCGGAGAGTTTTCCATGTAGGGTTTCTTCAATATATAGAGTCAAAAATAATCAGCACGAATCATAATATGTGACCTGGTCTACGGAAAGGGGGCTTAGGTGTCAAAAAATCAATTTTCACTTTTTGGTTGATTCGGATGGAAGATGAGATGCTTTTTCACGTGGTGAAAAGCAGAAAATCCTAACTTGCTTAGAAGTGTACTAAAAATGTAGAGAAAGAAGAGTAAAAATAATATATAATAATATATAAAATAATAATATAATAATATATAAAATAACTATAATAATATTCCGACCAACAACAACACTTACTGGACCAACAACAACACTTACTGGACGTCCGGCGCGGAGAACAATTAACGAGATAATGAGAAACTGACGAAACGAGTTGCTTACTTTTAACAGCTTTTTCACAGAAAACTAGTTTTCGCACGTAAGCTCCCTTTTCGTAGACCAGGTCACATATATTTATGATAGATAAAAGTCTATAACGAAGGTGCAGTTTCTCGCGAAAGTATGGAAAAATACTTAGGTTGTTCACACTTACCTAAATAGTTATCAGGTTATGTGGATATATTTTTTATTCAGTTTACAACAATAAAATACACTACACAATAGTAATTTTTAACCAGATAACCTAATAACCAGGCAAGTGTGAACAACCTCATTTGTTTTTATAATCATTTTAATTTTTTTTTTAATAAACTGTTAATTATAAATAAAATATCAGCTGATATAATTCAAAATCAGTTAACAAACTCAAAAAATTCGTACATCTGTGATAATTTTGTGACCAATCAGCACTTTTTACATATGAGCTTTTCTCTTTTTCTGAGCACCACATTAACATCCAACTCCTTTGCCAGAGGCGCTTCGCTACAAAGAGTAGCTAGCCCCGTAATTGTTTAGAACACTCTGGCAAACACACCGAAGGAAGGTTTGGCATTGTTTTCTTTCAAAATTAAATTATAAAAAAATAACAATAATAATTTATGGTTCTGATATGCCCTTTAAGAAGCCCATGCCTGTATGTACATATTTACATAGGCACGACGACCAGGATACAGTTATTGAAAGATTTAATCGTCAAGAAAGTGCTGCAGTTTCTGGATTTTTCAATAAGACCTTGCCTTGAGAAGCTGTAATAGAAGGTTTTCAAAACACTCGGACTTTCAAAGGCAGTTTGGCAAACAGTAAATACCATATGCATATATGGCCCAAATCGCCGAAAACGAAACCAAGGGTAAACAATTTTTGATTATATCTGGGTCATACATATTCTAAGGTATCGGACAACATAAATATTAACACGAATCTCCTTCTCTCAAACATAAAAATTCACTTAATTCTGAGACAACTTTTAATTAATGAAAATTAAAAAAAGCACAACATGAAACTAAAAGGTAGTTTATATTTAAGGACCACCACTTTTTTGCATTATACTTGCCACTCTTCGCTTGCCTTGTATTACCTTGAAGTTATAAAAAAGTACATATTCGACAAAAAAATCAGTGATTTACTTTCTAAATGAAAATAAGTCAGCAGTATTTTGTAATGTAATGTAACAGTCCAAAATATCAAATAGTTTTTTGGTGCGGAATCCATCAGGCTAAAGAATGGGAAAATCCAGTTTTGTTCGAGCAAATTCGACCTTCTTTCACAATAAATTTAAATTTCCTTATATTCGTAATTATCCATGTGTTTTCGGTGGAAAACTATTTGTAACGTAACGGTCTGTTTTACTAATTGAATTTTCAGGTAGGTTTTTTTTATTTATTTAGAGAGAGTTAGAGATAGGGCTCATTTGAAAGCAACATTGTATGCTATTCAACGTTCCACTGAGAAAAAGGATTAGTTTCGGCAACTAAAGATATTTAGTTCCCGAATTTTGACAATATTTGGGAACTGTTACCAAGGATTGGGAACTATTACCATCGATTGGTAATTATAACTAAATATATTAAAGCTTCTAATATTCATCTAGGCTGTAACAAATCGTTAATTTAGTTGAAGGGTTTGGTTAATACTAATAAATATTCCTTTGAAGCATATTTCTACAAATTCCATTCAACTTAACGTATGGTTCATAAAAGGATGTTATTAAGCTCTGCTAATGCAGATAAGCTTTCTTTCAACACGCGGTTTAGTCATAGTTACCAAATCTTAGTTGAGGCAACCACGATTTGG
>NW_023458560.1:16495282-16529533 GCF_013731165.1 Rhagoletis pomonella
GAGGAGACCTCTTTTGATGACGACCACTACGAATGTTTAAAGGGCTATAACTTGTGGGCGTATCTGGTATGTACGGGTCCTTAGCGGGCAATATGCCTCTTTTCGTCATGGAGGAGAAGGACGAGGCGTGCAAAGAACTCTTCTATGAGCGCTTAAATCACAGCTTTGAGCGCTGCTCCGGTAGCGATATCAAAATCCTTCTTAACGATTTCCAGCGTGGACAAGGAAGGAATATTTGATCCTACCGCCGGAAAATTCAATACATTTTTATACATGTCATAATCACTTCGGTAATTGTTCAGCACTATTTCAGGATTATTTCATGACTAGTTTCAACCTACTCCGAAGAAGTCCCAAATTGTTCTAAAGTAGTCCTGAAGTTGTTCTGAAAAGGTCGTGAACTTGTCCCGAAATGGTCTCGAACAAGCCTCGAGCGCTAACAAAATTATCCCGAACTAGTCTTGAAATGCCCCTTATTAGGCCCAAAGTGATCCCGATCTAGTGCGAAAACGAGTCCAAACTGGTCTCGAAATGGTCCTAAGTCATGAATGAATATCGAAATTCTCGTTAAATAGCCCTGAACTACAACAGAACAGAAGCAGTTACAAATTTCTGGTTAGGTTAACGCAAATTTTACCCATTCCGAGAGCTAAGAAGTTTATACATCAAAAATACAGTGTTCCGCTGGCTTAGTTATGTCTTACCACTGGACACAAACTCCCCAGCTCTGAATAAGTATCTGTAGCGCAGACAAAGAAACCAAGCTCAGGAAGACCTCGGTAAACTTGGCATAAACAATTGTGCCACTGGGTAGACACTTGAGACCAACTGCCACTAAAAACTGTTTGTTTTGAAAATTGAATAGTCCATACCTTACGATTTAGTTTTTGATTCAAACAATTAAAAAAAAAAATTGAAAAACAGAAAGGTATTTTTCATTGGTCGTTCGGTAACAAAAGGTATTCTTCATTGGCCGTTCGGTTTCAAGAATTCCTAATTTTCGCAGTTTTCTCCAATATAAGCAAAAATTGCTAACATTGAGAATGATGCCAATGTGTTTGCCAGTATTTGTTTTGCCAATGCCAGTTTAGCTACTTTGCCTTGGCGTAAGTGTGTTTTTCTCAATTTTATTGCTATGACTGGCTTCTGCATATTCAAATGCTTTACAACAGACAACACGTAACCGCAATAAATAAATGCATTCAGATATATTTTTCGACTAACCTGAAAGTACATATTCCTACATTTTTACTTTGGATGCCATAAAAAGTTTTATAATCCTTATAAATTAATTAATTTGCCGTATCTGTGGTGTAATTCCGTTTCAGCTCTGTTTCTTCTTCTTCTTCTTCTGCTATTTAGCGGTGTCTTGTTGTCGTTTTCGGTGTGTGTTTGTTACCTTTTGATTCACCCTTCTTTGGAGTGCAAAGAGCGTAGTAGGTAGGTGCCCTGCACATATAGAGATTAAAGCCAGCTGCAGTAATAAAACTTGTTAATTATCGTACGGCGTTGAGGTTGTTAACATAGTGCAATATTAAATTGTTTTATTGTTTTTACTGGTTAAAGGTGTTTTTTGCTTCATTACTTCTATTTGTCACAGCGGTATTTTCATGCTATACAATGACTACTGCATCGATAATTGAAGCTGAGCCTCTATTCAAAGTAATATTTCACTTGAAGCACGTTTTTGTAAATTTGTTACAAGCTATAGCAGAGTCCTGCCTCATATATTCTCATCCAATCCTTATACGATATCAATATTAGAGGATTTGGCGCACGTAAAACCTTCCCATGGCCTACGATCCATATTTGTCTTTAACGTATGCTTCAGCCTAGTATTTTCTATGCGTTGGCAGTTCGAAGGTTGGAAAATACTTCCCATACTCTCTTTACTTGTAATAAGTGAGGAGCCCATTCTATACTGTCGATTTCTTACTTGGCTCTGCAGCGGAGAAAGAATTCCTGAATTGTTTATGTCATTCTCTCCATCTTCTGTTTTCTTGAGTTATGTCCTGAGATTAGGTCGTAGATGTGCTACCACTGTATTTTATGGATTTAATAGCAGTCTTTATGCCAGAATAGATCTTAATAGGCCGCTCCGTAGATGCGCAAGTCAATCGCCACATTGCCGTTGCTAGGAAGCTCTAAGCTTTCTAGCCGAGATGCATTTTCCTGGTTGCTTACCAGAACCATACACATGCAGACTGGAATAAAGTGTCCCTGGGCACAGGAAATGAGAATCGCCTAAAGCCGGTTTGATGAGGAGAGGATAAGGTGGGATATATCTGCCTAGGCGCCCTTTAAAGCAGCTGGAACAGATGATGATCCTCAGCTCATCTGTAAAGAACCTTTCTGCCCATTTTAATAAATGATGATCCGATATATTTTCTAGTTGGGGGTGAGGAAGCAGAATGGAAGGAAACATTTTACTTAGAAGCCAAAATGCTTATCTTTCTGAGATATCTGTCATCCATGCTCTTCTGATTCTTACACGGAAAGTTGAGAAGTTCATGGAGAACAAAGAAGTTGCTTCTTACCATTACATAGAAAGTGTCATTAAATCCAACACCATTGCATGCACATTAACTCAAGAAAAAATCGGATTTATAGCTACGAAAGATGTCCGGAGGGTCACATGGTCTCTCATCTGTTTTTATCTATCGTCAGCAAACTACAAGGAATAGAGAACACCGTTGAGAACAACGCCAACCGCAACTCTTGAGGCTTCTTTAGACCAGGGTTGGGCATTTTTGCACTATTTTAGTGATAGTTAAAATGCAGAATTCATTATTACAGAATAACCGAATAGTGCAATTCAGTGATAGTGCAAAAATGCCCAACCCTGCTTTAGACCTGCCTTTCATACACAACTCAGTCGTTAGAGAAGAAAAGGAAGGACTGTGCATCAGCTTTGTGGACCTGTTCCTTCCAGATTTTAATTTCACACATAAATTTAAGGTACTTTTCTCAACAGAGAGGCAGCAGTAGTCTATGGTATTCGACCCAAAAGGCTCCTTTTCATAAGCATTGGGCAAGTTGGCTGTGCCCTCAGGACTATGGTGCAAGCCATATTAAAGCTGGTGTATAACTGCCTTCAGCTCTTAATACTCATCGCATCACGAACCCGGGATTGCGTTATTTGGGTACCGGGACGCATTGGTGTTATTTGCAATGAAGTGACAGATATTCACATCAAGAAAAGAGCTGCGCAAGTAATTATAAGCCCAGCAACCGGATTCCAACATTTGCTATCGCTAATTTTAATCGCCTAAAATATCCAAAACCAGGCGCCCCTAACAACACGCAACGTCTAGTTGCATGCCCGCACATTGCCAGATTTGGCTGATTGCGCATTGTATCTGTAAATCTTCCATGTTGTATACTTTTAGGCCCTACTTCATTTAGAGAATTTTAACGACGAAAATGTAGCGTAGCGATTGTTTGCTTTATTGATCTGCCATGGAGCTGCGTTAGGCAGAATTTTTGCATCTGGACGAAGAAAGAAGCAGAACGATACTTGAAAAGTACGGAAGGTAGCATCCGGAATATGTACTTGATCCCGGAAATATCAACAAGGAGATTCTAGGCCCTCCTTCAACTTATTAGGCATGAAATGAGAATTGTTACAAGCTTAATTTTCTACACCAACCGGTGCAGGTTGTGTCACTTGAACCAGAACACAACATACCACATTTTGTGCAACTGCGAAGGTTTCACTAGATCCAGACTTAACATTATAGGATCACCGTCCCCATAAGCTCATGACTTAAATGGCATTCAGCCATTCCTCAAAATCTAATATAATCATTTTAAAAGCAACCTTGATGTCAGAGCTCGTTCTTTAAAGGTGGAGATCTACCTGCACAGAGCCGCGACGTCTTTGGCAGTTGAAAGGCGGACGGTTGTCTACCCGGTCGTTTAGCCTGGGACAATCAATAGAAATAGCCGTTGCTCATGACTACAGGTTTTTGGAGTCTTTATGTTTAATCGTGTATGTAATTTAATAATGAGTCAGAATGGAGTAGAGGAAAAGTGTAATCTTAATTTCGCAGAGAATTTCGTCTGTCTTTCTTTCTTGCAGTTCAAGTTAAAGCGTAGGCACGGCATTGCATTATGAACATTTTAACCGTATAAAAGCCCTGCATATATCTATTAAGTTTAATCTTCTTTCAGTACAGGATACTATATATTTCGAATACGATTGAATTAAATTTAAGATTCGCGTTATAGATTAAAAAAAATATTGAGAAAATGTCAATAGTATATCCTTAATCAGCTGGCCTGGAAAGATTTCTTTTAGCCGCAGGGACTTTGTCCACGCTTTTGGAACTCATGATATCTTATGACTATAGATAAAAAATGGTTTCTACTTGATAGGCCCTGCAGCTGCCTAATCAATTCCTATCGAATTGAAACAAATCACGTTAGTTGTTTTTCGTCTTTGCCAACTTCTGCCAATTGGAAATAGCTAGTGAAACTAAGCCCATCTCGAAGTGGTCCTTCCATCTCAGAGAGGACTTTCTCTTCCATTGTAGTATAATTTCAGAGCTGAAGCGTTTGTGTCCATTCGTACGACATGACTGAGCCAGCGAAGCCGCTATGTCGATGTCACATACAGCTCTTTGTGACATCGTCTGCCAGACCACAAAGTTCTCTAAATCTTCCGCAGAATCTTATCCCGAGTATTCTAAAGGTTGCCTCATATGAGTGGATTTCAACTGAGCGGTGTTCACTTTTGCAGCTTTTATTATTTTCTCAAACATCAGATTAGATAAATCAAACTGGAAGGAGTCGACAATTCCTTTTCGTGCTGTCGAAAGTGGCTTTAAAATTTACACAAAGAGTTGCGTATTGATCTTTTTCTTGCAGGTATTTTCTTACATATGGCGTTTCGGGTTGTGCACTAGGTTTGGGACGCACCATGTACGTCAAAGTTTGAATCCAAATCACTAAACCGAAAATTGCCTTAGGAGCTGGAAAAGTCTGGCCTCAGAAGACACGCCGAATCTGCCAACATGGAGGATGAGATTTTCGATTAAGAAAAAAATTATTGGAGAGATCAATATCCGGAAGTTTTAAAGGCCTTCTTATGCACACTTTCCCAAAATTTGTCTTATGTAGCGCTTCACACCAACTGTGTACTTCAAATTGTTTAGGTTGTTTGGTTTGTTGGTTTTCTTCTTCTATTAACTGGAGTCTGTTTTTGAGTGCAGTCGACATATGCAATTACCAGAAGGCTCTTGATATTATACCTATTTTGTAACACCAGCATATACAATATTAACTGAACTGAAGCCCTTTATGTCATAGCAGAGCCACCTACATACATATGTACATGCCATCATTTATTAACCGAATATTCAAGGCATACGCACTTTGGAATTTACCTAAAGAAATAGCAGATCGCTCTTTTGGTCGAATGTTTATTAAACATTAGTAGACTTTCCAATATAAACGACTAGTATGAGCAATCTTTAAAAAATAACCCAATGCTTTAACACAATTACATATTTTTGCAAAGGACCTCTCACATGATTTTCATCTTCTTACCTCCGCATCCCCATGACACCTCGAAAGCCCTCGGTTCATTTCAATTGTGCCAGCATGTTGGACATCGTGTTAAAAAACATGTTCGCAATTAAGTGATATCCTGCAGTGCGAACATTGTTATTGTACATTCCACTTTGTGGCGCCCTCGACCTGCTTCGCTTTGTATGGCATTCTTTGTACACACACGCGCATACATACGCGCATAGAAACAAACAAACCCTAAATGTGCCTACATTCACTGCAACAGAGCCAAAGTGTCTACAGCAATGGATTTGTCTCCTTGACTTTGACGTTCCTCCTGTTGTTGTGTCATTCCTTTTTGTGGGCACTTTCTGGCCGCTTGGACGGTCGCACATTGCGTGTGGGGCATTCAATTCCGACTGTGACTGAGGCAATGCGCATGCGCTGTATGCAAAACGCTGTGCTAACAAGCTCAGGTACAAATTTACATATATTCATATGTACATTGTAGATATGTATAACCAGTTAGGTATGTATATATGTATGTATGCGTGTAAGCACATCTCACCTGGCGTTAACACAAAGGTTGCACGTAAATGACCCAAGTTATCATAAACATGTCAAAAGTTGTAAATTAAGTGCGCAGCATGCCACCAAAAGCAACAACAACATCAGCAGTAGTGCCAGCTACAGCCTAATTCTGGCAAAATGTTGTGTATGAGGTCATTGAAAATAAACTGATGACCGTTTTACTCGTGCCCGCTTAACGATTATGATAAACGTACCTTTTTCACTTAGAAATATTTTAAATATGTGGTTTCTGCGCCTAAAAGTCTGCTCATTGTGTTATGGGTAAGTGCATGATTGTTCACGTAATTAAGAAATTTAGCACTTGCTAAAAAAGCTGGTTTCATTTCGATCCAAAAATAATTTTGAAAACGTTAATACGCGGGCGACGTAAGCGACCCTGCTACTCGAAGGGGCCGAGATTCGATTTTCACATTAAAATTCTGACAATCGTTACGCCACATTTTCGTCGCCAAAATTTTCTAAATGAAAAGCAGTGGGGCCTAGAAGTATGCAACATGAAAACGTATGTATGTGCAATGTGTTATCAGCCAAATTTGGCAGTATGAGGTTCATGTAACTAGATGTGGCATATTTACGGTGACCATCCGTTCTGTTTTTTGCAGGACCGTACTGTTTTTCAAACGTCGGTCCTGCGTAGATTTTCAAACCTGAAAACCCTGAAAATGTACTGATTTTTTCCAAGTGTCCTGCATTTGTCCCGCTTTTTATTCGTTATTTTAAAATTATCGGACAATGGATGGAATTTTTCAAAAAAGTGTTTTTTGGTACTTTTCGTAGCTTTTCTTCAATATCTCATGAAAAAATCTCCCAATCAACGTAAGCGACTTACAGCTCGAAGGTATTGATGTGCCTCTTTCCAAAATATATAACTTGTGACGACTTCAATGAAAATTATTAGTGCTACAGGCGACCATTTGCATTTTGTCGTCAAAGTCGATAAAAGTGAGATTTTCAATCAAATACGCAGTTTCGTTTGATTATTTTTTTTTCATTATTTTAAAAATTCGATAAAGAAGATATATCACTACAGTAAATTTTGAGCCAAAGATAATGAAAATCGGATTAGAAATGTAGATGCTATGGAGCGCAAAGGATTAGAAATGTAGATGCTATGGAGTGTAAAGGGCAGTTTGTAACTCGTCGTTTACGTCGGTTCATGACGTCGATTTTTGACAAATAACTGCGAAAATTACCAAAACACAAAAAAGGGTATTGTTTTCGTTTTGAACGATTCAAAACTTGCCTATAAAATAATCTTTTAAAGATTTTCACTTTTCGTGTAAGCTATTGTAATTATGATATGTTTTACTATACTTTTATAAATATTCATGTAAAAAAAGATTAATATCAATGAAGAAAACGTGATTCATTTTTAAAGCTTAAAATGTAATAAGAATTTAGAATCATAAATACTCTTTTGATATTTTTATACTACGTAAATATATGTAGGCATATTTTTGAAAAATTGTCCTTCACCGTAGCCATAATGCCATATGAACCTGCATATTTCCCATTTGCTTTGGAAATAAGAAAATGCAGAAAAAAATTTTCAATTGATTAAAATAACCAACTTTTAGTTAGCTTTTTTCTGGGAGTTCGATAAATAACTAACTTTTAATTAGCTATGACAAAACTAACTTTAAGTTCGTTGTAGGGTCATGCAGGAGACATGTAGACGTTGTCGGGAGTTTATTTTCTTTACAAGTTTCTATTTAAATATCCTCATACAAAAATTACTTATAATTCGCTTTTTTCCTGAACTTCGCAGATTCTTTTTCGTATTCGGGACAAATAAAAGCAAGATCGAAATTTTACATTATCATTTTGAAGTTATGTCTGACGGTGTTCGAATATGGGACCGCCTACAGCAGAATATGTAAACAAATATGAAATGTAATAAAATGAGGTAAATAAAAAAATAAATAAAGAAGTAAAAAAAAAATATTTTGTTTTTCTTATTGATATTTATGTCTAAAAGTACTTAGCTACAAGTTAGTTGACATCTAATGCAGAGGACACCAGTTCTCACAAGGAAATAGTTAATAAATAGTTACCACTAGTCGACTGCTAGTTAGTTACTAACTAGTCCCATTTCCTGCAGGGCTATAATAAAACTGTAAATTGTTTGTCTGTTTGTTTCTTTAAACTCACTAATCTCCGGAACTACTGAATGGATTTTCATGGGGCTTTAACTGGTATATAGAGAGTGACCACGGACGTAACCTAGTGTATAAAACAAATTTGATCTGATTTGATTTGAAATTTGGTATGAAGTCATATCCATGGTAGGCGCTTATAGTAAGGCATATATGAATGAGTTTGTACAAGGGGCGTGCCACATCCCATAGGCGTGAAATTTTTAATCAGTAATAACTTCGGAATCGTAAGACACAGTACTTTGAAATTTGGTGTGTTGACATACATATCTATGGTAGATGCTTATAGTAAAATACATATACTTTTTTAAAGGGGGCGGGCACATCCTATAGGAGAAAAATTTTTAATCAGCCATAACTTCGGAATCATACGTCACAAGAATTTGAAATTCTGCTCTGCATCGTAAAATATACCTTCCCAAAAAATGGTGCCGACAGACGGCGCCGGAGTCGAGATATTTAGAGAATCCGCCTTTATCGTATGACCTAGATTAACGGGTACTAACTTTATGATAAAAATTGCCTCTGCAAAAAAGGGACCCACAACATAGAATGCGCTGAAATCACCATATTTATATGCCCTCTACAAATTTAAATTTTAGATGACTTAATAAAGCCCCATTACTAAAGTATGCATACAAAGAAGTGCAAAAATTGTTTAAGCTCCACAGATATCCTAGGCACATCAACGGATCATCGGTATATCAAGAAGAAGTGTGCTGAGTTAGAGAGAACACGGTAGGAGTATCACCGTTTGAACGGGAAAACTCTTTCATCCCGCGGAACAGCAGGATTATAGAAGAAGATTACGCACTCTCGGCAAACCTTATCTCACAGGTGGAAATAAGAGCTCATAGCATCGAAGGAGATAAGTACTTAACCCAAATGTCATCTCGGCTATTTCTGCTCTTCAGTCCTTTCAACATAAACTGATATTCTTTACACTACAAACTGTTTTTGCATAGCAACACTATTTTTATATTGGTCAACGCAAAAGTTCTTATAAGGCGTCGCGAAGCAGGCCAGGCATTTGCTGGTTAAGAATAAATTCCTACAGGCGCACTCTGAGTCGCTTAAGGATTTCTTAAGGTGTTCCTCAGAAAATAATTGTAAAAGCTCCCCCTAAGAGTCAGTTAATGATTTATTAGTAACATTTAATGAATATTAAAGCAAAGTAGAGAAAAACTTTTGCTTAACTTTTTAACGAATGATTATGCAAGCAAAAAAAATGTCTTAAAAAAGCAATACATTTTCTTAATTTCATTATTTCTTTTTTAATTCAATTCACAATTGCAGCACGAAAAAACTTTTTTCTTTCGAAAGACTGTAGAGAGTTGAAAGAGAGTTGCCAGAATTGGCCTGTAAGCGAGATTTTTGTCATTTAGCAGTAAATTTCTAAAAATTAAATTAAATTTAAGACATATATGTAGTTTCTTTTTACAATAATAAAATCAAAAAAATTAAAAGAAAATTAAATTAAAAAATTAAAAAATATATTTAAAACAATTAAATAATTTTCCAAAAATTAAATGAAAGTAAATGAAATAAAAAATATATGGAGCAAAATTCGGCAAGTGTTCAAGGAAAATACTTTATGTCAGCATTTTGTTCAAACTCCATCACGTTGCTGTGGTTATTGGTAACCAATGTGTAAAAGATTTTATTTCTAGCGCGGTATTTTGTCGAGTTTAAAAATGCAAATTTCAGCAGTTTTTTCTAAGAGTCACAAGTTTTCTTAAAATTCATGCTCATGTCACACTTATGATAGAAAATCAAAAAATGCTAACCTTTCCGTACTTTTTGGTGGAAGCTATAATTTTTTGGAAACAATTTTCCTTTGCAAACAATTTTCAATAAAAAAATTGTATTGAATTTTTTAAACATTGTATCATTTTTGTTATTTTTTCGGTAGCTTATTTTCTAAGCTTTCCAACGATATATAATTTATATTGGCCATGACAAAAGGACTTCAAGTTTTTCATAATAGAACGCCCGAGTGCGTTTTTGTCGACAATAACACAAGTTTACAGAAATGAAAAAATTTCCGACTTGCGATATTTTTGTATGAATTTTTATGAAGAATTTCTCGCTAAGTCCGAATACAAAATCAGAATACAAGAAAATGTAATAGTTATTGAGATATAGCCAAATTTCGGGGTTTTGAGATTTGAAAAAAGTGCACTCACTTAATTGAAATTTTCATTGGATATAGTTGGCCATTCTTAAATTTCTTTCTGTATTAGCAAAGGATATTAAATTTGATAATATCTGCGTCAACAAGTCTATCCAACGGCATTAGCAGTTTAATAGCTACACATTGATTTATCGATAAGTTTGCATAGTTGTTAACTGAAGTTCCAAAAAATTTTACTTTGAGTGCAAATATTTGTATAGATCCTGTATAGCTTCTAAATTTCTTATCCAGTTGGATAATCTTATTGGAGCAAATGATAGCAAATTTAATAGCTCTTCAGCTCCAGCAGCTTTGTTGTTTTTCAGCCGCGTAATTGCAATTCTTCCCTCGTCATAGTCTGGCGGTGAGACAACGACTCCGTCATCATCGACTGGGGGTTCGGGCTCGTCTCTTCCACTACTTTAAATAGGGGGAAAAGTGTTCCCTCCAGAATGAAGTGCATACATTCTGGTCAACCATCTTTAAGTCACTTTTGATTATTTTTGTTATAAAATACTCATTTTCAGCCTTCTGCTAGCGACAGAAGATATGGTTTGATCAACTTGAAGGCACTTTTTCCGCACTATTTTATGTAATATGATCAAATAAAAAAGTCTAATTCCGCCCACCCTAGTATATGTTTGTATGCACATACATGTAAATGAGAAAGGCTCCACCAAGTTATGATTGATTATAAATACCTTTCAACTGCTACCAAGTGTTGATGTGTCGAAGTTTGATATCACAAAGAGATTGAATGACAGCATAAAAGACATGCACTGCGTTAAATTTGAGTGAAACTATTGAAACGCGAAAATAGGATATCCTTTCGTGCTTACAAATGGGGGAATGCCAACACGCCAACAATAGACAAACTTTCTATGCTCAGTGCGGGCATTTACCATTGGCGATTAATGCATATAAAGGGTGAGCTTTTGGGATAAAAATTAGATACAAGGATTTAAGTGTTTACATTTACCTGCGTAACTAACTAAACTGTTTAACTTAAATTGGAAATATTTTCCAATAAAAAAAAAGAAAATATTTTATTCTTCCTATAATTTTAGTTTTTGCATCACATTCACTTTCAACTTAATTATAACACCCTGTGTTTGAACGAAACTGGGCCAACTGAACAATATGCATGTTCTGCTACAGGTATAACAAAAATAAAACGGGATATAAAATAACAAAATAAGAATAATACATAACAATTTTGAATTGTGGCGGAGTACATCAAAGGACGTCGCTAACAAATAAAAGGAGTGAATTTGTTAATGCGTTCTCGTAGCGCGTGTGCCATCACCTTCTCAACTACCACTACTACCATTGCCACCGCCACTACACTATCATTATCAAGGCTAACAATAACAACAATACTAACACTAAACGTATGTGCGAGTATACATATTTAATTATGCAGCAATGTTTTATTCGAGACAAATGTATGTATTTAAGGCGCAGGTGGTGCAACGGAAGGTGAGAAAGGGTTAAATGTGTTTATTTGTTTATGGGATACACAGCAGGTTTCGCTATTCTGAGTTTATCGCGACTAAAACAGTTATTAGCAAGAAAATTAGTGAGGAATGTTGATTGTTAAAAAGTATATGTGTATTTTTTTCGGGCATTTGTATTGTTGTTTGTATTAATGTGAAATTTGCATGTTGTCTGCCGATATACAAATGCTAATCTTTTCTGTTTGTGTAAAGTTTTATTGAAGTTTTGATACTCTTACAGGAATGCGAAGAGAGTAAGTCTAAACAATTATGTAGAAGACACTAAGCATTGTGGGAATCTTTGCAATAAAAAGAAATGATTTTAAAGGCGAAAGGCCGATTAAAAATTAACTCCGGGGTCACCAAATTAAATGAAATAGATATAAAACTACATACACTCTATTTTTTTTTTTAATTTGCGCATATTAAGATAGGTAGCCAGTTTCCTGTGTAATAAAATTAAATACTAACTGTTTACTTTTACATACCAAATTTTGTAGCAAAGAGCAAAATTACACATAAAATGTTTAAAATTGGGTAAGTATGAGCACTTGCAGTGATAAAGGCTCTTGGTTAAATCATGCAATCAAGCCATTTTACCAACTTTATTACTCTGGGCTATGTTTTGACGATCGGATTTCTCAACATCTTATATATAAATATTCAAACACGTTTTTTTACTCCCCTTTTAAGGCTAAACAATATTAATAAAGCATAAAGAGTTATGTATTATATGTATTTTAAAGCTGAGTTGCAGAAAATTACTAAAATTTCAAATTAGTTTAAAATGAGGCGAAAAAATCAATACGAATATGACATTGATATAAGTGCCGTAGATGTACATGAGGAGGAAATGCCTCCCAAATGTATGCTTTAATATCAAAATTGAATTAACTAAACGTGCTAAGTAGAAGTTTTACGAATTAGATTTATGTACAATAAGGGCTGGTTGTTCAATGTCAGCTAACAAACACAACGAAGGGAGAAAGTAAAGTTGAGTATGCAGAAGACGAAAGGGATAAAAGCAAAGATTAAAATTAAAGTAAATAAATCTAAAGATAAAAGAAAAGAAGAAGGTAAATTTAAATACTTTATATAATGACAAAGTTGGGATGAATATAAAGATTAAGATAAAAGTATAGGGAAAGATAAAGATGAAAAGATAAAACTAAATAAACAAGTAAATGATAAGTTCGGGCGAAACCGAATTTTATGTACCCGAAGCACAGGTATCAACCATCGTCGTTCCAACTTTCCCTAAACTACCTTAAACTCTATAACAATCTTATTTATTGTTGTAGGCATTAACTTGGAGTAAATGAACGCCCTCAGTCATTGAAATGTCGGAGTTTTCGTATACCCTAAAATTAACAATTTACGGGAAAACGGTGCAATTTTAGTCTGATTTGAATAATTTTCAACGAATTGCTTTTTCGTACCAAGGTTATTAAAAGCACCGAGTTTGGTACGAATTGATAAATGGGTTACCGAGATACACATTTTTGGTCATAAGTGAGCGGAGCCATGCCCAAAATCCAAAAATTTATAATAATCTAATTGTTTGCTCAGTGGTCAGTGCAATAATCGATTTTGAGTCAATTAGCTTCAGTAGTTACTGATTTATCGCAGTTTACGTGTTTCTGTAAATTACCGTTATATGGGAGGTGGTGTTCAACAAATCTCTTAGCTGGATCCCAAGCAAGGCTCGTACCGAGTTTGGTAAGGATTAGTTAAGCGGCTACTACGATACAGTATTCCATCAAAAGTGGGCGGGCTCACGCCCCTTTTCCAAAAATTTCATAATACTATTTCGCCCATTTTCAATAGCAACCTACCTTGGATAAAGGGTAACCCATATACCAAATTTCGTTGGCATATATGTATAAGGACGGACGGACGGACAGACAGACATTGCTTAATCGACTTATCTTTTCATTCTGATCATTGATGTATACATTTGTCTATATCTATCTCGCTTCATCGGATTATGCCATTGTTCATGCTTCGGCGCCATACACTACGACAGGCACTAAAACGAGACTTATCTAGCATGGGTCTTGTACTGCGAGAGAGGATTTTGTTGCACAGTTGCCTACTAAGTGGTCTTCTACAATTCCTATATGTATATGTCGATAGGGGTGACGAGGCTGAAGTTTGCTGCCTGCTTACTATATGTCTGGAGCTAATTGGTCTGTGCCTCGTTCAATAGATGGTGTGGTTCTTTGGATCTAAATGTCTATATCCTTGACATACGTTGAAAATTGCGCGCAATTTTTAAATCGCAACTGAGAAAGTGAGTTTTTCATCTCTTATGTTCTATTGTGCCCCTCTTTGGAATCTCGTTTGATACCGAACGGCATCGACAGCTCATTCACAATTTTTAGGGAACTGGTGCAGTTTCCAAACGTCCTTTTTTAGAGTGCATACGTACTAGTTTCTCGGTAATTGCGAATTCAGGCATTGCGACATACAGTCAAGGTTTTTACACGCTGTCGGAAGGAGCTTTAAAACCGGGTGATGGGTGTACCAGATCTAAAGCCACACTGATAAGCACCAAAGAGTTCGTTGATGGTCTGACTCGAACAGGTAGGCTCGATTAGACCTTGTAGGCGATGTTCAGAAAGTGGTAGCCGACGCATTTGCCAGGGTCTCCCTTATTTTAGGTTATGCAGAGCTCATTTCAATTCCAGACTGTAGGCATGTAATCGTCGGACCATATTCTCTATAGGAGACCATGTATGCTGCTTATCAGTTGCGAGCCTCCATATTTGAATAGTTTAGCTAGAAGGCCGCCAGCTTCAGCAGTTTTAATGTTTTTCCGCCCCAAATTTTCCATTCGTAACAAGTCTTAGTATGATGGTGGGGCATTGACTCCGTCGTCATTGACAAGCGATTTGGGTTCATTTGCTCCCATGGTTTAAATGCTCTTACCATTAAGTGGGATGGAGAATCATTCCCTCCATAATTTAGAAAGAATGTTGGGGCGTTTTGGTCAGTTTGTCCTGTGTGCCAACATATCAAGTTTTTCGAATTCCCGCCTTTTTCTTTTTAATATACATATCACTCTTCAGCACCCTATATCGAACACATGTAGATAGTGAGTGGGAAGTGTGGTTCCTCTATGCAATCTGTTTGCCAGTCAGAGAGTGTTTTCCGAAAGTATATGTGAGAATCGAGTGACGAAAATGCTATAGTACGTCTCTGGATACTGATACGAGTAAAGCTTTGAACAATGGTATCTTCCGTCTCTCTCATACAGTCTATTTGCCTTTTCGTTATTTATTCTGGAGGTAGCCATTTAGCTTAATTAATGCTATTATGTCAGGGATCTATTATTGTCGACTACCATGTTTTGGGCCCCAGAGAGGAGGCTGAATTGCTATTGATATCGCTAAGCACGGCAAGGATATTGTCGTGACGCGAAAGCACTCATAAGTACCCTCCAAGTGCTCATAGAAGAGATATTTTTCGACGTTTGGTATTTCTCGTCCTCTGTACTGTGAAATAAAATTAGTGAGATGTTGAATACTTAATGTCGCTTTGATGCCATGCGAGACGCTTGTTTACTGAGGAGGCAGCTATAGTGCACGTTCTTAGTATACCCGAGCGCATCAACTAGCTGGACAGATACATTTTCTCCGTTAGGGGTCGGAATAGCTCAGGTGCATACTCTCAAATTACTTTTACATCAAAAGAAGGGTGTAGTGTCCTTGATGCCTATCTTTATTTTCCTTTCTGATTTTTTTTACGTGTCGTATCACAAACATCTCAACGCAAAACCAGTTCCTGGGGAAATTTTTTCTTTAGTGGACACTTAAGCTAAAAACGTCGTATGGGCCTACCAAAGTTCTACTTTGTTCAGGTTTTGCGAACGAGGACGCAAGAGTAGGAATTGAGTAAATTCGAACAACTGTAACTGCATAGCCGATCCAAGTCGTTTGCTCTTTTTCAATTCCATTTGCTTTGATATTGCTTCAGCTTGTCTGCAATTATATTTCTTATACATACATATATTGACAGCTTCATAAACATTTTGCCTAATCATACACTTATGCAAAACTGTTATCTTTGCTGCCATTTTAATGAAGTGTGTTCACACAACATTTAATCATCTTACTACATTTCCTTTAAGTAATTCCTCATTGCCGGAACAGCATTTCCTCACCATTGTCAACTCACATAATTAACACAATTGACAACAGATATATAAAGTACACAAGCATACATACATATGTATGTTAATGTGGTTAAATGTACGTACATATGTATGTATGTACATATCTACAACGTAGATTCTACGTGAATGCAGTTTTGAATGTATTTTTGCATATTCAAATGCATTCACACATACTTACATAGCATACAAAAATATATGTATGTACGTATTCATATTTTCTTAAGTTGCTAGTGAATGCATTGTAAGTATGTATTTGTGCAAATGCCTGCTTGTTGCCTTTTCCCCAACACCATTGTCCACTTGCCGCAAGCTCTTCCGACTGTTGACTTTTTATTAAGTGCTGTAATAATTTCTTTCCTCATTTCTTGTGCCACTTCTCCGCAAGTTTTTTAATTTTTTTTTTATTTTTGCATATCTAAATATATGTAAGCGTATTTAGTTATGCACGTAGGTACACTTGTTGCACTATTGCTCTGCCATTTGTTGCAGATATTAATTGTAAGCGCAACTTTGACAGCAGTCACTTGACTTCTACAATGTCGACATACAAGTGTTGCCACCTGTCATAATCGAGTTGCAAATAGTGGTAAATTTGCATTTGCTTTTGCGGCTTTTCGCTTCAATTAATGAGTAAGAAATGTGCATTTGTAGCAAATTTTGCTGCTGTGGTTGCTGCCGTTATTGTACACTGCAGTTAACAACTTGCGGCAAAAAGCAAATTACAACAATTTCACATTTGTCCCCGCCAACGGCCAGAGCAACGTGACAGTGACGGTGTGTTTTTGTTACAGCAAGTGTCGGAGCTAGTTACTATTGCCTTACATTCGTTCGACTTTGCGCATGCGTAACATTAGCGGCGGCTGTGGCGGTGGCGGCTTCGTCTGTGCTATTTCTGTAATGAACCTGTTTCTCAGCGTTTTTTTCTATTCCTCACTCGGCGCTTTTGCATTGTCTTAACTGTGTTGCGAGCAGATAGCCTCAAGCGGCAAGTGGTATTTTATGTTTTTTTTTATTATGAATATTTTTCCTCTTTCTATGTTGTTTTCTTGTTTGTGTGAAACGGAACCGCAAATTATTTTAATTTGCGTTAAATAAGCATTGAGGTGGGAAAAAATGATGAGTTCCTCTGTGTGGTGTAGCGAATGTGCAGCAACATTGGTGCAAATTCGATATTTGCAATGGAAATTCATAGTACGCAGGTGTGGAAAGCTCAACTAAGTGCATTTTGCATTTCATTATAACCATCGCGACGATGGTAAGACAAGTTACTCACAGTATACTCGTACTATAGTACGAAGTGTGATTTTTTGTATCCTAAGCATTGCATGCTGCGTATTGGAAATTCCGCGCGCGTTAATAGCGCCACTTGTACGCACTGAGGTGTTAGAGTTGGCACAAAACCTGTGCAATGTTGTTTAGCAATTAATGTTGCGTGCATGTTGAAGGCTAATTGTAATGGCAGTAAACCTGTCGAACGAAGGAAAAGTGGTGGTGATTGAGAAACATATCAGGGTGGTCCTTAAAAATTTACAAATTTAAGTTTTGTGTAGAACACCCCCATATTTTGTTCTATGTACAAAATAAGGACTTGAACGTAAATTTCAAAAATTTTAAAACAATTGTTAGATGTCGCTATCAAGGTTTGAAATAATTCACTAAAAACTCAAAGGCATTGCCAAATAGATGCATTACGCAATATTAAGCTCCAAAGACTGTCATTTGTTTAAGTTTCTTTTTGGAATAAATGCAGCACTTTTTTTTAATTTTTCTTAAGCTTGAGTAACAACTTAATGTGTGAAATTTTTAATATTTTCAAACCCAGGCAGCGACCCCTAAAAATTAATCTAAAATATAGAAATTTTCGAGGACGCCTTTATTTGTACGTATAAAGAATTGAAGTGGTTTCCCACACAAAATTTAAATGTGGCTAGTTTTAAGGAATACCCTAATGTACTCACATATGATTTGCAATTAAAGTGTTATATGAAGGAGGATATATATGTATATGTGTTTATATCGCTCGTTTGTCAAAAGAACGTCACAAAACTAAAAATAAATATTATGAAAAAAGGACAACAATACTCTTTTTTAGTAAATAAGAATCAAAAAATTGTGTACGCCCAAATATGGTAGGCATTTTATTTTATTATAATATATATTTTTTATAAATGAATTATATTTTTGTAAATCATATGTTTTGACTCATATGTTTTTGAGAAAAATACACCGTAGTAACTTTAAAATTTCAAAATTATATTTCTCGACTGAAAAATAAGATATTTGAGCTAACTCGACGGCACACACTGTGCTTTTTTAACACTTCATGCCAATTAATAGCAGCGCCTTCGACAGAAGCAATATTTTGTTATGAAACAAAACGGCTTTGAAAGCTAATGTAATTACCTTTCAAGGAAAAATATTGCCATTTAGCCACAATCACTCCTTTACTTAAAAAAAATTGGTCTAAAATAGTGTTCTTCGAAAAACAAGGAACAGTCCAGCGCCTTCGTCTTAGTCTGCGGGCTGTATCAGAGATACAGCCGCTAAATTTAAACGTAAAATACGTGGTATGGTTAAGAGCATATCCAAGTCCAAAACGAAAGCACAAACTAAGAAAAAACTATCGATAACAAAAGCGATAATAATATCTATATCGAAATCGATAATAATATCGATAGCAAAATCGATAACAAAATCGATAAAAATATCGAGAATAAAATCGATAACAAAATCAACTACAAAATATATCAAAAAATATATTACAAAATCGATAAAAAAATCGATAAAAATATCGACAACAAAAACGATAACAATATCAATAAAAATATCGATAAAAAAACCGATAAAAATATGGATGACAAAATCGATTAAAATATCGATAACAAAATCGATAGTAAAATCGATAACAAAGTCGTCAACAAAACTGATAAAAATGTCGATAACAAATTCGATATAAAAATCGATTAATAAGCGATAATAAAAATCGATAACAAAGTCGATGACATAATCGATTACAAAATCGATAACAAAAACAATAAAAATAGCGATAACAAAGTTTATAAAAAATATTGATAACAAAATCGATAAAAATATTGATCATTATATCAATGAGTTCCGAAAATATCGATAGCAAAATCAATAACAAAATCGATAAAGATTTCGATAACAAAATCGATAAAAATATCGATGACAAAACCGACAAAGTATCGAATATTATATCGATAAGTTGCGAGAATCCCGGAAATCTCTAAAATCCCGAAAAAGTTCCTAGATTGAGTCTCTGTGCCGCTATCTATATCCTTTTCTCTACAACTACCTTTATTTTAATCTTTCTTCGTCTATCTTCGTCTATCTTCATCTGTACTTTATCGGTATCTTCATCCTCATCTTTTTCTTCATATTTATCTTTGTTTTTATTTTTATGTTTATCATAATCTTCCGAATAACATAGGGATATAAAGGTTTGGTTCAATATGCAGAAACTTTTTTTTAACCTGTTTTATTATAGTATAACAAAATCTTTGCGAGTAATATATACATACCCTTATTTTGAGCCTTGTATTACAAAAGACTTTTCACAATAATTATGGGTGAGAAAAATTTTGAAGTCGTAAAAATCGAGACTAGTTCGGTACGATTTCGGGTTCTAGTTCGATAAGTTCTAAGCTAGTCTCTCAACGGGTTCCGCAACGGTGCCAAATTAGTGAACTAGCCCGAAATGATACCGAAAAATTCCTGACCTAGTATTGAACTAGTCGCGAACTACATAGTCCCAAAAAAGGTACCGAAATGATCTCGAAAAACTCCTAAACTAGTCCCGAAGTGATCCCGAAAAGTTTATAAAATGGTCCCATGCTAGTCCTGAACATATCCCGAACTAGTCACGAATCCGTCCCGAAAAAGTTGTGAACTAGTCTTGAGCTTTTCCAAAATGATCCCGTAAAAGTCTCGTTGTTAAAATCAAAGTTCTCGTAGGTTTCTTTTCTCGCGTTGTTCCAAAAAATCCAATGTTGTAGATAATTATAGATACCGATTTCCCTTACTTCTTTTCCACTTCCATTGCTCCATTGCAGCAGACCACCCAAAAAATTTGTTCTCCAACATTTTCAACACAATTTTCCGATTGTTCATCATTTAATTTAACCTTTTTTTTACCATTCCTTGGGTCTATTTTGATTACTAAATTTAAATAACAAACAGTCAGACATCCTAAATGGTCACGAATGGTGTCAACAGCGCGTATGTAAACTATTGTTTAAGTCGCTTGAATTATGATAGCAATTTATTAAAAATCAACAATGGCCAAACCTACTTAGTGAATGGTTAGAAGGCGAACTTATACACAGAAAAAAAAAACACAAATACAGCAAAACCTCACTATTAATAATACTTTTCAATTTATCAACATCCGGACACAAATGATTATGAATGGAGTAAATTTATTAGTCGGAGGTTAAAATTTTAAAAATAAACTAAAAAAAAAAAATTCATTCACGAAATGGAATTATACATATAGTGCATACATACATATGCATGAATGTGTGTAGATATGTATTTACTGATTTAACTTTCAATGTGCTGAATAGAGGCCCAGCATGTGGCCAGCAGCAGCCACCGTGGAGACAAATTTAGTCACAATAAATTGGTAATATTTAGGAGTATACAAATGTATGTATATACATATGTATATGTTCAAATGAAACTAATCATGTACAGGCACATACATATGTAGCATATACTGGTATTCATTAACTAAAAATTAATTTATACGAATCCGAAAGACCTTAAACTGCTGTCCTCTCGTCTTTTGTGCTAAAATTATGACAGTAGAGGGGCTATTAGAAACCCACTTGTTTCTTGGATGTTGCTCGGGCCAGACATTGAACCTAAGTCCTTTTGGATGGAACGATGCACCTCTAACAACGCGGCTACGGCGGGTGGCCTCATTTACCTCTGAGTTTAGTCAGTTTTCCTATAAAGAGATATTGTATGGTGGCGGACCCAAATAAGGTGCCCAAGCTTTAACTATATAGTTAGCAAAAATTATATCCCGATACTTCCGATGAAACCCACAACTTCCAAAAATAAGAGAATCGTCCTTAATATGAAAGAGTTTTCAGTATCACAAGAGGTGAATTTTAGAGAAAAACATGTGCATACATAAGAGCCGCTTACTTTGAAAATGGCATAATTCATTTCCATCTTTTGTGCTGGAAATAATGCATCTGGAAATCGTTCTACAGCCATAAACTAATGAAACAACTTTTTAACTGATAAAGTCGAACTGTTTGAAACACATTTTCTTTAAAATTAATTTAAGGCTATGTATGTGAATTTAACATAAAATTGTATGGGTTTGAAGTTTGTATCCTCTAAAAACAGGATGTTATACATATATCATACACTTGATCCTCTAACGGGCCATTGCTTTATAGGTAAAGAGGCAGAACGGTACATCTAGTCTAGTTGATGCTTCAGAAGCTGAAAAAACTATGAGGAGCCAAGACAGTTCTCTGCCGACGTTCGTCAAGGTCTTGCAGTGGTGAAAGATTTCCAGTCGTGGTATCACAACGGGCCTTCCACGTGTGAAACAGCTTGGCACACAACCAGGGCAACTATGGCGACTATTGTCTTTTTACTCACCAGTCTTTCGAAAGACAGAAGTAAGAAAATTATTAATTCTGGCAACTAAAACAATAGACCGTGTGCATAAAATTTAAGCAAATGATTTTTTTTTAATTTCAGACCTGTTACACAATTCGCTCAAATATGTAAATTTAAATGAAAGATATGAGAAAAAGCAATTGCTTTGTTTTTATGCATACGGCCAAATTAAATTGAAAAATAAAAGAAAAATTTAAAAAGCCTAAATTAAATCAATTAAAGGGGCCTTGAACTTCGGATATCTCGCATAGCATACCAGTGCTTTGCTTTTTCGGCCATTGCGACTATTCCAGCAAAATGAACTTTTCACCATGAAATTTAGCAAGGGAGCTTTTTTGTACGACTTTCGTGCCAGAATAAACAAAATCTTTCAAACTATCTTCTGCCTTTCAATCGTCTTATAAGAGACTTTCAACTATCTTATACGCTTATCTGTAGCGACGGTAGACGGCTTTAAATTTTTCAAACTTCAGACTATTAAAAATTTATAAAGAAATAAAATAGCTACTTGCTGCGTGGAGAAAAAAATTTGGAAAATCAGATCCTGTTCACCAATGTGAACCATCGCAGTTCTGTTAATAAACCAAAATAACTTAATACAACCTTTTATAAGCTACAAGTAGTATGTATGTATGTATGTACATGTGAGACACCATGCAAATATTCTCCTTTAATTTTAGAGTTTTTTCTCTTAATTCATTCGCCAGCTCCTCCACTGCAAGATCATGATTTCGCTATGGTAAATATCATTTGTCATCTATAATTCAACCGAGCACCTGAGTTGAAATGTCATTTTGTTGCAGGTTTTTTAGTTTTTCACTTCTCTCATCTCGTTTTCTTATCTGCAGATTATTGCGCATCATTGCCACTAAAATCGTTCGTATCGCCCTGGTCACCAGCATGACTGTTGCTCATGTCGTTGTTGTTTTTTTTTTTTTGTAGATTTTTTGTTAGCATTATGATTTCCACTCATCTTTTCTTTACACTTTATCGATTACAGCTAATCGTGATTAAGTGCATTCCATTTGTTGCCACACTGATGCCACAAATGATGCTGTTGCTTAGATTCATTGCGCTCGGCAGCAACATGTTGCACACTCATGCTCACGCTTTGGTTGTCCGAGCACATATACATAGGCACACACAGCACTGTAAAGGCTCTGACAGGCGAGTGGAAGACAAATTAATCGCCACGATCAATTCCGCAATGAGCGTATTGCCAACGCTGCCTGATATCGATCGCTTGGTCAATGGTCAGGCAAAAGGGGCTACAGCAACAATTCAAGGGAAATTTTGTCAACTCATCCAACAAGGAGACGAGGTTGTGTGGTGTAGTATGCGGCTTTGTGCATGTCATCTGGCAACAACAATGTTGTGGTGTAGAATTCTTTTGTTAAATATTCTTTATTTGTTTTTGTAGGCGAGTTTTGGGCAGCATTTCTTGTTTTATTGGCTGCTTTTTGCTGGCACCGTTTGCCTTTGGCCATTGCTACTCCCGCCGGTGTGTCTAACAGCAAAGCGATTAGCTCAAGTGTCAGTCTGCGCTTTGTTGTTTCACTCGATTGCCCGCCTATACATCGTTTCACTACTCGTCCGTCCATTTGATGCCTCAGCGTCTGTGTCATTATTAGCTGTGTCTACGTAATTTTTTCTTTACTTTTTGCCTGGCTTACTTATTCGTTTTTTGGTGTTAAACGGTACGTTTTTTATATTTTTTCGGCGCTCGCCTAAGCGCTAATGTTGCAACAATGACTTGATAAAATGTACGTATGTATGTATGTAGTGGCTGAAAAAACACTTAAAGCCCTCATATCTAAACGTAATGCGCAGTCAGTCAGCCAGGCAATTGACCAATCGAGCAATAAATGTAGTCGTCAAAGTGTAAGCGCGGATTGAAATGTAATTCGTCATTAATTTACGCGTTAAAAAGGGCACGTGTCAAGAGTGGCGTTGTCTGCGTGCGTTTTAAAGCGTTGTTTGTTATTTGTTTAAAAATGTTTTTGTTTTTGTTTTTTTTGTCTACTCCATTAGATTGCGCGATAAGGCACATTTTTTTGGAATTCCAACAGATCAGCACAATCAGACCCCAGCTAAACATTTGGGTATTTGTTGTTGTAAGACAGGCAATTAAAATGGAAAGTGCTTTACGTTACTGTTTGTTTAATACGCCATTACTACTTTGGCGATAAAGTCGAAGTGTATAAAGTTTGGAGGTGTAGACGTGAACTGACAAAATGAAAAGTCTCTTCGTCTAGTAATGTTTCAGCAGACTTGTGCCATGGAAACCCCGTAACCGTGGTTAAAATAATGATTAACTTTTTTCAACAATTTCAGAGCCAAAACAATCTTCGTAAATACGATCGAAAAGTTAAAGCCAAAACTATTTTTATATTCGTTGTACTATAAAAGCTGGCATTTTAGTTTTAGTATTACCATTATTACCAGACAGCACTCAGAGAGCCATGAACCAAAATAATCATGTTGACATAAAAGTAAAGGGAAGCCTAATACCAGCAGCCCATCCAAAACGCATCTGCACCATATATTTATTAAAGGAGTCCAAGGCGGCTTGCATATTCAGATGGCTTTGTGTGAACAAATGACAAATCTTCGGAAAGTTTTAAGGCATCGCATTAACCGGATATCAAGCGAAACAAAAAAATATTTGAAATGTAAGAATATAAGAACACACAGCACTAAGAAGTCATAGAAGTAGCTGCAATAATGTGATGTGCAGGTAACCATAAGGCATCTTAAGTAGATGCCGCGGCCGCTTTAAAGAGGAAGATCCGCTTTAATACTGCGACCGGAAGTTGCATTCCATCCATGGACGTCGCCACCGGGAGATGGCTGCCCTCCCCTATATTTCGACGGAGGGGCAGTATACTCATTTTGGAAAGGTTAACAGCCACATGTGTGAAACAAGCAGCGATACTCTAGATACAAACGATCCAAAGACTTCGTTATAATACAGAATTCGAAAGAATTTTTGGAATGACTATGGATGATGCTAATATCCTACTGAGCTTAGAATCTATGAAGTTTTTCGCTGCTTAGGGAAAACTTATTGTCCCAAGTAGAAAATATTACTTCGAAGAGATAGACTTACGTTGGAACAAATTATAAAGATTCCATCACTAAAGTGTATCAAATGTATATATGGCCTCTTTATAATATAATTCATGTTGCTATGGACTGGTACCATTTCAAATCATGCAGGCAGTCCGATGGTATATCGAGAATTGACTGCTTGAAAAATAAATGAACACGTATATATTTTTTTTTTAAATTTCATAGTGTTAATTTTGCATTTTTTACGAATTTTTTGTTACTTTCTCAAAAACTAATAATTTTTTAACAAATTTTTTTGTAAACCTTATAGTTACCGTAATTTTTAAGCTATTTAAATGCTTTTATAGTTATTTGTCCCCGATTTCTGTATTTTTTTTAATTGATCAGTAAAAATGAAAAATTGTATACGATTTTATGAAAAAGCAAAAAACAAATTTTTCCATACGTGTCCATACGTGCTACTTACCATACAAATTTTGTTTGGTATTTTTTCGTTTCCTAGGATAAAACAAATTATTTTCATTTTTTCTATGGAACCTCTTAAATGCTGCAATTTTAAAGATTTCAAGTTGTTCCTTGAATGAGTTTTTTCAATTTTTGAAATTTCTTTAGATATATCTTTATAATGAAATAATTTTGATAAATAGCAATAATACTTAACCTTATACATAACTCGATATGTAAACCGGTTACACAATTTAATGGTTTTAGCTGCGTACATAAAGGAGTTATACCGCAAAAATGTGTGTCTGAACAACCACTGGTATAGGAGGTAAAGCTTTCTAGTAGAGCTCCCGACGTCGTTAGGGGTAAACAAATCAAAATATTAAACAGTAGAACAAATATTCAGTTCAGCATAAACTAAAGGAGTCGAACTATTTTCTTTCTGTTTAAATTAAGGCATCCTTGCGAACCATACTTTATCATAATTTTCTGTACTACAAATCTTGTTTCATTATTAATATTAGGTGGATTAAGGTAACGATAGAATTTTTAAATTAAAATTAGTCTACTACGGTACAGTCCGTTTAGCTGCCTATTCGCTTAGCTGTATTAGTATAGCTGCACTTTTCCGGTAGAATGCTTATTTCGATATTTCATTATGAATGTACACTTTTCGTTTAACAGCATCGCGGGATCAAAAAAACGATTTAATCTTTAAATTTCGAAATAATCTAAGGACTGTAAGGTTAAAAAAAAACACAGTTTTAAATATCCGAGTAATCTAATAGATGAATACATATTTATCCCATTTTGGAAACTCATTTATATATACTTTACACTAAACACCTCCCATATATGTACATAAGGGTGGTCCAAAAATGCACGTGAAAAAGTAAAGTCGGAATTTTTACGCTCTCACCCCCTAGGATTGTTCTATACCGAAAAAAGTGTACCCTTATTTTTTATTTTGAAATCAAAAAATATTTAGAGGTCGTTCAAAGCGCCCAAAGTGTTCCATGTATTTTGTATAAGGAAAAAAACTGCTTTTCGTTGAAATGGTATATAATAGTTAAAAATCAATATTTTTCTACCAGAAAACTCTGTTTATCTGCAGGAGATTCCCAACAATAATACCCAATAGTTTATTTAACCATTTTATCATCGCAACTATAATTTATAGGTCCGCCAAAAATCACCAAAAACCGAAAAATGCAATGGGGCGACCCATAAAAAATCGTTAGTATTAAATAATGGTTAAATAAACAATTGGGTATTATTATTGAAAGTCTCCTGAAGAGAACCAGAGTTTTCCGATCGAAAAATATTGAATTTCTATAATTCTATACCATTTCTACGAAAAATTTTATTTTTTCCATATAAAAATACATGGAAAACTTTGAGCGTTTTGAGCGACCTCTAAATATTTTTTGATTTCAATATAGAACAATCCTAGGGGGTGAGAGCATTGCAATTCCGATTTTGCTGTTTTTGGACCACCCTAATATACATACTTATGGTTCCGAAGTTATGGCCGATTCAAAATTTCACGCCTATGGGAGGTGCCACGCCCCCTAGTCGGATCCCAATTTGTTCACCCTATTATAGGCCCAGGCAATACTCTGTCAAAATTTTGTTGCATTCTGGGCGTCCATTTATGCAACCTGGCACCGATCTTGACAATATTATCAGTAGACTGTGAATGATTACTTACAAAATAGCTGACGAAAATGCCCGGTGATAGCCTACCAAATGAAGGAATTTTAAAGTAAAACCTCATATTCGAAAAATCAGTTGTATGGGAACTGTATGTTAAAGTGGCCCGATCTTTGCCATTTTCGCTGTCAGCTTTATTTGTTGATACTGAGTCAAAGTATTGCTAAATTTCATGTTCCTAGCTGCATAAATGGAGGAGTTACAACAAAAAATCTCATATCTGAACAATCAGTTGTATGGGAGCTATATGATATAAGGGTCTGATTTTGCCGGTTCCGACTAATTCTTAATATACCCGCTTATCAAATTTCAGTCGGACTAAATTGCCTTTAAACAGACAGACCTGCTCAGCTCGCTATTTACTAAAGCCACTTAGAATCCGCTCACAACTGGAATGAAGTTAGAACAGGCATTCAGAAAATTATGATGCAGGGGTTTATTACACCCCACCTGTCAGATGCCGGGTTAATGGATCTGTCTCTTCTTCTTCTGGTACTTACAAATATCGGACTAAAGTTATAATACCATTTCATGTTCTGAAATGAAAACATCTTTACAAACCTCAGCCTGGACACTACAGTAGTCCGGTTACCGAAGTGAGCAGTTCAGGGCGGTTTTCCGCTAGAAATACCTCCACCCACATTTCCATTTAGTTTTGAACGATTTGGGAGTACTTCCAGAAGAAGAAGCTGTCCCGCAATCCTGCTTTATATTTTCTATCCAGATCCATAGCTTGAGAACCTTTGCCCATCCTGCCCGGAAGAAATTCAAGTTGCCACTTGCTTCCCTCCGGGTCAAGAAGGTCGAAACGCCATTTGGTGTTGTACAATTGCTTCTCTGATACATATCATACATCATATTTAGATACATCGTTGTACTTCGGTAAGTAGTTTAAGAATGGTCACCTTATTAAGGAGAGGTCATCATACAATCGTATCATATAGGAGAACACATCGAGCAAAACAAAGTATTTTCATATTTGGCGCTTATACTTTCTACTACGTGTTTGGCCATGCTTCTGCTCCCGTGGTGTTTGTATGGTTATGTTTAAATACCTCGAGAACCTGAGATGGTGGAGTATATATAATGCCGGACTAAGTTTCTGCGCACCAAAAAAAAGTGTAGTTCGGACTAGGGGTCTGAAAAATGTAGGCCAGTGTTGTAAGCCTAAAATATGAGAATTCGTGGGCGAAGCGTGGATTTCAGGTACAAAAACAAAAACACCGATACGGCCCTTCTCGCTGTCGTTATGTGGTTAAATTTAAAATGGGCTTTTAAAATGAACGAGAGCCAATATATAGCAGCTTCGAGCACCGGAGCGAGTTGTGCGGGTATGATCCCATCATTCAAGTATGCCTTCTTATACATATTTTTTAATCGAATTTCCAACTCATTTTGGTCAATCGAACTCTAATTGGTTCACTAACACTAACCTCATATCAATTATGAATCTTCACAATCCTTCAGCTACATATATACATATGTATTTCATTAAACAATTTTCCGGCGGCGACTTGATGTTTGGCCTATATTTGGCTTCAAGAATGTAAACTTATTCCAGGAAGTTATTAAAGCTTTAATTGTTTGCGTTTCTAAACTACATAGTGTCTAATTAATTCAATTTTTTTTATTTTAAAAACACTCGATATTTCCACTATACAAACTCAGTATTTTAACGATTTTCCAGAAAAAAAGGTTCGAGCTCATTTAATCCGCCGTCGCGTATATCTTTGCAGAGCAACAACAACTAACTAAACGCGCATAAAACATCAACTGTACGGAGTCCCAGTCCCAGTCAGCCAATGTAAAAAAAGTCAAAAGTGAAATGAACAAAATGCAATAAGCAAATCTCCAAAGCAAGAAAACGGGAGAAATACGCAAGTGAATTGTAAATTTGCAAAGCTTTTTTTGATTTGTATACTGATGCACACACGTAGATGCATTGCTGGTTTGAGTGCATGTGTGCTTGTATGTGTTAACTGGAGAAGTAGAAAAACTGGCAAAACAAGTTTGCGAAATTGTCTGACTAGCGGCGCGGAGTAGCTTAATTTTTTTTGTTGCACTGGCGAGTGAATGAACGGACTTCCAGGCAAACTTGGTGAATGTTGGCGGGTTAGAAGGGGGAGGATATGCGTTGCTTAAAGAGGAGCATTGCCATTGAATACATAATTTGTTGAAATGTTTTAGTGAAGAATAACAGCAGAGACAACTTGGGAGTTACTGAATGGGGAGTAAATATGTAGGTATCGTGAATGGTAGAGAGCTCCCCAATACCGTAAGAGAATTTGGAGAGTTTTCTGTGTGTTGGTATGTACTGAGATGTATATATGTGGGTATGTCCATGCATACATACACAATTATTTGTCTACAAGATTGTGTTTGAAAATGCGTTTAAACTTTAAACTTTAAAAAATACTTAATAAATAAAAATATACATATACATATATATATCTACATGAGAAAATTCCACGGGTTATTACATTTTTCGACAAAAACGTATTTTAAGTCGAAAATGGTGGCACATTTTTCTTAGAAAATGCATTCCCTTAATTTTTGTATAAAAAAACATAGGTTCATCGCGAAATTGTATTTAAATGAAAATTTAAAAAAGATACACTAAAGTATGGAAAAAATGGGTATGTAACGTATACGCCCCGTAGCACGATACGCAGGCATCTAAAACGTTTACTTGCACGCCTTAACTTAAAAGTAATATTATTTAAAAGTAATTAAATATTGGCGTGGAAGATTTTTACACAGTATTCCTGATGCATATATATATATTACTTTCTTCACGTATATAAAAATTTTAGAATTAATATCGAGTGTGCCAATAAAAATTGTAAGAATTGAATTTTAGTTTCCCAAATCATAATAATCTTCTACTCAATATATTTTGTTTTTCATTTAGTGGCACACTAATTTTATATGCAAGAAGAACGTTTTAGCGTTTTCTTTCTGGCGCGCGAAATGAAACTAAAAAAAAAACCTCTGAGACGGGCTCATATATGTACATCGCAAATGTTTACAAGCATACACACATACATACCACCCTGCTTTATTGAATAAATACATTTTTTTCTTCAAGATTCGTTATCTTTCGCATTTGTCCGATCATTTTATTCAAAAAGGCCTTTTTCTAACGAGTCCTACACAAGATTTTGCCAATATAATGGGTTTAATGGTAAAATACAAAAATGGAAAACACCACTAAAGTTCCAAAAAAATAAGGTAAGTACACATAAAATCATTGTTTTTCAGCTGATTTGTGAATTCCGGGCACGAAATGTGGTTTTTTGCGTTCCTCACGCTCCGGGCACTTTCACCATGTTTTAAAAAATTTTTGACTCTTGTGGGAGAGTAACTTATTTTCACTCTCTAATAACCGAAAGAGCCCGCAAAAAGCGTGTGGAACAAACATAATATCTCATCAAATCCGTGCTTTGCCGTCAGGCACATGTGATTAGAGCTAAAGATCTTCTACGTATAAAATTGAAAAAAGTCGATTGTTGTTTTTAATTTTTCATTGAATACATTTTCTAGCTAAATCGAAAACCATGCCACGGTAGAAAAAACTTTTCTTTAGCTTAAAAAAATTAAAATGAAGGTTAAAAAAATTATAATTGCACTGACTTACAAAAATTCTCTAGAAAAAAGGGCGTTGTGGCCGAGTGGTTAGAAGTGCCTACTACCACTACGTAGACCTAGGTTCGATCCCTGGTCCGGGAAACATATAAAATTACAAACAGTTTTTTCTAACTGCGGTCGCCCCTCGGCAGGCAATGACGAACCTTTGAGTGTATTTATGCCATGAAAATGCTTCTCATAAAATCCATTTGCCGTTCGGAAAACATTAAGAGCACACCCAAAATTTGCGGAGAAGCTCGTCCAAAGCACTTAGCAGAAGTTTAGCGCCAAAATGTTATTATTTTTATGAGATTAAGGTCCATCTTAATCCCTTGATCCAAGTAAAGATCAGCGCCATGAGAGGCTACGGGTAGGACTCAGGGATATTTTCTCCCTTTCTTTGTTGACTTGTGGTATACGAACTCTTAAGCAGAGAGAGATTTAACTGGAACTCCCACCTTGAAAAACCCATTGCTAAAACCACACCAGCTATGTAGGGCTGCAGTAGATTTTTTGGAAGACCGTGGGCCTGAACTAAAGGCTTTTCTGCATGATCGTCTGTCCGATTGTGTCTTATGCGTCGTATTGTGTAGCGTCGTGGCAGAAGACACTGCAAAAAACTGCCATACTATTTACGCCTCAACAAGCTGCAAAGATTGGCATGTCACTCGAGCATTGAATCCAGCAGAACTTGCTCAATTGCGGCTCTGACCTGCGCCTTGAAAAGGGTTTGAAGGGGGTCTTTTGAAGTGAAGCTTCTTCGCGTTCGGTTCGGAGTAAATACAAACATCGATGTAATAAAATGGCAACACTCTCGTTGGTCTCTAATTCAAAACGAAACGTCGCCGGGAGTTAAGGGATGACGGTTGGAAGTTCGAAATTTTTATCCATACGGGGTGATTTGAAATTCAAAAAACCGAGCCATCGAAACTTTTCTTCACTCAGCAAAGGCTGGACGGATTGAGATAATATTTGGCACACGGATCGCCTATAAATCTCACTAACATTTTGAATATTTTTTAGATTTTGTAGAGGGTTGCCACCGGTTTAAATTGTTGGGGGGTCGCTGACGAGTTGGTGCGAGAAGGATGCTTAACTACTTTTTTTTAGACCGGAACCATTTTGTGGCCTCAATAAGTACGGCGAAGCGGTGGATGGAAGTAGACAGGCCTAGCTCTTCTCCCTTTCAACAGATCTGGTCAAAACCAACTACGATTTCATATACATCGAATGTTATCGTGTAGTCTGAATGCCCACTCTGCCTTGAGGGCGCTTAAAATTCTGAACAAAAACATTATTTGTGACCTCCCGGCTTTGGCTAGACGACCATTAATTCTTTTTAAACCTCTATTTTCAAGTCGCGTGTCTCTTGTTCTGCTATACCCAGGCATTTAACTAACTGTCTAGCTCGTACTATTAGCTTTTAATTGTATATCCCTCCATTTGCGTGACAGTGTCAAACCTAAAATCACAAAAGTGGAGGAAAAAGAAGCTCAGGCAATCATTTAACATGAATGTCAGCTAAATATTGATAGAGCCTATTTTGTTAGTAATAATAATTTCACATTAGTTTGAACTAGTGAACCCGCATTGCGTCAAAACACCAACATTTGAAAATCGAACGGACGGTGCGGATCTGAGGGCATTGATTAGAAAATAACTTGAGTTTAATTATTTAACAGGTGGCAACTCTTTTCAAAAAAATATAACCAGTTTGCATATCTACAGGCCAAGCGCTTTAATTTGACACCCAATTTTGGAAAATCGAACGAACGGTCCAGATCTGTTATGCTGCACAAAAAATGCCTTCGCGTATTATATATATAGATAAGTCAATGGATCGCACCGTGGTCTGAAATCTAAATCCAGGTGGAGAAAGCTATTTGCTCAAAGACGCTTTGACACCACTTTGTTTCTATATATCCTTGAGATCGCTGAGTACGAACCTGAAGTAGTCAGATTTCATCACTAAAGTTTATTAAAACGGGGATTGTCCTGTTTTAAGGATCACTGATTACAAATCTGGAAACTAAATTTTGAATTTTGAAATGGCGATTGGACAATTTTGGCAGACTTATTAAATTCCAGTATATACCACGTTTTGGTTCACCATAAACCCATAAATGCAGCTCTACAAGGAGATAAAGGATACGGCTCGATAATACTAGAGAAGCGTCCTCTAGCAAATGCTCAGTACTTTGATGAATGTACTCTAGTGAAATAAATGCAAAATATATGTATGATAAATATAATTTATGTGCCTACATATGTATGTATGAATTTGTTCATGCACGTCTTTTTACATATGTTATGTTCGTATCTTCACCTATTCTTCAATACACTTATCACACAGCAGGTGACAAAAATATTGATGGGTATCCATCAACAGCGGCGCCTGACTGCCAAATGTTAATAGTTGCATCACTTGTTGCAGCATCCAATAAATCACTCACCCCTCACCGCAAATACGCACGGAGAAGAGGCGCGTAAATAGCAATTGCCTGCCTAAATGTAAAAGGAGAAATCATGAAATTGTTGAAATTACACGGAAAACTTCGCATTGTACAATAATCAACAAATGTAATTAATAATCTTCAGGTGTCTCGATGGCGTAAGAGCACTTAATATTGTTGTTATTGTGGCCATGTTGATTTGCAGCGCTATATGTATGCAGCTAGCCGAAAGTAGGCAATGCGACAAGCATACAAATGCATACATATGTACATATGTAGGTATGCATGTACTTTTAAATATCCACTTAAAAATACAAATGTCTAATAAATTTGGTAGTAGAATCGTAAAATGTTTGGCCGAAATTGCTGCTCTTCTACGAATTGTGGTGTGATTGAGGTGCGTGAGTGCTGCTGTGTGGGCCAAATTGTGCTGACCTCTTACGGCGATCGTTCGCCATTGTTCGGCAATTCTACATACACACAAACAACTAAATATATATACGAGTAGTAAATACATATATGTAGGTACATTCACGAATAGAAAAGTACAGCCCGTTGTTGGGCCATAAAACGTTGTCTTTTTTTTGTAATCTTTTCTCAGCAACAATTGTTGCACGTTTTCGCATCATTAATCAAACGTCAATTGGTAGAAGAAAACAAAAACACAGAAGACGCGTGCATGGGTATAGAAAGAAAGTGCCAACACTATTTGTGTTGATAGCGATGATCTTGCTGTTGTAATTGTTGTGGCTGCTGTACAATTTTCAGAATTTTTCGCCTTTGTGTTATACACAAAGCGCCTTTTTTTAGTTATTCGTTACTCGTCATTTTTGGTTTATTGTTTTTATTTGGAAAACACCACTGCATGATTATTAAAAAAAAATATGAATATTTTTAAACCAAAATTTGCCACGTTTGCAGGCGTAGACAGTGCGGCGCGTACACACTATTTTATTTTTTTTTAAAAGATCAGAAGCGGCAGCATTGGTTATAAAAATTGTTTGTAAACATATTTCTGCTTAAATTTTCTCAGTGTGTGAAGGAGTATGCAGCACTAACTGCTAGTAGTTATTATTAGCATTGTTATGCTGCAGCAGCGGTTAGTTGCAAAATTTACGATCCCACAACAAACGGTCCGCCCTTTATTGCACGGCAGACACACTGGCAGCGAGCG
>NW_023458560.1:16529543-16530429 GCF_013731165.1 Rhagoletis pomonella
AAATATACAGTGACTAAAATAAATGACCAAGTGTTGATTTTTTCTAAATATTCGTAATGTTTTCAAGCTAATTATTTTCGTTACTTTTCAATTAAAAACCGTCTAAGCTTTGAACAAAGTCATATAAATCTCAGTTTTAAACTTTATACACAATTTAGGAAAATTCTAGGAATTTTAGTCAAAACTTCAACCTTTTAATATGAATCTTTAGAACTTTTTTTGGGCATGCTGTTTTATAGCCTGTACAATCTTAGTCTAATGAAGTTCAAGTTTCAAACAGTCAAAAAAATCCCGTCGATCTTTGAGAACTTTGTTTGGTGACAGATTTTTGCACTTTTTTCCATATAAGCATGAATTTCTTATGAAATAATTGCGCGAGACCGTTAATTCTTTGTATAAAAAACCGCAAAAGTAGTCTCCAAAGATTTTTTTGAATTTTCCTAAATTTTGTATAAAGTTGGAACTGTGATTTATATGGTTTTGGTTAAAACTTGGACGGAATTTTCATACGTGGTCATTTGTTTGAGTCACTGTATGTCCATACGTACACATAATCTTTTCTTGAAACATTTATTGAAACTTAAAAATTTATATATACATATTTTTTGGCGATGCAAACATCAAATTTTGGTTAAGGTTAAGTTAATCTTATTTATATATTTCAAATCGGTTTATTGACGGTCTTCATTTTAACCGCTTTTAGATACATACATACTAACACTTTTCTCCAGTATGTAGGTACATCAGACCGCACCACCTGGCCGGCAAAAAAAAGCTCGCCGGACACCATAGAGCCAAAGTATTTTTGCAAGACAATTTGGAAAAAAAAAATTTACCGGACCTAGGGCCTTTACATTTTTTGGTGACGCATACATTCGGCAATAAA
>NW_023458560.1:16535429-16562575 GCF_013731165.1 Rhagoletis pomonella
ACCTAGGGCCTTTACATTTTTTGGTGACGCATACATTCGGCAATAAACAATTTTTTTAAAATGGTTCGACTGGAATAATCGAAATTATTTTGTGTGTTTTTCAGCTCAATAATGAAATAAAACATGGAACTTTATCACAATTGGGGTTTATAGGAGAAAAAGGACTAATTATACTTTTCTTCGTGACATTTTTATGCGCCAGTCACCATAGGTTCACATAAACGCTTTTTTTTAGAAAAAGGTTCACATATTTCTAAAACATACTTAGATCGGCGGGTCCGAATATGCCCTTCGTAGTTTTAGATGGGCTCTTGTTTGGGAAAAATTGCGAATTTTGGATAACAAGGATGTTAAACTTCGACTTTAGATAGCGTAAGAAGGAGCACGGAAGGGCGCAACTTTGGAACCGAAGTTTGGAGCCAAGTATGCAAGGTTATCCCTATGAAAAAAATTTTGCGTGACAAGGTGCGATAAGTAAACAAAAAACCAATCGTGCAAAGATCACTCAAAGTTATAGTACGTACTTTATTTTTTAATATTTTTTGTTTTTTAAGATTGGTCCACAAAAACCATAAAATCGAAGGAAACAAATGCAAAAAAAATCCCCTTAAGGACTATGTTCTCAGAAATAAAGCCTTTTCAAAATCATTTCGATGATACCCTTCGTATAATAATTCATCCAACTTTTTAAATAATTTGAATGTCACTTTATAAACAAGTGGCAACCCTCTTCAAACATTCTGAATGTTGAAACTCAAGTTTTCTTAACACCCTTTCGCTTCATATTTCAAATAACTTGTGTGAAATTTAATTAAATTCGACTTCTTAAACAGGTGGAAACCCTATTAAAAAGTAGTTGGACGCTAAGACATTCTTAAATATCCTTCGTCTAACATTGCGATACATATTTTAATTAAATGATGAATAAAGTCGAATTTTATTTTTTAAGCGCGTGGCAACCCCGCTAAATATAGTGCAGAAATTATGATTTTTCAAAACCCATTCGATTGATACCCACATATTACTAATTCATTTAACTTTTTTAACATTTAGAATTTAATTTTTAAACAGGTGGCAACCCTCTTCCAACACCACAAAAATATTCTTAGTGTTCAAACTAAAGACTATTTACTAAGCACTATTTGGTTTGAAATCCATATTTTGACATTTCATATAACTTGTGAATAAGTTATCTAAATTGGAAATTCCAAGCAAGTGGCCACCCCCTTTAAAATATTTTCAAACTACTACCTTCTGACCCCCTTTCGTTTGGCACCCGTATGTTGAAAAATATTTCTCCAAACTCCTCATATTCATATTGAATTTTATTTTTTAAACAGGTGGCAACCCTCCTTAAGTTGAGTTAAGAAACAAACCAAGAAGAACAAAACCATTTCGATCGCTACCCATTTTGATATAATTGATTTTTCTGTTTCAAAAAAGTAAAACGTTATTGCATATCTGCAGTCCAAGAACTTTAATTTGACACCTAATTTTGGAAAATCGAACGAACGGTGCGGTTATGATGGCACTGCTTATTAAATAATTTGAATAGAATTGTTCTACAGGTGGCAACTCTGTTCGAAAAAATAAAACCAGTCTAAAGGATAAGCGCTTTAATTTGACACCCCATTTTTGAAAATCGAGCGAACGGTGCATATCTTCTGTCCTATAGAAAAGGTCCCTTCGCGTATTATATGTACGGGTATAGTATATAGATGTCAGCCCAGACCAGGGATCGAAGCAAGGTTCTACGGAGTAGTAAATAGTACGCACTTCTAACTACTCAGCCACAGCGGCCGTTTGTGTACTTAAAGCTCAGTTAGTCTAGACTTAATTTCCGTAACTTAACTTAACTCAATATTTTGGCCAACCTGTTATATGAGAAACTGTGTTGGCGGTTAGTTAAAACTTAACTTACCATAAGAAACTTAATAACCTGTTGGTTTTAGATTCTTAAGTTACGGCCTTACAGAAATTGAGAGCTGTGAGAGAATCAGGCTTGCCAGACTCTCGTTTTTGTATTTCTTAAAAATCAATGAAAGCAAACATATTTGTTTGCATGAATTTTTTCGATGTGGAATTTTAGGCGGGAAACTGCCAAAGAGCTGAAAAAGAAAATACAAAAACTGGCTTAAGTTGACGTGTTGATCATTGATGATTTCTTACGGCAAGTTAAATTAAGTTAAGTCTAGACTAACTGAACTTTTACTGGTTAAAAAAACGTGTGAAACTTCATTAAATATTTTTAAATAAAAAATAGCTAATGGCCAAATTAGACCATAACGCCTTAGACATAACATAGAAAAATACTTCAGAGCTGCTTATGGTTATGGCGAAAAACTAAAATTAAATAGAAGCCTACCGTGATGGTTATGGCTCTGGCGTTATAGTATGGCACCAATAATCGTTTACAAATCGGCGCGCACTTTTTATCGGAACATTTAATGGCTATGGTTCTGGTTATGGCTACGGTGACCATATTTTCTAATTATAAATAAAATAAAAAATTTTATATGCATTTTTTATTGTTTCCTTAAATTCAATAAATATATACACATTAAGCCGTATCACTGTATATGAATGTGTGTCAGTTATGTCGCCGAAAAGGTCGCGCTCAGGACCATAACTGGTCCTTTAAAGGTTTTGGTCTTAAAACCCGTTTTGATTTATACCATCATTAATTTTGTAAATACCATCCCTAGTTTTTTATTGCAGGTCTTTTCCAAGATTGGACCTATGGCGAATAGTCTATGGTGAATTTGCCAGGTCTAAAACTAAAGTAAAAATTTTAAAGGTCGCGTTCAGCCTTTCACACAAACTTATACGCATATTGCGGGTTGCCTTTTTTTGTGGATTGAGACCACCACGCATAATTTTCCATCGACAGCCATGCTCTCTTCAGATCATATTTTAATAGCATAGCTGGCAAATTAGTGGCCCCTGAAGCCTTGTTATTTTTGAACCATGTTATTGCTATTTGAATATCGGCATGGTCAGAGAACGGAACATCGCTGCTGTCATCATCGATTGCGGCTCCGATTCATCGCTGTCATTAAGCCGGGTGGAGCAGTGTTGTCTCCATTATTGAAGGACATTCTGTGCATTTGTCACCTGATCACTGTTCTTACGTAGCGTGGTCGGAAGTGTACAAAGTCATTTGCGTCACAAAAAGAGAGCCCAAACAACTCAATAAAAAAAAACTGGCGAAAAGTCAGCAGTGTCGTGTGGGATGCTCTTTACCAATTGTTATTAATATTTCATTGATAGCTGTTTCTAAAAATAGCAAGAAAATAGATTTTTTTTTTAAATCTATAAACCAGTTTATTTTCTTATTTAAAATAATTTTATTGTAGATATCCTTGTTGGACAAATAGCTTAATATGAAGATTATCTTTCTCTTTCTAGTTCGATTTAATATTAAAATGCCTGGTTTTTACACATACATATGTAACTTAAAACTCAGCCTAAATATTTTATGCTTACTGAATTTCCAAAGATAAATTTATTGAAATGTATAAGAAGTATTGAATTTCAAATGAAATCCAAGGGAGCTGCTTTCGAGCACATCCACACAGGTTTTCTCACGTTTCGCACTTGCAATGTTAATGACTTTTTGGCAATAAACATGACAAGTGCCAATAACGGTTGCTTCTCGTAGCTGCAGCACGGTAACATTTATGATGACACCAGAAGTCACGTTTGTCAAATGTGAGTGTCGTGTACATATGTATGTACAAAAAGGTACCTCTCATTGCTAAATTCTTAGGCATATGTATGCTTGCAAATGTCCATATACATATTTACATGAACGTACACATGTTGCAAAAAAAATTTTGACACCCAAAATGAAAAAACAAAATTATATTGCCAAATTTTTATATGTAGAGTTTTCTCACGAAAAATTTTGCAATACCCTCGAGGCAACCCATGCATATGTAACTATACACTGTGGGGAAAATCTCTAGTCTTGAACAGGTGCGCTTCTAGTACATTTAGAACCCTTACTAGTTCGCGATAAATCTCTTTTGCATGCAAACAACTGGTGAATTTAACACAGCGATGTCGAAGGAATTTGAAATTGTCCCCCGCTGCATTACCTTTTCTATAGTTCAGAGCCAGTCCTAAATTCGACATATGGAATCTAGTTCGCTTTGCACCCGATTTTCTGTAGTTTTGAACCAGTTGTAAACGAAAAAAGTAACAAGATGCAATTTTTAATTATTTGCAGAGAAATGTATTTTCAATCTGAAATCAAATTTGTTTGAATGAATGTAATTTAAATTGTGCATTTGAAAACACGTTTACATACCTTTGGCTGGAGCTGAATTTGCAGAGGTGCTGACTGTTATTGGTTATAGTCCAGAAGGTCCCAAAATGTTAAGATGTTAACACAAATATTAGTTTTGTATTACCAAACTATGAAAAAGCATCTGCGACGTGCAGACTGAAAGCGTATTTGAACGAAAAGCTCGCCAAGCAAAAATCTATTTAAAGTAAACAAGCATCCCTTTTTCAGTAGTTTCTAACTAGTTCAAAATTCGCCAGATGAGATCTAGTTCGTTCTGCATCCCTTTTTCTATAGTTTTGAACCAGTTCTAAATTCGTAATTTTTTATATAGATTTCCAAAATTGTTTTTAAAAGTACTACATATTGCTGCTTTTGAACTGGTGGCGATCTAGTTACTATCGGACTGGTTCGTTTTTGGCGATAAAGATCTAGTACGGAACTACAAATTTGGTTCGCCAGTTCGGGGTTTCCCTACAGGGTACCTAAGTCAGTTTGAGTGTGTGTTTGTATAACTTACTGTGCATATATGTATGTATGTAAGTATATTCATAAGTAAGGCACTGTAGGGAAGGAAACTAACTGTAAATGCACTTTAAACTCACTATTTTTCAATTAGGGGTGACTAAGCCTCGACTACTTCACACTGCTTTTAACTGACTACTTTTACATGATGATGTCGCAAAACAGTTAACCGGTTATTAATAAATTCACTTTTAGTATGCCAATTAATAGAATGTTTTGGGTACTCACGGTTTTTATATTTATTTTAGGTTAACTATTATCTGCATGATAACTATTTAGTTAACATGTATTAAGACCTCTAAAGATGTGCTATTAACATACATACATACATGCATATATACATACATATGTATATTTCGGCCATATTACTGTAAATAAAATAGCTTAAATACATGTTTTCTCGCTTTCAATTCCATAATTGTTTCCATTTTTTCTTTTTGAACAAACGGTTTTTTGTCGAAAGTGAAAATTGTGAAACAATTTTACATATGTACATACACTGCCGGCAAAAAGTATTGACACAGCCCTTTTTTTACAATATATGCAACGATTTTTGTTGTAATATTGTTCCGCAAATTTTTTGTAAAAATATGATTCATTCTACAACAAAAAACATAAAAATATAATTTATAAACTTTGTGCAAAACTCGCGCAAATTCAGCAAATTTCCATGCAAATTTTCAACCTTTCAATCATATTTTTTAGAATTATTTTGAGTATGCAGATTTGTAGCCCAATCAATTCCATTGTAATAAAGTAGAAGTTCTACTAGCTACGAATTATCGCAGTCACTTTCATGCAAAAAAAAAAATCGAAAATACTTTATATGGAAAAATTGCAAAACACTTTCAACAAAAATTTTTCACTTTCGACAAAATCTCAAAAATCAATGCGATTTTTAATCAACTCCGAACATGCATTTTTTATGCTAGAATTGAATGGGCTGCAAAACTGCATACTCAAGAAAATTCGAAAAAATGTCATTAAAAAGTTGAAAAATTGCATGAACATTTGAATTTTCATGAGTTAGTTTAGAAATTATGTTTTTATGTTTTTTGCTGTAGAATGAACGCTATTTTTATAAAAAATTGGCAGGAAAATAGTTCAATACAAAATGATGCACATATTGGTAAAAATGCTGTGCCAATACTTTTTTCCGGCGGTGTACATGCATACATTCATTTGAAATCAATTAAAAGTTAGCCGCAATAAGTTGGCCAAAAATTGGCTATTTTAGTAGTCGACTACGAAATTCCCGACAGGGAGGCCGCATAAATGCACCGGCAATAAAAAATTATTTCTGTTGCATAAACTGATGAAATTCCTATGCTCTTTATCTTTATATGTATGTATGAATATTTTAAAAATCTATTTAGATCGAACATGTGATATAACTTCAACAGCGTGAACGGGGTGAAAGGTCGTCGAAGTGTCAAGTCTTAAAGTATGTAGTCTACTTAAAGTTTAGGCTTGCGTGGATACTACAATTTGGCGATCATTTTATAAGAAAAGTGAACAAAACAGAAGTTAAAAATATATTTACCATTTCAACTGTAGTTTTTGAAGAAATGTTGTGTGGGCGTTTACAAATTGTATATTACATATTACCCTATTCAGATTTCAACTGAGTTTATGTTATACTAAATCCTCTTATTTATCACATTTTCTTCCACATATAAGCGGAGACACTAAAATATATAGTAAAATACTTTATGACATTGTTAACTTGCTGTTATTACCACTTTAGTCTCTGTTGCTGTATGTTTTCTGGTTTATTCGCATTTTTGTTATTTGGCGTATTAAGACATTATAAGCAAAGAAACGAGTTTTAAGTTATTTATATCTACAAACATATATCATATGCGTGTGAATATGCCCATGTATGCGTTTCTAGTTTTAGCGAAGGCGTTGAGCATCATTAATCTTTTGTTGTTTGCATAAATTTAATTAACAGCCAGCCAGCCAGCCAACTCAACTAGTAAATCATTTATTTAAGCAGCGAAACAGTCAAGATACACATATTGACAAAGTTTATTCAAAACTCACTCTAAATTATTATTATTTATTTATGTAATTATTTAAAGAATTTGGGTTTTACTTTTTCATCAGCGCAAATCAATTAGTTCACTTCATATTGGAATATGTAGTATTAGCATTTGGCAAATTTTCGTAATCCGATTCATAAACTAACAGCTCAAAATAAGGATGCTTCAAGGCCTAGCCTTCAGCTTAAAATATTTAATTTACTTATAAGTATGTAAAAAATCAAAATACATAAATATAGAAACTAATGCCTACTTAACATCTATCGTACTGCAGATATTATCGCTTTGAGATTGGTGTATTTAGTCACTAATTTTTCAATTTAAAAATTCACATCAATAAAATAAAAAATAAATGAATGCATACATTTACGACCGTGAACAGTTTTGCGCGCATAAATTTGCCAACAAATTGGTATGTATCCGATTTCAGTTTTTCAGCTAACAGGTATTTGCTATTTGGATTATACTCGGATATGCGTATGTACGTACATACATATGTATGTACATATATGTATCTATTTCTTAGTTTAAAATATGTGTATAAACTTTTTTTAGAAAGAGTAAACATTTTCGAGTTAGCTAAGTTTGACAACTTAACTAGTTGGAAATTACCTCAATAAATATTTGAGTATCGCATTACTAACTCATAAATATGCATAATGTTAGATACTTTAATCTTTGGAATGATTTTTGAGTTCTTGTTTAGGATCAAAAGCAAAGCAATTTCAAAAATTAAGATTATTGCTGCGTGGATAGTTGGTTGGATACATTTGTCAAATTTTAGTTATTTTGAATCAAAAATTCGGGGACACCTTTAGCTACTTGAAAATTTTGTTAGCACAGGCCTGTGATGTTCTCCGCCTTAAACAGCTAATTAGCACTTTGGGTTGGTTTTAGGTACTAAGCTACAAAAAAAAAAAAAAGTTCCATCAGCTAAATTTTCCCAGATAATTCGTTTTCCATTTTCCTTGACGTTATCGCGTATTACTAGCGTTAACTTCGAGTTTCCATTAGCTTTCTGATTTAATTAGTCTCTTTAGGGCTATTTTTAACTAATACTGTGTGTTTTTTTTTAAATAAAAATTTTATTTAAACTAATTAATTTTAGGTTTTTCATGAAAATTATTAAAAATTAAAAAAAAAATGCGAGTCGCCAACAAAAAAAAAACTCGATGTCATAGAAAAAAACAGGTCTGCATTTTAATTTACTTAGATATTTCATATGCCTCAAAGTGACTTGCGTTTGGAAGGTGACATTTCATTCTAAATGTTTAATGAAGACAGTTCTGTTATTCGTCGCTGATGAAAAAAGGTATATCGATTTAAAAACGTGAAAAATATATATAGAAATAACTTAAGAGAGCATTTTTATTTAAAAAAAAAATATGAAAACGCCCCAAGGCATGCCGAGAAATGTGTGAAGTGTACGGTGAGAATGCTGTGAGTAAACGTCAGTGATTGAGAACAAATTTAATAAGCTGATTTTTTCTATTCTTCCTCCAGAGCCTCCTCCTGTTGGCTGATGGTTTTCCCCACCGAGGATTCTGCTTAGCCTGGCTGACTCCTTGGCATTTTCGAAGGATTCGCAAACTTCCTTCCGGCAAGCTTCCTTGTTATCCGGAATAAGCTTTCTATACTTTCTTAAGATTGACTTGTATTGGTCCCAGACCTTACTTCGTTGAAGGTCTTCCTTACCTGCTTCCGAAGTTGTGTTAGGTCGTCATTCCATAAAGTTTTGCGATCTGTCCTTCGGTATGTTAACGAAGTAGGCGTTTCAGCAGCGATATTAAATTCGTCGTCGGGTACTTTCCATATAATCACTTGTGGTTGTTGTGAATTAGTTCAGGCGTTAGGAAAATTATAAAGTTTTCTATTTGCTCACCGAAAACGTGAAGAGATGGATGATGAACTATGAACATACTGTATTGTAGCTTTTACTGTAGGACTAATTCATATATTCTTATGAAACCTAAGGAAATATTATGTTTTTAGAAAATTCCAACATGTAGTGGAAACAGACAACAATACTGAGCAAAATATCTAACCATATCCATACACCGAAGTACATACGTTATTGATTTCCTAACGTGAGTTGCTTTAAGGTGACTGCCTATGTAAGTAAAAATTTATGAAAAAAAGTGAATTACTCTGTACAAGCATAATCACTTTCCTTAACAACTTGACAACTTGTGGCCGAATGTCCAAGAATAAAATCCACATATGAAACATAAGTAAGAAAAACAAGCACCTTAATGTAACCAATTTTAAAAGGATTTCCCCACGCACATACATATGTAAATACACTGCAGGTGCAAATAAAAGTCACATTCGTATTAGCTACGAAAATTTACATTAGAATTACCAATGAACTAAACTATGCCGTGAGGAAGGATCTCCACTTTTTATCTAAATATATGTATATATAGGTAGCTGCACTACTCCTTTCTCTCACTTCCAACGCTACATACCTAAAGTTCTAGATGTCCATGTTTTAAACGCCACTGTATTTCTTTCCGCTTGCCTAGTGTGTCATTACAATCACAAAGCTTCACATGAAAGTGACTTCCTAGCTCCAAAAATCGCATGTGGGTTGTTGTATTTTCAAAATTCAACTACCAAGCAATTTTCTCCGATACGTTCATAGTTTCACTACTGTAAATTTCACATTAACTAGCCATCTTTTCTTCAATCCTATCGAATTACACAGCCCCTTTTGAATTGTGGTAGTATTGCGTTTTCATTGTTTCCATTCCGCAGGATTAACTTTAAATTTGGTCGACCGCAATTTTCGTAGGTCTTTTATACAGCGGCTTTACATGAAATGTCTTGCAGTTTTTCAGGGATTTAGGCGGTAGTAAGCGAAAATTCGCAGTGAGAAAATTTTAGTAAAATGTGGTGAATGAAATGTGATACATTATGGCAATATGGTGAAGAGCGGCCGCGGAGTTAAAGCTTTGTACTTATGAAGACTGGAATTTAATTTAGAGACATTTATGTTACATATGTATGTATAAACATTCACACATCTCTATGTATGTAAGAAAATAACTTGTGCAGAAACGAACATAAAAATCTGATCAACATGGATGAAGGGGCGCCCGTTTTAAGTATATTTTTTTTAGAGTAGAATCTATAAACATAACTTAAGGCCAGCATTTGCCCCATCCAATTAGTTCGTAGGTGTTGACTTATTTCAAACTGCCCTCTGGATGCTTCCAGAGAACCGTGACTTTTAAGTCCTTGGAAAATATGTCGAAAAATTATATAATACATACATTATTGTGCTATGCCAGTAAGTAAGTAAATTCAGACATTATTTCTACAGAGCTGATTCATGGAATATGTGTCAGAAATAAGTTTCATGCACTCTCAAAAACTTAATCAATTGTAAAATAAATCCTTGAAATTGTATAGATATATTTTTATTATATCGTCACCCTTTATCAATTTTGAGTTTTTGGGTTGACTTGACTAACCTTTGTATGTTCTATGTTATACCAAAACCCACAATACCAAGCGTACACGGAACCGACATATTTTACAATTTCAATTGCATAAATGTAGAGTTAAGTCTCGTAAAAAAAACTTTTAAACTTCATTTCCCAAAATTTAAACTTTTTCACATTCATGCTTCTGGCATACGGGCGACGGTATAACAATTTCCAAAAGGTGGCAAATTGCTCTGAATGTCAAGTAAATATAAAAAAAAAATTCTTCGCATGAGATTATAATTTGTTCTCAATATTTGTATAGACATCCGTTGTTTAAAACATATAAATGAAATAAATTAATTAACTATCATTGCTGCTCCGCCCGCTCAATGTATGGCCTTCCTCCTCTCTGGCGATAGAATTTATTTGGAAGTTATTTCATGACATATGTAGCTTTCATAGATTTTATTTTGAATTAACTTCCATGGCAGATTTTTCAGTTCATCATTTCCAGTAATATCACTGGAAGTCGTTACCTTGTTACCCTTAGAGATGTGTGTACCTTAACCATTATTTAAAAAAAATCAAATTGACTGCACACATATGTATGTATTTCTACCTTCCAACCCAATTACCAGAACCCATGCCGTCAACTTTATTGGCTTTCACATCCTTTTATTCATCAGTTCAATAGTGTCAAGAAGCTTTTGGTAACATTTTTTCCAGGGCAGACAAACCACAGTTATTAGGCTTAATGTGCTGCAATCCAATACATATGTATGTATGTAGATAAGATTGTGGGTGATTGTCGAAAGGCTGACATACCCATGACGGTTACCCCATATTCGCATAATAATAAAGAGTTCATTGCTTGCTAATCACTTCCTTCCGTCAGGATTCCCCAAATTGTCAGACAAACAAAAAAAATCTACAGACATATGTATGCATGGATACATCATCAGTATCACAGATATGTAAATATGTATGTATGTAGATACTATTGTATGTACATGAAAGACATACAAGAATTCATATACATACTCTTTAAGGGCTTGGACATTTAGTGGTTTCTTTAATATGTCTTCGCTCGATTGTGGTTGAAAAATCAATTACACCAACAATAAACTACATAAATGCTGACAAAAACAGTGGCAGGGCGTGAGGAAAAAGTGCGGAGGTCATCACCACAACAGTGAATGATATTATAATCATAGTGGTTTGCAAGTGTAGTAAAGATGCAAGTACTCGTCAGTTTATATACATCTATGGGCGTGAATAATCAATTTGTTTTTAGTTTTGATGGGACTGACCAGCTAAATTTTGTTGGTGTAAATACGTTTTGTGTGGTTGCTTGTTTGTTAAAGGGGGGAATTTCTATAATTTATTGACTGGCAGTTTGCTTTCCTTTACTGCACACACATATGTATGTACATACCTAAAGCCCTTATACTTCATATCGAAATTTGTGTGAAGCTTCTTCTTAAGCTTTTTGCTTAAATATTGAATGTGGTGCGATTTGTTGTGGGTGTTGCCTCCGAACATCGATGTTTATGTACCTATGTAATTGCTGGCGGCAGGGTGGATACTTATTTTGAGTGAATTTGATTTGAATTGACAACTTTTTGGGAATTATATACAATTTCCTTCAAATACTTGATGGAGGCTTCCGTTTGCTGTGTGTAAATTGACTAGATGATAAATGATGAATGTTGGAATTATTGTGGGGCAAGTGAAGGATATTGATTGCAGAGGGTGGACTCGATTAAATTATAGGGTGTTAAAAAAATGTATATGCAAAATAACAAAGAAAAACGGTAGCCTTACAAATCTTTCTTCCATAACGCTCACCACTAATATTAGCTTTGTTCCACACGAATTCCGGGCGTTTTCGGTAATTAGCGCGTAGAAATAAGTAACTCTCTCGCAAGTATCAAAAATGTGTCAAAACATAGCAAAAGTGCCCAGAGCGTGAGGAACGCAAAAAACACAATTCGTGACCGGAATCAACAAATCAGCTGTTTCACTTGTTTTTGTTTTTGGCGATTTCAAACACTTACTGCTCTGTGAGCAGCTGTAATATTTGCTTTATTTTCGGAGAATCTGAAAGAAAAACAATGATTTTATATGTATTTATCTTATATGGTTAATAAAATTAGCAAATAAATACTTACACTTTTTGAAACTTTAGTGGCATTTTATATTTTTGTTTTTTTGTAAAATTTGCTTTCGGATATAAACAATCAACAGCTGTTTTAGGAATTTGACTTCTTGACTTTGGCTGTTTCGGGCACTAGGAAGAAGGCATTTACGATCCCAAAGTAAAAAGTATTCGCTCTCTACTACCCATTTTTCTACCGAGAGGAACGCTTTCTGCGCTGTTTTGGGTATACCGCGGGCTCGTATGGATCAAATCTATTATCATTCACAATCTCGTTTACATTAAAAATTACAATTCACAGTTTCGTTTTGTATTAAATATGAAATATAGGTTTGTTCCTTTACTTAAATGTAAACGGATTAAGTATCAAAATGCTGGCAGACGTTTGGTTCCAAAAGCATTTTTAATGTTGAAATTGTATCTACTTGAAATCACTGATTACTGATTACTTCTGTTTTCTAAAATCTATAAATAGGGTTGGATTTTATATAAAATCTTTAGATAGGGTTTTTATTGTTGACTTCTGTGCTTATTTTGGCTATGAAAATATAATACATCTGTGGGTCGAAAGCAGCACGCATCCCGTAAGTCGGAGAAGCTCTGCCATACCATTCAATTATTGCAGACAATCAATGCTTCAATAACTCCATTGCTAAGGTTGGCAATTTCTCGTTCCCATACTTTTGTTGCTGCTACCAATGCCCACTGACGAGCTTTTGTGATATAAATGCACCTAAAACGAGAGAACCCTGTATTTATAAAAGTAAATTAATTCACAGATACAAATCACTTGTCAAATGAAAGCTGTACATTTGTGCAATGCCTTACAAATATGAAATTCTCCCTTGGGCCACTATAGGAAAATAATTCTTGTAAAGAAAAAAAATAATAAACTTGAAGCCAGGTTAGTGGGTGAAAGGCACTTACATACATACAAATGTACATATACTCGTACATACATATGTACAACGCCACTTTTGTTGAAACTTTTGCCAAGAAAATCTCCTCTACAAACGTTTGTGTAAGACAGTCAATGCATTGGCCAGCTAGTGGGAAGACTTTGAATGACTTGTGAAAATCCGCAGGCCAATAAACTGTTGATACAACTGACGTGTGGCATGTGATATTCATTATATTCATTAGATGATACACCATCAAAGGCAAAGCGCCGGCAAAAGAGGCAACAAATACCAACGTCAAACCGACTGGCACACCCAATCACTCAGCTACTGGTCATCATCAGCATATAAATATTTCATGAGGTAATTTAATAAATTGAATTTCTGCTAACTTGCAACAGAAACAGCAACAAAAAGACAACAAAAAACATAGCACTTTTTATTTGATCTTAAAGTGAAAGACAGTAGCCATTGTAAATGCAACATTCTATAACCCTTTTGTATGGCTACCTTTCAGCTCCCGCTCAACCCCTCTTTGATAACTGTGCTTTTGCAACATTCTCATTTAATTACACTAGAAAAAGTGCGAATATTAATTTGTGCACATTTTCACTTAGCCAACGCGTGGAATGTCCCCAAAGGAACTTTAGGGACCACTCGATAAGCTGCGTTTCCATTACTAGCGCAAACAGCGTCTAGGTGAATGTGCAACGTGGCCACTTACATAAATACAAATCTATATAGACAACATACAATGTGCATTTAAGTATTTGCGAATGCATATGTCGCATGATGCAGCGCGTTGATTGTACTGTTACCAGCTACGCCTGTCAGCCAACCGAACGAACAATGAATGCGCTGCGTAATGTGACAATCAGTGTTGTCATTTGTTGCAACGGTTGGTTCTCCGCGACGCCGCATCACGCCACACCACGTGTCATTTTAGCGGCAGGCATCGAATGATTTTCACTTCCACCGCCGCCATTCATTTGCCCACTTGACGCATCACAGCCACAGAGTATGGAATGTGTGGATGCCGCAATAATGTTACTCCCACAAACACACCGCACAACTCTCTACTTACTTGCATTTGATTTTTTTTGATGCTACCAAGTGGCATCAATGACTCGTTGCATTGCATACTCGCATATACATATGTATGCATACTCGGTTGCGAAACGGGTGTGTGCTCAACACGTGCGCCGCTAATGATTGTTGCCGATTGCAACAAATTGCAATTGCATCGCGTTGCACAGTAGCTGTTGCAAGTGCAGTGACTCGATGATGACTCTCTGATTGGTTTGGTTTCTTGCAGCAAAATGTTGGTAGGGTTGTTGGTGGCTGTTGGTAATTAATGTACCTGCCGACGGCGTAGAAATTAGGTGGCGAGCCGTGGGGCGTATGTGTGGAAAGTAGCGGAAAAAATTTGCGGCAACCTCAATGACAATCGAGAACTATGATATTCTTGATTGTGCGGCACGGTAAGAATAATTGATAAAATTTGTTTAGCAAAATGAATTAAGCAAGGAAATATATAGGTACAATTTATGTGCATTAGGGTGGTCAAAAAAAAAAAGTTATGTCGCAATTTTAATGCTCTCACCCCCCAAAATCAAAAAGTATTTAGAGGCCGCTCCAAGCGCTAAAAGTTTTCAATGTATTTTGAGCATATGGGGGAATAAAAAATTTTCGTTGAAACGGTATAGAATTCTTGAAAATCAATATTTTTCTATCGGAAAACTCAGGTTCTCTTCAGGAGACTTTCAATAGTAATACCCAATTGTATATTTAACCATTTTTTTAATATTAACGATTTTTTACTGGTACCCCTATTCCATTTTTCGGGGTTTTTGGGGATTTTTTATTGCCGATTTTCGCTATTTGTTACGTTTTTTTTTAAGTTTTCTCGAAATCTAGGAGGTATATTGGCCCAACTGACTTCAAATTCGAATTCTGCGGGTCGAAATACATAACCATAGGTAGGTCCGGTCCAGGCATGGGCAGAGAGTTAGCAGGTGCTAAAAGAGCGTAAGCGTCGCGTGTACGTATACAAGCGAGAGCGCAGCGATGAGAACACGACAGCATGCAAAATGAATTAGGCACACTAACACACTCTCACTTTAAGCTCACGCTTGTTTGTGGTAGTGCCCACCTCTGGTCCGGTCAAATGCATATCACACTAATTTTTTTTTGTACGGTGCACCGGCACCTGCTGCAGTGTATTCCAGGCGGAAGTGGTTGCTATCAAGGAGGCGGTGGAGTCACTGCTCAGGAGTGCGACGACAGCCAGGGAGGTGGCCAAGCGGCTATCAGGGCCTATATGTGCGTTGAAAGCAGTGATTGGACTTATAAATAAATAATATAAAAAAACTTTTTAATATACAACGCTTTTATAAATGGACTAAAAAGTAGAAAATAATATTTCTCAGTCCCATAGAATTTGTTTTGATAACTTTTGATTTTGAAATTTTAGCAAAAGTCATTTTAAACAATCTATGAAATTGAAAATGAAAAACGTGGAGCGCATGCAATACAAAGCATTCGATTTAATTGACAATAGTCAAACTACATAACGTAGACCTAAAATTTCTACAGCGAAAGTAGAACTTTGAAATCGATTTTAAGCGGTCGTTATTCATATACCCACATACATACATACATATATTACTTTTCATATCAATTCAAGTGTATTACATGCGCCCCACGCTTTTCATTTTCAATTTCATAGATTGTTTATAGACTTTTGCTAAAATTTCAAAATCAAAAGTTATCAAAACAAATTCTATGGGACTGAGAAATATTATTTTCTACTTTTTAGTCCATTTATAAAAGCGTTGTATATTAAAAAGTTTTTTTTATATTCTTTATTTTCTACTTTTTAGTCCTGTCTGAATAAAATTTTGCAATAGATATTAAAATAATTCAACGATATTAATAGAAAGGTGCACACACATGCATTTACATATGTATGTACATACAAACGAGCACCAATTAATTTTATTTAAAGAAATGGCGTGTCGTCTATTTCCGCTGTAGCAAACGTAAAACATAGGGCGACATCTAGATGTCATCTACCTCGCCCTATTCACTACAGATGTCGCCCTATGCACTATGCTTTTTTATAGGAACTTTTCAAAGCAAAGCTTTATGGTGTCGGACACACAACATTGAAAGTTTCTGGATCCACAACATTGAAAGTTTCTGGACACACAACATTGCAAGTTGATAAAAGCGTTGTAATAAAAAGAAATTGTGTGGTAGAATCTGGAAAAATGTGGTAGATCTCAGGTTTTGGATCAAACTTTGTACAAAAAGTAAAAATATTCTGCTAGCTTTCACCTAAATTTCAAACATTTTAATTAGAATCTAAAACAAAATTAATTTTAGTATAATAAAGTGCAAGATTAAAGTTGCTAAAAATTACGTTGAGGTTTGGCAATTTTTTTCCTTGACAGTGTAAAGCAGTTCCTTCCATATCAAGATATTTTTCGAACATATTTTGAAAGATTTATGCAACCTTCCGGAGTGCTGCCAGCTTTTTTTTTATCACATTACGATGTAGAGAACAAATGTGTTAGAAACTTTAGATGCACTGAAATGTGCTAATACTTTCACAAAAATCGCCGTTTTTTTTAAATTTCGCTATTAATTCTTTTTATAAATCATATATTTTGCAATTTAACACAATAAAACCACGTTTCCTGTCGAAAAATTTAATATTGAGAAAATTTACTATTTTACAGTTAATTTTATCCTCCCATTCTGCCTGTTTTTAGGGTTTAGTATTGGACAATTTTTGCTCTTAAAATTAAGAAAATTATGTCGAGCAAAAATAAAACTACTCAAAAACGCGAATTTGTGGTAGATGTCAGACCTTGTGTGGTAGATAAGGAATGTCTGATCTCTCTGTCAGTTGCGTGGGAATACTTCTGTATTAGGCTCATTTGTACACTCAGGTCCACAGCGAAATTGTGGAGAACTGTGTGGCTGACGAATTGGCAAGGAAAGGTAGACTTGAAATGTTATCGCCGGATAAAAGCGGCTGGGGGTGCCATTGATCACCTGTTGTACACTCTTGGATAGATGGGCCCAGCAAGCGCTGAAAGAAAACCAGGACATGCGCGATTGCAAGGTCCTCACACTTACAAAGCTATAGCTCTTACTCTTGGTGGGGGTTTTAACGGGTCACTGTTTAATCGGTTATCATGTAATAAGATTCCCCCGTCGCAGTTGCCTGGTAGAATACGAGGTGGAATCACCTCGACACTACCTTTTTAGATGCCTAGCGTTTGCGAGGCTAAGATTGAAATACTTTGGTTACCATAATCGGTTTGTAATCGGTAATTGGTTTACATAATCGACTCGAGGCTTTTTATCGATTTAGAATGTGGTATCACAAAGGACAATCTCTCAATTTGTAAGTGAGTCCCTGACACATGGGGCTGCCAGTGGCAAGACTTTACTCTCCCAAAAGCGAAATGGGTAACCTTTATTTATAAAAAATATATGTCTACCTTTTATAGAACCATATTGTAATTTAAATTCCAAAGGCTTCAAATTTTTAACATAAGATGCCTTCTTTGTATACAAATACTTTTTTTCATATTTTCAAAAGATTTTCCCAAATTATGTTTAGCTATAAAATCACTCTATATGTAAATAGTATACATACTTTTGTATTTATATGTACAACTTCCTCTTCCTTAAATTATGTTGTCAAAACTTTTTTTTACTTTGTAGGTAACAACCGCTGTCAAATTTCCCCTGCATGCGCTCTAATGCTCACCCACGCATTCCACACCCAAATTTATCGCTTGTACAAGTAATTATAAAACAATTAACTTTTATGTTAAACAAATAAGCGCATAGCATAGTCAGGATAAAATCGGTCGCTCATAAAATATTTTACCTGCCTACATTCTTATCTCTATTAGAATGCTTGTAATTGCCCATCTACATATGTATGTACATTTGTACCTCCATATACACACATATAATGCACAACACCTTTTGTTTCCGATGGGCACCGGCGAGTGCGGCTTTTTTTTTGTTTGTGACAAAGTGTCTCCTTTCTTGCAACTCGACGAGAATTTCATGCTTCTCTGGCCAGGTGTCATTTACACCAGAAAAAAGGTCGAGATATGAGGTGGCGGCATAATTTAGCCTTATCTGCTTTTAAATCACTTGGGCGGCACGTATTTATTTGGTAGCAATGTTTGTGCGTAAATGTGCACACACTTGAAGTTAATTACTTTCTAATCGAACAACCCCCAAAAAAAAGTTTTGTACTTAAAAGTTATGTTATAGCGGAGAGTGCGTCCACCATTTCCTGTATGTATTATTTCTTATAAGTATTATTCTAGTTTCTTTAAACAAATATTTGTAACAAATACTTTTTCAGTAGCGCTGAGATGAGATACGCATTTTCGGGAATTTCTATATCAATCTATCTCTTCTTGACTGTTTGTTAGCGCCATAATCACCTGTTTCTTCTTACTGCCAAGTACACCTCTACATCTTCTTGCTTCGTCAGAATGGATACTTATACGTCCATGCCAGAAAAGTATGGGAACGAAGTGGCGTACGTAACATAGAGGCGTCACAATGAAGATGTTGCGAATGTAAACAAATATTAGTTATTCTTTATTGCCCCCTATATGTACAACAGTGAGTATTGCCAGACTAAGGTAAGGCAAACGTTCGTATAGTAATAATGTTTTTTATGGACAAATCTCAAAATTAAACTAGTAGACATGAAAGAAGAAAATATGTACTACATATAACTTTAAGGCATATTTTCATTATTTGATTTTGATATGTTCTTTTTGTCAATCAATTGAAATGAAACCTATTGCGATATGTACCTATTAATTTTTATTAATTATTTCAAATAATACTAATTTCCTTCACTCTCAATATTTTTCTCAGAGAGATATACTTTGCATCATTGGGAACAAACTTCTGTTATAAAACTGTCTGCCTATGTTTGCCTTCTTCCGCTATTTATAGTCGAAGTTTAAAATCCTTAAGAAGAGATATCAAGGAGATATGTTCAACGTCTAAATGTAAGGAGTGTCGCTGCTCGCATAATTGAAAAGCTGTAAGTAGTACTTAACAAAAAAACTCGCCGCATCACTAGTTTTTTCAAACTTTTTTCTTCATCTGTAAAACTAACTTGAAAATACTTATAAGAAAACGAATGCCGAAACGTGCACTCAACAGTCAAAAGCCTTCATCGGAGGTGGGTACCGAGAATCTTCGGAGGATGCTTTGAAGGACTATGAAAGTAGACAATCAATACTATCAGTTCAGCTTCGAATGTACCGCATTCTCTTTCTTATATTTCTAAGTTATTTGTCAATTAAAGTTAGAAGAGCATCAAAATTTTAGCAACTGAAAATCGTCCATAATTCGCAAACAAGAGCCAATCTAAAAGTGGGAAGGGTATATCCGACTCGCCGATCTAAATATGTCATAGAAATATGAATGCCGTTCAGTGATCAGAACACTTTACGAGACGCTCCCACCCTACACCCAGAAAAAGGTTTAGTTATAATAACCAAGATTTGGTTATAGTGATCAAGTGGCATAGTTGGATATGGCGAAATAAATATATAGTTCACGAAAGTCTGCAATTTACTTAAGACTTCTAGTTGGGACAAATGTATATTTGTTAATAATTACAAAACGACTACCTTGATTGGACAATATTGTTAGTTGAATAAAATCATTGTTGAGCAAATATAAACAATGCTTTGGTTGATACAAGTTTTCAATTAATCTTGTGAACTTGCCGTAGACTTGAATCAGCTAACCGTTTATTATTGGGAAAAAGTTTCAGTTTGACACAAATAAAAATTTACTCGATGTTTGTTGTGTTTACTTTCTTCTTTTATTTGCATATGTTAAGCATAAAAATACGTACATATTTACATAAGTTAGTTACTAAAGTAAATAATACATATGTATATGGTGGTAAGAATTTCCTAAAAAGCAACGATGAAACAGGAGCAGTCGTGCGAAACCCCAGGTCAATATCTGCTGGAAGTATACTGCTTTGCTTTTTCCTTAGCTAAATAGACACTTTCAAATTATAATTCACATGAATTATATATCCACTGAAAAACCCCGGTTGGCATCGAACTTTATATTTTTAATTAAACTTTAAACTATGCGCGCACCGAAACAACCCGCGATGATAGCAAAACTGAAACTGTGACAAACAAGTATGGGCATGTCATAGCACACATGGCGCAGCGATCGACATGCCATAGCTTACTGAGCGCTCTGGGACCACATGCGTGTTTCACCCATATACGAACAGCGGTAGCGGAGCAATGATTTCCACGCACAATGCAATGGTCGGCATACTAGCGCATTCAAACGATTCAATAAGTGGGACTGTGTGCATTGCTCAGCTGGCGCTCTTCGTATGTGCTCAGAGAGCGCTCAGCATTCTTTAGGGGTGGCTCACAAGCATGAATATGTTCCACTCTCAAACCAAATCGTGGTTGTCTCAACTAAGATTTGGTAACTATGACTAAACCACGTGTTGAAAGAAAGCTTATCTGCATTAGCAGAGCTTAATAACATCCTTTTATGAACCACACGTTAAGTTGAATGGAATTTGTAGAAATATGCTTCAAAGAAATATTTATTAGTATTAACCAAACCCTTCAACTAAATTAACGATTTGTTACAACCTAGATGAATATTAGAAGCTTTAATATATTTAGTTATAATAACCAATCGATGGTAATAGTTCCCAATCCTTGGTAACAGTTCCCAAATATTGTCAAAATTCGGGAACTAAATATCTTTAGTTGTCGAAACTAATCCTTTTTCTCAGTGTAACATTGTTCGAGTTAGTTACAAGAGTTATATCTATAACTTCCTCCCACACGAGTAAACAACTTTATTCGTCGGCAGACTGCTACCGCCCTCGGAGGGAGTTTTGTTACCGCATCTCCTTTTTTGCAGCTAGGAGCTTTCTCGCGGAGTCGCTCATACTTTCGTACGATGTAGGCATGCTTCTTCTGAAGAGCCTCGTCTCTTGGCGGGGTCGAGCTCTCGCAATTTCGTGAGGAATTGACGAACGCTTTTGTACCTCATGTTCCTCTTTCGCTCCTTGTCTCTCTCTTTGTCGGTTTTGGCAAGGCCTCGAAGCACCTTAGCTCCTACGGCTGCAGCCGGTCTCTCAGAATCATGCGATCCCAGACTGAGCTAACTCAGCGGTATGAAGTCTGTCAATTGCGATATTCCTCATCACGAATACAACAGTGAATGGTTGTGGAGAGCACGGGAGGTCTACTCGCCACTTTCAGATTGGCACCTCTGTTGCCTTGCCAGTACCTACTTCCAGGTGAAATTAGTCCTGTGGGTCAGACGCAGATGGAGGCGGCGTCCCTTTGGGGAACAGACGCTTCTGGATTTTGTACGTGCGTTTTCCAGAATTTCTTAAGCTTTTTGGTTTTGTTTTCCTGCCCGTTTAGCCTTTTTTCTGGCACTACTGGTGGTGACTGATCAAAAGAAATGCTCAAAAGGTTTCTCCCATGTGATATATTTTTTCGATGCGGAGCCAACTATATACACTTGTGAATATTTTAATGTTGAAAGCTGGTAGTTTTACTAAAATATTTGGTTGTGTTAGGCAAATTTGGTATGGCTTAATTTATTAGCGAAGGTTTCGTGGCACGAGCAGCGCATTTAATTATGATCCAAATGCCAAAGAAGCGGCATCAGAGCTAATTGTTCTACTTTACCTATGGGTATGAACGAATATAGTACGACATTTTGAAGGAACGTTGACCGGAATGACAGTACTTGGCGATGGAAGTCTTCCCTTCGCTACAAGCCCTCCATCTAACTTATGTACGTAGGAGCTTCCACAGCTGGTTCTAAGTTCTTCTTATCTTCAATCGTCCAACCCAGCTCTAGGGTGACATTACCCCCGTCTGCCTCTGCTATAACGAGAACATAAACCAACACCTTCACCGTTAATTAATCGAATATTTCAGGTGCATGTCCTCCTTTAAACCTCTGCCGCTTTATCATCAAGTTCCCTGTAATTTCAAACCTTGTAATTTCTAGTTTTTCTCTTCAACACTTGGTTACACTTTTCAACAAATTGACTACGGTATGGATATGTGGATATAGTGCAGAGCATTTCCAATCAATGCGTGACCAATATCAGCTACAAAATTTCACACGCACAAGCAAAGTAAGTTGAGTAACTGAAAACGAATAATAAATCTACCCAAATTTCTTTTGCCGTTAGCGCATCGTAAAATCTTTATAAGCAATCTATGTATGTATATACAGCGTTTCTAACACTTTCCAACGATTTCAACGCTGAAATTCAAAACCAAACACATTCCAAGCGATAAACCAAATACTAATGAAGGAATGTTCAATTTATATTGTGTATAAGTGGCCAAAAGTGCGTGACAATTTCGCCGACAGCTTGAAATTCCCATGCAAAAAAAAAAGAAGAAAACTATCTAGTCACACACATACATACGTATACATAAGTATGTATGTAGTTGGTAGGTGCGTTGAATTGTACGTATTCGATTTACGCACTCCTCCAATGATGCGTCTGCATGCATAACAAATTGGTAACATATCGCTTTCGTCGATGGCAGCTATTCTCCTCCCTACTCTTGCCGACGCGCTACCAATTCAGTCATGCGCGTTGCCGCCTGGGTTATGTGAGCACAAATTCATTTGCCGCTGTCACACTGACAGCTATTCCCCAATTCTATGTACGGGTACTGGCCATTGCTCGGCAGCCTAGCTGGAAAATATGTACATATATATATTCGTATATTTACATTGTTGTAGTGGCACTTATGTAGCTCCAGCATTAACCTCAATCAAACTTCAGATGCATTGACGTTGTTGGCGCTGAGCTGCCTTAGCCACAAATGCACTTGAGTGCATTGCCAGTAACGAATTCATTTTCATGGTCACTCAAAAAACGAAATTGAAAAATCGTTAAGTACTTTCATTGCCTTTCTTGTTATTGTTTTTGTAATCTCTAGTACATTTTGTCGATTTGGTAAGCGTTATACAAATACGGCTTTCGAAAAGCTAAATAGGGACATACAGAATAACACTCGAGCACATATAAATGTGTGTATTTTTGTTGTGAAATTGTAGCCTTATTTTTGTTTTTGTATTTTTGTAAGGATGATTGTGTGTCTCAAGTGCCAATATGTTGTTGTTGTTGGCATCGGTTGCTTTGCCGGCAATTAAACTCGACGCGCTAATCAGTCGTTCTCATTGTAGCCCCATTCTCAGTGTCCATGGTGTTCGGTGCTGGCGGTGCCGTTGGTGCTATTGTCGTTGCCCTTGCGCGTGCGTCTGGTTGCTCTTTCACAGATATCAGATTTTTACGATGTGTTGATGGATGACTTTGAGATCAAGCTGTAACAAATCTACATACATATGTATGTATGCTAGTATTTTTAGAGATCGTTAGTTGCGAAAGAAATTGATTTAAGACTTGTAAAAGTATACAGAATTTACTGCCGGCATGCCCTCTAGGAAATATCTTGACCAACGGAAACGATATTTTACAACTATGACTTGGTTTTATCTGTCCATCACAAGAAGCTTTAGCAATAGCTTAAGAGCTTTAAGATTCAGACAAGAAGGAGTTTCGAATTGTTACTGTCGTTACTGTGAGCTGGACTAAGAAACTAGACTTAGAAATATCCAACAAAGAGTTCATGGAATTCTCGTGCACGGGGGGGGGGGGGGGGTGTATTCGGTCCATAATAATAATAATGGCATAGCTTTAGCGACTGGAAAGATGGATCGTCTATGGAATTTACTGTAAATGAAGTCCAAATTTTTTACCACATTTTTGAGTAGCGGAACACGAAAGTCGGGAACAGCGCCTTCCATGATTCTCTACCTCCGTAACTGCTCAAGCCATCTCCTCAACTTGTTCGTTTGTAGGCAACTCGCCTTCTAACATATATCCGTGAATAGCATTGTGTCCCGGGGTCCAGTAAATACTAACTATGTTTAGAAGGATATTAGGCTCACAGCCACTTCAGTCAGGAATTGAGGGTCCAATTCAGCTTCCGTGTTTTGATAATCGCAGCTTCTGTGCTCCACTCCAACACTTTCCAGAATGGCAGCCTGAAATTTCCAAATTGTTCGCAGTCCTAAGTCGCATATCGCTTATAGCCGGGGCGTTTTTAATTTAGGTGTCTATGGGTGAAATGTCTAAGCGAATGCGAGTGCGAGGCATCTATTGGCAACGACACACAAAAGGCCTATATCGGCCAGAGATAATAAAAACGGACTAGTAAGTTCTCAAAAAGCAATTACGTAAATTCATAACAAAATATCCAACTAAGACAAATCAAAAATAATAGTTCCAGCTACGAGGAACTGCCAATACAGCTTCAGCTATAGATAAACTTCCACTCGGCCAAGTGGACGCTTCTCTGGATGGTATCCGTTTTCGACGGCAAAAGTCCTGTTTGTCTTAGCCCAGCTTTTGCTACATAAACCTAATAAAAGAAGATTTCAGTGCAACTACATCCCATGCACAAACTTAGTATCAAGGTATAGCAAATGTTTTCGTATTTTGTATCTTCATTATCTTCCAAATTAGATAATTGTGCAATAAAAGAGCAGGGTACATCAAATTTTATCAAAATAAGATTTTTAACATTAGCGCCTATTTTGTTGAGGGTGGTAGATGACAACGTTAACCGATTTTCTCATTCTTTTAGATTTATTCTTTTTTTAGTAAAACCAACATGAACTATGAATTTAATCAAAAATTTGATAACATTTACCATTTCCGCCCAGCCAAAAGTGCAGGGGGCGTGGCAGTGCGTCGACTTTTACCAATTTCCACATTTCTTCATTCCTGAGTGCAGGAGAGGAGTCTGTAAAAAGATAGGCAAACCGCGGCATCCCGCAAGGTGGCGTCCTTTCCCCTCCTTTGGAACCTGATGGTGAATACTCTTCTGTCACGGTTACGGGGCACAGGTTGTTCGGTGTTTGCTTACGCCGATGATCTTGCCCTGATGGCATTTCGTAAGCACACCCAAGTACTATGCGACCTTGTCCAATGCGCTTTACGCTTTGTGGAAACCTAGTCCAAGGCATCTGCTCTTAGTGTCAAGTCGGAAAAACGATCATGACAAACAAACTGACAAAGCCTGAAAGGGTAGAGTGCATGATGCTCATGTGGACCTAAATAGTAAACTACAGGAAGGCTGTGAAGCTATCAGACTACACCTGTTGATCAAGTGAATTGATACGAGCTTCGGATAGACAAGAATTCTGGAAGATCTCCGAGAAGAGTTCAGGCACCTGGAATACACAGTAGCGCCCACTAGACCAAGGAATCATTTCCAAAGAAGGATCCACTACAGGGGTTATTGGGAGGAGGATTCTGTCCAGATCTCCTACTCTGATTCATCAGCAGTTTACACCGATGGCTCCAAGTTAGGGAGAGGGGTCTACTCGTATGAAATCTCCGTTAGCCTAAGCTTCCGTCTGCCATATGTCTGCAGCGTTTTTCAAGTTGAACTTACAGCAATTAACGAAGCTACAAGATGGCCCATCGATTCGTCTATTAATTTCTATGCAAAAGCTATATTTTCTGACTGTCAGGCGACTATCCAAGCACTTAATTTATTGAATGTAGACACACTCTAACTGTACTGGTAGTGGGATGGGTCACTCATGTCGTATGAGTTCCAGGCCATAGATACATACCGGGAAACTGTTCTGCAGAGGACCTAGCAAGCAAAGGAACCTTATTGTCTGCAATCAATATCGCTTGAAAGGGCATTCCGCTACTACTACTGGAAAAAGTCTTTATCGAACGGGCAAACACAAAGAGCACTCTCAAAATTTTTCTCAAGAAAGTAAAACACCGAAAATTTTGTTTAATGAATTTTTATTATTTTTTTATTTAATAATTTTTTGTGTTTCCTTTTGGAATATTTTCATTCACACGTAATATTTTATTTTTCTCAATACGCAATAATTAGCTTTAATGTGTATGGATTTTAGGTTTTAAGTTACTTACAAGCTTGTTTTATACATAAATATTTAGATTTTCTTAATTTTTTTCCAATAAGCAGCTACTTTAAATTTACTTAATTTTTTCTTTTTTAATACAATTACCTTTTTAGTAGTTACAATACCGTTTAGCAGCTCTAAAGCAATTTTACAATTTTTTATGTATGCATTTGATTCATTACATTACTAGTAGAAACTGCAAAACGCGCCTCGACATGGAGCAAGGCAACGCTCGCATTTCTAAAACACACTGAGATACGTTTTTGAACAAACAACACATTTTGCGTAAATTTACAAAAGCTTAGCAAATAAAAGGGAATACTACTCAAATTTACAAGGTATCACGTCCCACTGTACGGTGGTGTGCCAGCCATAATTGTCTTGCTGATACTTTTCAGCAAATATTTGCACAAATTTGATATGATTTGAAAACAGAATTTACAAAAGCTCATCGGAGAATGTGGATTCTAATGCGCCAATGCATGCAATTTCTCACAAATTTTCGGAGAAAGGTTGGCGCTTTAGCAACACATTCCCCGCCGTTCACGCGCACAAAGCAACAAAAATTTAATTTCTCAATTGTAATTAACTACTTAAACAAATTTTATTATAAATTACTACAGAATAATTTAATTCTCTTCTACAATTAGTTTACAAAAACCCTCTGCTTGAACCTTCATTTTCCGTTTAATACTGCTTTTGGCTCCAACATCAACACAACAACAACAACAATACAATCAT
>NW_023458560.1:16567575-16568511 GCF_013731165.1 Rhagoletis pomonella
GGAGTAAAAAGGCTCACTCTCCCAAACGTACGCCACATACACTCCTCGTCATTTGAATAGCTCAACTTTTTAATCTTTAGTATTTACACTTTTAATTTTGTTTATTTAATATTCATTACATCCGATTTTAAAACTTTATACAGAGTTAAAAAAATGTCAACAAAGGGGTACAATAAAGTGCAAGTTTCAAGTGTGTAAAATAGCGGTGATTTCTGACAATTTTTTTGGTAGTAGTGCTGCGCATTTTCTCTCATACAAAGTATGCTCGACAAAACTTTTATATGGAATAAAATGCGCAGCACTGCCAATAAAAAATAAATGAATTTGAAAAATCGGGGCTGTTTTAGAGTCACTTCAAACTTGCACTTAATTACACTATAATTGAATGGGCTACAAAACTGCATATCAGAAATTTTTCTAAAAATATTATTTACTTATTCACTGCAGGTCATTAGGATCCTATGTTGACCTTTTTTAAGAACTGTTTCCAGCTCTCGAGAAAAACGAAAAAATCATACAAAATGCTGCCAAGAAGTGGAAAATAAACTTTCTTTTAAAATTAAAATTGCATTTACCCGTGAATATGCTATGTCGTCACTCTTCTTCTTCTTCTTTTTTGGCGCTGTAACCGCCTAAGCGATTTTGGCCGAGTTCAACAAAGCACGGCAGTCGTTTCTCCTCTGTGCCAACTGACGCCAATTGGAAACGCCAAGTGAAGCCAAGTCCTTCTCCACCTGATCTTTCCATCGCAGTGGGGGTCTCCCTCTTCCTCTGCTACCACCAGCGGGTTCCGAGTTGAATACTTTCAGAGCTGGAGCGTCGGTGTCCATTCGAACGACATGACCAAGCCAGCGGAGCCGCTGTATTTTAATTCGCTGCACTATGTCCATATCGTTGTAAAGCTCATACGGCTCATCGTTCCATCGTCTGCGGTAC
>NW_023458560.1:16568611-16628636 GCF_013731165.1 Rhagoletis pomonella
AAAAATACTGGAATCGACTAATCAGCCTAGTTGCCTTTGGCGCTTAACCCATTAAAGCAAGAGTTTCTTTTTCATCTGTAATCAATTACTTAAGTGTTGTGGAATATTCTGGTGAAGGTATTTAACATAAATTTAGTATTTTTGTGCCAATTGACGCCAATTGGAAATCTCAAGTCCTTCTCCATCGCAGTGGGGGCCTCCCTCTTCCTCTGCTACTACCAGCGGGTTCCGAGCTGAAAACTTGCAAAGCGGAATCCATTTGAACGACACGGCCGAGCTCGCGGGGCCGTTGTATTTTAATTCGCTGCACTATTTATGTCTATGTCGTTGTAAAACTCATACAGCTCATCGTTAAACCATCTGTGGTAAAATTTTTCTGTCGAATACTCCAAGAGCCGCCTAATCAGAAGTTGTCATTGTCCATGCTTCTGCGCCATATACCAGCACGGGCATGATGAGTGACTTATAGAGCGTGGTTTTCGTACGTCGACAGAGGACTTTACTCCTGAATTGCCTACTCAGTCCAAAGTAGCACTTGTTGGCAAGAGTGATTCTGCGTTGGATTTCAATGCTGACATTATTATCGGTGTTAATGCTGGTTCCCAAGTAACGAAATTCTCTACTTTCTCGAAATTGTAACTGTCAACAGTGATGTAGGTGTCCAGGCGCGAATGCGCTGACTATTTGTTTGATGACAGGAGATACTTCGTCTTGTTCTCGTTGACCACCAGACCCAATCGCTTTGCATCCTTATCCAGCTTGGAAAACGCAGAAAAGACTTCGCGGTTCTTGTTAGCGATGATGTCGATGTCATCGGCGTACGCCAGCAATTGCACGCTCTTGTAAAAAATTGTTCTCCAACATCAGTTTGGTAGCAAACGGCTCGGAGAGGTCTTTCCCAATTCTAACGGAGCTGGTGGTATTTCTCAACGTCATTTTACACAGCCGTATCAGTTTCGTGGGGATGCCGAATTCAGACATCGCGGTGTAGGCGACTCCTTTTAGTGCTATCGAAAGCGGATTTGAAGTCGAAAAATAGGTGGTGAGTGTCGATCCTTTTCTCGCAGGTCTTTTCCACGATTTGATGTGTTGTGTATACCTGACCTATGGTGGATTTGCCAGGTCTAAATCTACACTGATAAGGTCCAATCAGTTCGTTGACGGAGGGCTTCAGTATTTCACACAATACACTCGATAAAACCTTGTAACCTATGCTTAGAAGGCTGATCCCGCGTTAGTTGATGCGTTTGGCGGGGTTGCCTTTCTTGTGGATTGGGCAGAGCACTCTTAATTCCAGTCGTCGGGAATGCGTTCATCTGACCATATTTTGCATAACAGTTGCTGCATATACCTTATCAACTCCTCGCCGCTGTACTTGAATTGCTCAGCTGGCAGGCTGTCAGCTCCAGCAGCTTTATTGTTTTTCAAGCGTGCTATTGCTATTCGTATAGTCATATAGTGGTGGAACATCGACGCCGTCATCATCGACTGGGGGCTCTACTAAAAATTTATTAAGTACCAAAACGTTTTCTCTGGTATTCGAGTACGAGTTCTCGCAGAGTTCATGCTATTCAAATATCTAGACGATAATTTTAGTACCAGGTTGGTAATACTAAAAACTAGAAACTATAACAAAATTCTTCCACATTTTCTAATAAACATTGCTTAGTTTTCTAACTCTTTCGAAAGCATTTTTTCCCACCCTCAGACACCTTCGGGGCACATTTTCTTCCCACCGCGAAAGTGTTTAACAAGAAATATGTTTTTAGCGCGCCATTTAACACACAGCGGTGTGTCCTTGCCGTAATTTTCTCGACGCTGTTACTCGTATTTGCTGGTTGTGTATTAATTTGAAAGAGAAAAGGATTAAAATGTATTGCCACATGCAAACCTGCCGTCGCATATCACTTTTTTATTCTAATTTTGCTGTCGTTACGTTTTAAGCGTATTTCTTATTGTTTTTGTTTTGTTTTGTTTTGTCTCTTATCCGCTGCCGTTAATCTACTCACATTACAAGGTAATTTGTTATAAAATAATGCAAAAGTAAAAAGAAATACAATTACAAATAAATGTTATAGACCGAAAGAAAGAGTTTAATTTGCCCCCCTCTAAAATGAGTGCGACGCAATTACCGGGAATCGAAAAACAAAAGAAAAAAAAAACAAACAAAAAATATCTAGTGGAGTGTTTATTGCCACGAACGCTACATGACGTCGCCGTGCGGCAAGTAGACTGAATGTCGCATGCTTGCAGCTTTGCAACTGCTGCCAGTGGTGCAATCGCCGTCGCTCCGACGTTTCACCTGACGTGTGCGGCATAAAAACCGCACTAATGCCACATTTGCATGTTTGGCCAAAACACATGCAACATCAGCGATCAGCGACTATAGCTTACATACATACATATTTATATATAAATGTATGTAAGTGGCATTGTCAATGGCAAACAGGCCGTCTGCAACACCAAACATCCCTGCCACCAACCAACGGCGCGGCGCAACCAACCAACCAACTCACAGCTGCCCCTACGCTTACGCCTCACATACACACATATGCACTTTCATAGGGAATTAACTATTTTTACTTTTTTACTACACTTACTTGTGTATGTATGTATGTATGTATTCAAATATTTATTTGCCTCTGTGTACATACCTGCCGGTTTTGGTGATAATCATCTCGGTGCCCAGCTCATGAAAGCGATCCCACAATTCTTTTGTCTCCAAATGACATTGCACCGGCTTCAGTTCATCACAATTGCAGGAGCCCACAATTTTCGGCGTCTTCTGAGGCGGCTCGGGTGTGAGACGTTCCTCCGTGTCGGTGCCGGGCGATTGGGGAGGTGTGGAACGACCCTGACTGCTGGTTGTACTGCTATTCAGATGATTCTGCGATGAGCTGCTATTATTGTGATTATGACTATTACTATTGTTGTTGTTGTTGTTGTTGTTATTGCTGTGACTGTGGCTGTGGCCATGATGGTGACTATTGTTGTGATGTAGGCGGCGCACCTTGGCCGGTGGTGGTTCTTCTGAATCGCTGCAATCAACCACATCAACATCCACTTCATCTTCCACGGAGATGGGACCTATGCAATGGGTGAGAGGTGGGAGAGAAGAGAAGAGCGGAAAAATTAGATGTGAATACGACAGAGGCATCTGAAATGGCAACTAGGTCAAGAAAGTAGGTTAAAAACTATATATAAGTATGATGTCATTTAAAATATGTAGCAAATTCCGTTCAGTTGTGATAGATGTATACAATGTTGCCGCAACATGTTGACGCGCGTTCGCGAAATAGCTGCTAAAAAAGAGTGAAATTTATTGCTACTGCTTCATAATGCGAACGCAAATTAATTGTAATTATTTAGCACACAATGTTTGTGAATGTGTTTGTATATTTATGTACACGTCTTTGTATTTGTGCAGCCATATTATCTACACATTACTTGATCATTTATTTCCGTTGCGCTTGAAAATTTCACATTAACCTAATCGTTTAATTTTCACACTTTTTCTTGTATTTTGCTTTATTTTACGGCACAGCAGCGAAAAATGTGCGCCGTCAAGTAATGATTACTCGACTTTAATTACTTAGTAAATTGTCAAGTGTAGCAACATTTCAAGCCAACAACTGCACTTGTTGCTGTCATATAAAATTCAATTATTTATAATTGTGCTAAATGCAGCGGCAACGGCAAAAAAACAACAAAAATCACAAATAGCCGCATACATAGCTGAAATAACATTAATTATAGTAGTAAAAACAGCGACAGCAGCAACAGCGGCAGTGGCAGCAGCAAAAACAAAATAAGCCAAGCCAACTTTACGATAATTATTGTTGTAATTTTTTGTTTGTTTTGTTTTGTTATGCGCGTGTTGCAACTGCAAGTACATATGCATTGGCAATAGCAATCTGGTCGCTTGGTGCACATATGTATGTATTTGTCATATGTGTACAGGAAATATGTGTTGTACATTAGGGTGGTCCAAAAATGCATATGAAAAAGTAAAGTCGGAATTTGTATGCTCTCACCCCCTAGGATTGTTTTGAAATCAAAAAATATTTAGAGGTCGCTCAAAGCGCCCAAATTTTTCCATGTATTTTATATGGGGAAAAACAACTTTTCGTAGAAATGGTATAGAATAGTTAAAAATTAATTTTTTTCTACCAGAGACCTCTCTTTATTTGCAGGAGATTCCCAAAAATAATACCCAATTGCTTATTTAACCATTGCAACTATAATTTATAGGTCCGCCAAAAACCTCGAAAAATGCAACGGGGCGACCAATTAAAAATCGTTAGTATTAAAAAAATGGCTAAATAAACAATTGGGTATTATTATTGGAAGTCTCCTGAAGAGAACCTGAGTTTTCCGATCGAAAAATATTGACTTTTAAGAATTCTATACCATTTCTACGAAAAATTTTATTTTTCCCATAAAAAATACATTGAAAACTTTGAGCGCTTTGAGCGACCTCTAAATATGTTGTGATTTCAGAATAAAACAATAGGGGTATAGAACAATCCTAGGGGGTGAGAGCATTACAATTCCGACTTTATTGTTTTTGGACCACCCTAATGCACATACATATGTATGCCTTGGTTTTTATGCATTTATCACAATTATATAAATACAGTGCGCATTTTGCTTGGCAACTCCAGCTTTCAATTGCTTTTGTTTTACTTTTTCATTTTTAAATGCTTTAATTTATTTATAATTAATTTTTTTTTTTATTAATTTTATAAGGTGTGAAGTTCATTAGATTAAAAAAAGTTAATAGGTATACGTTCAAAAGAGCACAATTTTCTGTTGTTGTTGATTTGTAGTTATTTCAATGATTTGTTATTTGCGTTGTTAACAGTTTTTTTAATTGAGAAAAAAGTAAGCCATTTGCATAAGCTATCAGCTCGGCTATTTATTTATTTGTGTTGAGGACCGTTAGAGCCGAAACTAACTAAGAAGTAATGAAATACGAAAAAATATGCAAATATCTCCAGGATTTGTCTTCAAGACGACAGACAAAAAGAGCATCCTGACCATACATGTTTTCCCAAAAGCTCACCTACTGATCCTTTCATGGACTTTTTCTCGATGTTATGCCTGAGTACTTTTTCGAAACACTAATAATTTTCATACAGGTAAAATTTGCAGCCTCCATTGTTGTTTTCAAAGCGCTAGTTTCACTTTCAACCCTAAATTTGTATTTTTCTTCATTGCCTTGCAAAATTTCACAGGAACGTTCTATGTTGAGCTTTGGTAACAGCAAACAGAAATTGATACTTTTCAGAACGTCTTTGGAATACCACGTCTTCAATTCTTCTCTTGTATGGTATTTATGCAGGAACTTTATGGTAATCTTCATACTTTGAGAAATATGATTGTTTTGATTACTTTGGCGAGGGCAAGATCTGGTTTTTTCCAATTTTTTAGCTTACTTTGTGGTTTTTGGAAAATTTCTATATGGGTTCTTCAAATGCTGAGTCTTTCGGCGTCTAATGTCTTCGGAAGAACGCTATTTTAGAAAAATCACATTTAGTGGCTACGTTAGTATTAAAATATCATTGAAGCAGAAAACACCAATAAGAAATAAAAAATGCACGCTAACAAAATTTGACGCCTTCGCTGCAGTTATTCTTCATTTCCCTTCACTTATGCGCGTGATAAGGGTGCATGATTATGATTAGGATTATGAAATGGGGTTATGCAACCTATGAGAGAAGCATGTCGTCTCAGCGCGTTCGATTATTTCCAGCTCCCTCTGCTCCTACCCTAGCTACGACTATGCTTGCCGCCGTAGCCAAGTCCTTAGTTGTAAGTGAAAAAACCCAGTTTGTTCCATAAAAAAATCCGGTTTAGTCGATATTCGAAAAATCATGATTTAAAAAAACCGGCTATAGATATAAAAAAAAAACGGGGGAAACCGATTTGGAAAAACCAAGTCAATCAACCTAGTTAGTACCTATCGCAACGCATTTCTTAGCGTTCAACTCCATATCTTTCATTTCTTTTAAGACTAACTGTCGTTTTTCACCAACATATTGCGTTTAAAGGTAACAACTCCCTAGTTTAAAAAAACAAAAGAGATCTCTCCGTCCGTCCGTAAAGCCGTTAAAAATCAAAAATTACATAAGTCTCTCAAAACATACTATTTCTCAAATTGATTTACCGATCCAGCGATGAGCACCGAAAAACTTCTTCCTAGCTTCCTGCTTTTTTTGGAGTTCGCCAATTAGAAGGAATTCGAAGATTATTTTGATCTATTGTCCTTGCTCTCGATGCTTTTTTTTATACGTGCTGTCTTTTGAACCTCTTGAAATTAAATTTTTAGTGATAAAGGAAAAGTTTCTGAGTCCATCTTTGCAAATTTGACGGAAGAGCAGAAGCTTTCTATAGCTATTTTCTTCAAGATTATTTGTGGCTGAAAACGGTTTTATTATTTCTAAAAATGGTCCATGGTGATCAATAAACTTTTGGATCCGTTGGAGCCAATTTTCGAAGCAATACACACGAGCCTCTCTTGGAGCGTTTTTTTTTAATTGTATGGGATACACATCTTTTTTACCACAAGGTGATCATGCAAAATTTTATTGATGATCGTCATACTAAAGCCCGAAAATACCTAAGGCCCTTCGTACACAAGACTACGCAAATCATACCCGACGATTTTAGCCTTTAACGACTACCGCAATACAAATTCGTAGAGATTCGTACACAGCACCATGGGCGTAGCCAGGTAGGGACAGGGGGGTGCTCGAGCCCTCCCCCCTAACTTTCAAAATTTCCTTATATATATATAAAATAGTACCCTGAAATTCTAACTTAATAGGGTCGAGCCCCCCCTAAATTTCATTCTGGCTACGCCGATGCACAACACTATGGTCTGGCAGCTACTATTTGCTGGCCAAAAGTCATTTTTTAAAATATTGATATATCAATTTTTTTTTGTCCACTCACTAAACTAATTCTCTAGAGTAAAAAAGTGCATACACATTATTTTCTGAAAGAGTTTTCCCGTTGAGATATCAGCTGTTAAATTTGGCATTTCTAAAAAAAAGTTTACATATTTCTTTCTTTTGGAGTCAGCATTCTTGTAGTTGGAATTGGAATAAGTCTTCGAGTGCTAAAGGTACTTCAAAAAAGAGAATGGAAATGATGAATGAAGGTAATATTTGTGTGATCAACAAAAAAGAAAACTAACATATAGCATACTAAATAAAATAAAATTAATTTTGAAAATGGACTCTAATTTAAGTAATAATATTACAATTTAAGTAGAGCTATAAAAAAATTGGTTTCATTTGGTGGTCTTCAAGCATTGTGGACAACACAAATATTCAATTTAAAGTTTTTAGGTTAAGAATAATGTTGCACTTTCTTGCGTTTTTTTCTTAGAAAACTCCTGCGTGTGTTTTGCCGTGCTTTTCGATATTTCAAAAGAAGCAGTCAGCTGAGATGTAAACAAACGCCGTTTTAAACTTTTTGCTGCAAAATAATATTAAAGGGGTGCTCTCCGAAGAATCTAACACCTACATAAAAGAAAGAGCATGAATGATATGCAAGTACATAGGTGAAAAATGCATTTTTGCATTTTTTGTTTAAACTTGTACGTAACGAATTTTTTTTTTAGATTTATACTTAGCCTAGCTATAAGTAATATGAGATGAAAATATACTTGTTGCGCTAGTGTTTTTTTTTTCAAATAAATACTTGAATACAAATTTTTACCAATAAAATATAAATGGGCCATTCCAGTGTGACTGGTGGGACATTTTACTCCAGAATGTGATCAATTGTGAATTATAACTATGTCGTCAGAACTTATACAACAGCGAATGATATTTTTTAACATAGAACGATAACTAAAGTATAAAATTGCTTTAACAAAAATACCAAACGATTTCTAAGTTTTATGTAATTATCATTTGAATGAATGTGACTGGTGGGACACTGAAGAGAACAAAGGTAAAATTTGTGCAATTAAAAAAAGAATTTTAGCCAAAACTCTTAATCTTCACGAGCGATGTTTTTGTGTCATAAAATATGAATTATACGCTTTCGCTTTCAATAAAAATGATGTTTATATAAACTTCGTAGAAATATTAAAAAATATTTATTATTTTGACTGGTGGGACATCCCCTTGGGACTAGTGTAAATGAATTATGCGTGAAATAAAAGTTTCCGTAGACAAAGATTACAACTTCTCTCGATTTTTTTAGTATTTTCCAACAAATTAATGAAATGTAATCATTTAAAAAGAGGTTACTACAGAAATAGAGATAATTGGGGCATATTTAAATTTATGTCGTTTTCCTCTTTTCGATGGAATGACCCAAATACAAACTCTCGTGATACTTATATCCAAAAGACACAGTTTTTATTTTAAGCACCTATGATTAGGAAAATATATAGCAAAAATCTGGTATACTATTTTGAATTTAAATTCTAAAAATCTGACACCGGATTCGAAATCAGAAGTGAAGAAGAGAAAAAAATAAAAAGTTTGGTGGCCATATTGGATCCGCCATTTTGAATTGAAAACTCCCAAGCAGCAAGTTTCAAATGAATTTGGTTACTTCTGGACTTCGGACCACCAAATAGTAGTCGCCAAACCATAGTGCACAGGCACGCGTCGCCGACAATTTGTTCATTCGTCGCCGATACCAGTTGCACGCCACCTGTCGGCGGATCAATTAGAGAATAATAAATTTGTTTCTTTGGTGGAGAAATATCCTTGTTCGTACGAAGGGCCTAAATCTCGTGGTATGTGACATGACGATCTCTTGCTCAATCATTTCGCGCGCAGTATTGATATATTATGCAACGCCAACTGATTTTAGACTACCTTCACGGAATTCGTCGGTAAGCGAATAGCGACCACGAGAAAATTTATGGTGTTAAGGGATGGTTGACGCATTCTTGTCTTTTTAATCCACGTCGTAAATTGTGAAAAATATTCACATGAAAATGTTCACTGTTCAGTTCCTCTTTTTGCCGAGATAAATTTTTAAAACCACTGTAAAAAAACAAACTATTACAGCTCACACATCAAAACATTCTGAGTGCATTTAGTAGAAGTGCTCAAGCCCTGAAATACAAATAGCAACCCTCGTAATGTTTATCACCGAAAGCTGTAGCATGAGTCAAACAGAGTTTAGCATTATTTCGGAAAGATTTTTCTCATTGCCTTTGGTGTTGATTGCTTCTTCCGGCAGGGTGCGAAGATGATGGGAAGAATTTTCATTAAAACAACTGGTTTGATTTTTGTGTTCGCCTCACGGCTTGGAATGTCACATTGAAATATTTTTTTTTGCCCTATCTCACCTCGCTGCTTATATACAAAAAGCCGTTCCTAAATTAAAATCCAAATTTCACTTTTTGATTGATTATGGTGCATTTCATCGAATTATATGTCTCCACGTCATTTTATGCAATAACGAATTTTAGTTACAGCTTTTATGCATTTCAGCGGCAATGGGAGATGGGGCTTTTCTATATTAAGTTACCTGTAGTATGTACGTTCAGATAACATGATAAATTAGAGCAGAGCAGAAATTGAAAATCAGTTCGCTGTGAGTAAAGGGGAAAAATTTAAAATCGATACATGCAAGGTGGGCCGATAAAATTCTATATGAAGCTTCTTTTTTTTAAAGATGGCGTAAAAGATCTGTTTTTAGACTCAAAGTAACGCTTAAAATACGGAATTTCATTTGTCAGGTTTCAAACCCTTTTATGTAGTAGTTGGTTTGGTAAACAAAAATGTTTCCATGGTTGTAAAGGAAAAGGAGATGCAAATAAAAGAAGTTGTGTGAAACTAATTGCATGATTTTAAGTTTCTTCCAAGCAGATTAATCATAAGTCATTTATTGGGAGTGCCGTCTTTTTTATTGCTATTTTTCTAAATATACTTTTTTCGCATTTACTTTCTCGAATGTTATGGCTATTGTATTTGTAGAGAAACAAATTGCTTTTAATTAGCTCCATTTAATAGAATAACTTACAATCTGCACATAATTTTTCAAGGAAATACCAAAGAAATGCCGCCAAGATTCGCTGCTTTCGCTTTGCACAAAAAACAAGCGCCCAAATATTAACAAATTAAAATTTATTATGAATATAATTTTAGCTTCTAATCGAGAGGTGTTAAAATGCTGAATGAGCATATGAAATACTAATGGTCCAGAGTCAATATGTGCGAATGTATGTTTAAATTAAATTTTAACATTAATTAATAAGCTAATCAACCACTTTATGCACATAAATAAATACGTATGTACATATGTATGTATGCGCATATAAATATTTATAATTTTATCATATTCATATTTGCATTGAACAAAACGATTTGAAAGCCACAGCAACAGCAACAACATAAGCGCTCCAAGCAAAATCAAAAAGTAAAGAAATATTAACAGCCAATATTTTGTTTCCAGTTTTTGCTTTTCTACAACATGCTTGAAGGTTTATGTACACCTAGCACATAAATTCTCTATTTAAATACGCTGATAGCTCAAATAATAAAATTCAACATATTTGCTAAAAAATCATTAGCATAATTATGAGATTTTGCCCACCCAATTGTTTATGGCACGTTTAAATTATAATTTTAATTTGTGCTGTGCGACTGAGGAGAAGTAAAAATAAATAATATTTTGAGAAATTTTTAATATATTATTGAGGAAAACAACTTAAAAAAAGTCATTGAAATTCAAATAAAAGATCAAGGCAGAAAATCGCGGCGGCGATCAGCAGCCAACATTGCATTCAGCTATCGGGGCCGCTTGTCTCTGCGGCCTGTTGCGTTGTTGGCCTGCAGTTTCGATCCACTCAGCAGTGGCTATATATATTACCCGCTGATTTGCAAGATATCTCGACTAGTTTTACTAAATATCTACCTGCCAATGTATGCCGTTACACATGCATATGAGCGTTTGTGTTTAGTGTGTGGAAAGTGTAGGTACATATGTATGTGTGCGCTGTTGACTTGTGTGATTTTGCTGCTATCTCTTTTGTTGTTTTTTTGTGGTTTTTTATTAACAGATGTCTGATTGACTAGCGGATGTTGGCACTTTGTGGCATGTAGAATGAGTATTTTAATTCAAATGCAACAGTAGATACATATGTATTTGTATAAATGCAATTTTTTCTTTATGATGCCAATGAACCAATGTGCATACATATAACTAAACATTTGTTTAAAAAGTCATAATATTCAATGAAATGAATACATGTTTATCTATGCATTTACGTATGTAAATTCATATATACTGGATGTTGCTACAAATAAGTTCGAAGAGTTCATTGTTCAGATGTAAATGTACATACATACATATGTGCATATGTTTGTAGATACGGTCATTTCGCTCTAGGAGGAATTGGACTATTGGATTGAGTGTCATCTGATTCTACGAGACTGACCTAGACAAAATAGTAAAAGAATATTGGATGTAAGTATGAAGATTGTATTTCCTAAAAAAAATATGCGTCACATTCTTCTTCTTCTTCCTTGGCGCAGTAATCGCCTAAGCGATATTGGCCGAGCTCAACAAAGCGCATCACTGGTTTCTTTTCTTTGCCAGCTGGCGCCAATTAGAAATGCAAAGTGAAGCCAAGTGCTTCTTCGCTTGGTCTTTCCATCGCAGTGGGGTCTTCTCCTTCCTCTGCTACCACCAGCGGGTTCCGAGTTGAATACATTCAAAGCAGTTACAGTCCCGACTCTTGCGTCCTCGTTTACGCACTCTGGGCAACGTCAGTGACCCATGTGCGACATGCGGTAAACAATACGAGTGGAGCCTTGGGCCATGGCAGAAAGTGACGGAGCATCGGAGGGGCCACTCCAACTTCTTCGGTTTAAGGGCTGACTTAAGTCTGCAGCATCTTTTCACCAGTAGGTGCGCAAGCGGACGCCTGTATTGGAGCAAGCGACTCGCTATATCAACGTGTATTCGGATAAGAAAACACTCCTTTACCAGCTGTGCGCAGGGTTTGGGCTGCGCACAGGGTTTGGAACCCGCTACGTAAAAATAATGAAAATAAAGACTCTTTTAAAAACCCCTCTCTTTTGACGACATACGGCACATACTTGTATACATACATTTACGAGATTTCTGGTTGAACGTTTCCCGTGTCATAGGTCTGTACACAGGGCCTTCGAAAGAAAACTCCGGCCTCGGACTGAAAAATCACGGGCCAATATACATACATTGCAATAAGTTAAAAGCATGTGATCAATTGAGAGTTTTCCATGTAGGGTTTCTTTAATATATAGAGTCAAAAATAATCAGCACGAATCATAATATATTTATGATAGATAAAAGTCTATAACGAAGGTGCAGTTTCTCGCGGAAATATGGAAAAATACTTAGGTTGTTCACACTTACCTGGTTATCAGGTTATGTGGTTATATTTTTTATTCAGTTTACAACAATAAAACACACTACATACACAATAGTAATTTTTAGCCAGATAACCTGATAACCAGGCAAGTGGGAACATTTGTTTTTATAATAATTTTAATTTTTTTTTGTATTAAACTGTTAATTATAAATAAAATATCAGCTGATATAATTCCAAATCAGTTAACAAACTCAACAAAGTCGTAAATCTGCGATAATTTTGTGATCAATTAGCACTTTTTACATATGAGATTTTCTCGTTTTCTGAGCACCACATTAAAATCCAACTTCTTTGCCAGAGGCGCTTCGCTACAAAGGGTTACTAGCCCCGTAATGCGCTCTTCTTTAGAACACTTTCGCAAACACACCGAAGGAAGGTTCAGCATTGTTTTCTTTCAAAATTAAAAAAAAAATAAATAATAATAATATCTAATATCAAGTTATGGTTCTGATATGCCCCTTAAAAAGCCTATGCCTGTATGTACATACATATGTGCATATGAGGACCAGGATACAGTTATTGAAAGATTTAATCGTCAAAAAAGTGCTGCAGTTTCTGGATCTTTCTATAAAACCTTGCCTTGAGAAGCTGTAATAGAAGGTTTTCAAAACAGTCGGACGTTTAAAGGCAGTTTGGCTAACAGTAAATACCATATGCATATATACCGAAACCAAGGGTAAAAAATTTTTTTCTCAGATTTCGCAGATTTTTGATTATATCTAACTCATACATATTCCAAGGTATCGGACAACATAAATATTAACACGAATCTCCTTCTCTCAAACATTAAAATTCACTTAATCCTGGGACAGCTTTTAATTAATGAAAATTAAAAAAGCACAATATGAAACTAAAAGGTAGTTTATATTTGATGACCACCACTTTTTTCATTATACTTGCCTCTCTTCGCTTGCCTTGTATTACTTTGCAGTTATAAAAGAGTACATATTCGACAAAAAAATTAGTGATTTACTTTCTAAATGAAAATATTTTATTAATGTAATGTAAGATTCCAAAATATCAAAAAGTTTTTTGGCGCGGAATCCATCAGGCTAAAAAATGGGCAAATTCGAGCAAATTCGGCCTTCTTTTACAATAAAATTAAATTTTCTTATACTCGTAACTTTCCAAGTGTTTTCGGTGGAAAACTATTTCTAACGTAACGGTCTTTTTTACTAATTGAATTTTCAGGTAGGTTTTTTTTTAATTATTTAGAGAGAGTTAGAGATAGGGCTCATTTGAAAGCAGCATTGTATGCTATTCAACGTATTATTGTCCCATAATTAAAATGTATGTTCTTCTTTTTAACTTATATAGGCACAGGAAAAAAGAATTACGCGGAAAAATAAAAAAACCGGATAATTATATTAATTCAAATATGAACGAGCCCAAATCAAATGAAATAAGAAGCTAAAAGGCGAAGAAGATTTTCCGATTAAATAATAAAAATATATTGGAATTATTTCGCCTACTTTTCTAGTACTATTTTTATACCCGTGCGCACATGTACACAAGGGTATTATAACTTTTTTCACATAACGGTTGTTTGTAACAGCCAAAACGAATCGAGATAGATATAGACAAATGTATACATAAATGATCAGAATGAAAAGAGAAGTCGATTAAACCTTGTCTGTCTGTCCGTCCGTCCGTGTACACGATAACTCGAGCAAAAACTGAGATATCTCAACGAAATTTAATACTTAGATCGCCCTTTACCCAAGGTAGATTGGTATTGAAAATGGGCAAAATCGGGCTGTAATCACGCCCACTACCCATACAACGGCATTTTCGAAAATGGCAAAAACTACGATATTTCAGTAAATATTAAATCTAAATTGTTGAAAATTAGTATGCAATGTGGAATTATGGTGAAAAATAATATTGTAATTAAATTTTTAGAAAATGGGCGTAACCCCGCCCACTTATGATGAAATGCTGTATCTCAGTAGCCGCTTCACCAATCCCTACCAAACTCGGTCCGAACCTTGCTTAGAGTCCAACTAAGAAATCTGTTGAATATCTTTTAAATCGGGCAATAACCACGCCCACCCCTCATATAACGGTAATTTACAGAAACACGAAAACTACGATAAATCTGTAATTATTAAAGCTGTTTCACTCAAAACCGACGATTGCAATAATTACCTAGCAGGATATTTGACTATTATACATTTTTGGATAATGGGCATGGGGCGGTAGCCAATTCATCAAATTCAACCAAAATTGGCGCATCTTATAACCTTGGTACGGAAAAGCAATTTGTTGAAAATTATTCTAATCGGACTAAAATTACTCGCCCCTTCCCTTATAACGGTAAATTTCAAAAATACGAAAACATCGATATTTCAAAAACTGAGGACACTAATGTGCTCCAAGTTAGCACTTACAACAGACTCTTAACAATAAATAAGTCTGTTATAGACTTTTAGGAATTGGGCGTGGCACCGCCCACTTTGTGACTACAAAGGTCTATCTCGGTAACCCCTTTATCGATTTCTAGCAAACTTGGTTCAATGATTTCATTAAGTCAGCACGTTTGAAATCGAGAAAAACACCCCAGCTTATCATGCAAAGGTAGTAGAGAGAAAGTAGAAACGACGATATTTGATACCTGCTGATATTTGCTGATTTATAAAATTCCGTTTCGCCAGAACTTATACTTCTTTACTTGTTATTCTTTAAAATACACTCTGTAAGATTTTTCGTTCAAGAGTTACGGCCACTTTAACTGCCGTGTCTTCGAATATAACATCGCCATACCAAGCATATGCTTTTTAACTCATTACGCCATCTTCCGATGGCCATAGTTTCTGAAGGGAAAATCGTAAAGCACCACTCGAAAGCGCATTTTGAAGAGTAAGTATAGTACTAAATGACATAGAGCAAACAAAAGTGGTATTTTTTGCAAATATTGGCCTCAAAATTGATTTTATCAGTCCAATTAATATGAAGTTCTTGAGTTTCATCCTTAAGCTAAGAAGAAGATATACAATATATTTTAAGCATATATTAAATAATGCCACATACTTATCGTCGTTTATAGTACAAAACCGCGTATCAAGAAAATTCTAAACCTCTTAAGAGAGGTTGCCAAAATATTATAGAAGAGAGTAAAATTTGTCTTATTGCAAAACGGTTCTCTATTTTTTCCCTAATTATCTCTTTTCCTTATGTCTAAGTATCGATATTTTAGAATGAATGGAGAAGGGCTTGGTGCCAGGAGCTTCCGGTGAGCAAATATCTTTTTTGGCGCGAATGTTAGTTACGCGGTTTTGTACTTTAAACGACGTTATGCTTTCAGATGCAAGAAAAAAAGTATCAGAAATTTGTATTCTAGCCAGTTTCAGCGTTTTTGAAAAGCAGCTTGAGCTAAAACGTAATGTTACAGTCCGCGTTTTGGGTCGTATACAAATTTAGGAGTACTGTTAGTTTCTTTTTTATCCAATCCAATCATTGGACTACTACTAACTAAGCTGAACTAATATTGGACCACCCTTAGTGTGTCACTGTGGTTAGTAAGTATTCGATTTTTCTATTGCCAAGTAATCAAAAAACCTCTACAAACATATACGAAAAGCAGTTCGTCCAAAAATGAATGCCGTAGTTTCGAATGAAAAAATATCTTCACTGGGTTTTTTTTGTACTAATTGTATATTTATAATAAATGAAATGTCGATGCACTCGTTTAAATGAACCGAACTGCATCCAAATTGCCATATCGAATAAATGCTGACATATACTTTTTGGTAATTAACCGATTCAAATGCACAATTACAATTAGATTGTCGCCAAATAAATTTTTTGTATTGGTATTTATAGGGCACTAGTTTGTCGGTATGAGCCCATGCTGAGAAAAGACTCACTGCGATGTTGGGTCTTAAGGTTAACGATGCCGATAGGTAGGAGTACTTAAATCTGCCTCTCTACGAAATATCGGACTGTAGAGATTCGTTACTTAGATGGTACGAGTTTTAATTTGGATTATTGCGCTTCCCTAACGATTTTAGAGTTTGGATTTCGATGTCTTTTCCTAAAACAAAACAAAAAATAACTTTAGCACTTCGTTCTCTTGCTATATATACAGGCTTACAGATACCACGTTGACGAAGTGGCACGAAATTGAACCGCCTTGTCTGAGTCATTGCCTTGTTTTGGGCGAAGCTCAAAGTTGAGTTCAACTCCCTTTTGCATGGCCGTATGAGTTTTGCCATGATCGCAAATTATGAATTTTGAGCTCAGATGGGCTCTCCTTGTAATTCTATCAGGAGGACTTCACAAATTATTAAAGTGTAGACATACAATCTTGCTTTGCTTCTAAGTGCTGATTTTACATCTAATTAGTTAAATTAAAACAATCTTCCATGCCTGCGAAAAATTACACGTAAGACGTTTCTTTCATGATATTAATACACCCGAAGGTCTGCCATTGCCTGACGAGGCGCGACTGCGATTAGAAAAATTAACAAAGACAGCCGCTGCATAAAAAAGGTATGTATATAAGACCCTTAGGGCCAAATTCACAGTGCGTAGTTAACTCAGAATTTTCAGTACAAAAATCTGTAGTTAACTTCCGATTCGAAGTTAACTACGCACTGCAAATTCGGCCTTTAACAATGTTCAGCTCAGTGGCGGATTTACGGCTGGGGTATTCGTATTATTATCATTTTGATTGATCATCTAAAAAAATCCAAATAAATAAGAAATATCGCTCAAATATATTGTAGTTGAATGTCGAAATTACGCTTACGTTAAGTGCATCAAAAATTCTGACCAACCGCTCCTCTTGTCCACATTTCAACACACAATTCAAGCTTATTTTCGGAATAATTCTGATCACTTTCATAAGGTTCATAAAGTTTATTGCGCTTATCGGAGTTGTACTAATTTTAGGAGAACCAAACATCAAAGTTTTCCAAAACAAATTTTTTCATAAAAGGATTCCGAAGATGAGTATTATTCGTATGGATGAATGGAACTCAGAGTTCAATTCTATAGTAATCACCATTGCTCCCGGCATCGTCTTTATATTTATTTATTTGGCATAGTTTCTTCATATCGATGTCGTACTCTGTGCAAATGTCTTGCTGCATCTTGTCGCATCTCTTGAAATTCCTGAATAAAATCTTCAACAAATTTCAGAGCCCAGGAAAAATCTTGAATTTCTGATTGCGATTGCTTACTCAAAGGAAAAACGACTTCACTATTTTGCAAGATATTTAAAATTCCAAAGTAGAAATAGCAGCCAGGAACTGGGTAGTTTGTTTGTTTGTTGCTGATTTGTCGTTTATATTCGTTGTTATCTCTTCAGGAGCTTCGAAGATTTCTGGCCGAAATTGAATGTATGTACATTGATACCGCACTGGTTCGCCTCTATGCGAATTATTACAAACTGAGATCTATATTTTGAACTAGTATTTCAAAATAAAGGTAGGTTCAAAATAAAAAGCCGTCGGTATTTTCTCATATATAAATTCAGAACTAATATCTCTGGGGCGAGGTACTCGTATAAAAATTAACGTTTCATTTAACTTTTCAGAAAAGAAAAAATTCAAAGCAAGTCGAATGTACACAAGGTGGTGTTGGCAGAACCAAAACAAAAATTACAACAAGTACATCATTTTGACAAAAGGTAAGGTGAATTGAGCGGCTCCGGTAATACCTCCTTGTATAGATTCGCCTTGATTCAAAACTTATGTACGCCTGGCTTATTTTGAATATCTACTCTACAAATTGATGAGATTTTTAAAGCTTTAATTTTCATCTAAGCCACATTAGTTTCCAACTTAACGCATTGAAAACCTTTTCGCTTTTTTAAAAGCAAGCTAAAGAAATAAGTTATAGTAATTTTGCAAATAAATGAAACAATAACTTCTGTTGAAATTGTCTGCATATCTGCGGACCCATGCAATAGCCGCTTAAGCCAACTAAGGCGCCAAAGGCATTGTGTTCTACATTTGAAAGTACTCACGTTGATCTGACCAGGAAGATACCACGAAGATTTTTACAAATCTGATCAACAATTGGATATTCGATTATCATAAAACGACAAACACTCGTCTAAAAATCGTAATGCTAATTGCCACAGATATATAAGGTCTTACATATGTGTGTAGTCAAGTATGTACGTAGGCTTCCCATATTCCTTTTCCTTCTATCTTTCCACTTAAATACATTTATCTACATTTTAATCACACATTTACTTACTTGCACTGCGTATGGAGGACTCCCGGCTGGAGGCATCTTCCCTGGCCATTATCGCAGCTATTGAGAAATCTGTCGCTGAGCCGGCGGCATTTTTACTACCCGCCATTGTTTGAGTCTGATTTGGATTGTTGCCATTCGAATTTGCAACAGCCGCGGCAGCCGCAGCGGCGGCGGCGGCAGCAGCAGCAGCCGCATTGGGCACCGTAGACGGCAGTACGCCATTGCACAGATACGGATGTGAGCCAACAAGCATTTTGGCAGCCTGGGCGTATGATGGGTGAGAAAAATTAATTTTGGCTATTTAACGCTATAAGCGACTGCCGAAAAGGGAGTTTTTTCTGTTTTCTTTTCCGATATTTAAAATAACACTAATGCAGCACTTGTTTCTCTAAGCATCGGCACATATTTTTATTTAGTAAAAATGTATTAAGACGACTTTATGTGGTGGAATTTAAAACTATATGTATTTTGTTGTTGCACTTCGTTATTTATTTATTTATTTTTTGCTTTGAATTTTTGTTAATTTAGTTTAGTTATTTTTGAACTGTCTTGCCACTGTTGTGTTTGTTTTTATTGTTGTGTTTAACATATTATCTTCGTCCCTGGGTGCACGCTTCTTGAAAACGCGTTCGACTACTACTCTTCAGTTGGTTTCTTTCACAACTATTTGCCGTTAAGTACACAATTTTCCTGCTACCAAACACGAATGTGAGAAAACCGCTTTGTTAAAGGCGACGGCGAATACACGACATACAAATGGCGAGCGACGAAAACGGGCATGTGCACAACGAAAGGCAAACGACGACGAACTGACTGCTTGCTGCGGCAAGGAAAGGTGCACAACTTGCCAACAGCAGTCAGACAGGCAGACAGCTAAAGCACAGCGTTGTTGGTGTTGTTTGCTGCGGCGAACGGTGGCAGACGTTGTGGAAACTAGTTTGAGCAGTGTATCTGGTAGGTTGAGAAAACCACACACACGCATGCACAAAGTTAAGCGCACACACGCTTATACTCTAGTGTAAAAATGTCAAAAAAAATACAACAAAAAAAACCAGTCAATGGCTAAGTGGCAGCGTTAATAAGAGCGATCGAAAAAACAGCAATGGAGGCAAAAAGTGGTTTGTGAAAAATCGTAAGTAGGAAGAGGAAGGAAGTATGTGCGCAGCGCCGTGTTAGCCTTGTTCGCGGCGGCACCAACAACAACTCTTCCCTCTTTGCAACAACAACGGGCTGGTTGGTTGGAAGAGCGCAGAAGGCGTCGTATATCGCGGCAAGCTGTTGGTACGAGCAGTGCGACTGCTGCAACTATGGCTGGCAACAACAGTTAGCGAGGGTATACGAGAGAGCGCTTTACAGCCGCTCTGCAATTGGAAAAAATCCAATTTGAATTTTGTGGTTGGATAATTACCGCTGTTGTTACTGGAAGGCAGAGCGCATTCGGCAGCCAACAAAGTTAAGAGCAATCGAGAAAAGTTGTACGCAAGGAAAGTAGTGCGCACGCAGCTATCAGCAAGTCAGAGCGAGAGCGTTCTATAGCTAACTTGCACGACTTGAGAGCCGGCCGTTTGTGTGAATTTGTTGTTGGTGTTGCAAATGCGGTTGTTTTTTCGATTGTCTATTTGCCTCACATCCTCCAACCGCAGCCCAATGTAAGTCGTTTGAGAGCGCCGCAGCTCTATAAGGGGCAAACAAGTGTTGTTGGCGCGTGAGTGGGCTGTGCCTCAAAGGGAAGAATAACAACAAACATAAAGCATTTGTCGTGGAAAAGCTAGCAACATTGCGGCAATGTTAAACGTTATTTGTGTGCTCTCTCTTGAGTTCACCGAAGTGAGCGATGAGTTGTTGCTACAGTTGCACGCAGTAATGGCGCATAATTTTCATAGTGGGTTGGTGTGATGGTTACGTCGGGTGGTGATTGCTCGGCCGTACGTCATAATTCATTCACAATTAAAAATGTCGGCGCGTTGCGTGCGGAATGTTTGCTTCTCATTCGTTCGCTGTGCAGTTTATGTGCACACATACCTACAGCCATACATAGTATCAGCTTATTATTATATTTTAGCTCACAGACTGGTTTGTTGGGCTTTAAGCTGATATGTACCTACTTTTGCAGCGCGAGCATGCGAGTGGCGTGAGTCTAGTGAATCTGAGACTCTTTTGAAGTGTTTTTTCTCCTGTATGTTTTTCTGACTTTCATTGCTTTTATGAAGTGCAAACGCTTTCGTTGCGGTTTTTAAACATTGTTGCTTATCACTTCGCTCCTGCTTTTGCTGTGTTTTCAAAACAGCTTTCGACGCTCAATTTTTTACAACTTAATTTTACTCAAATGTCGCCCTTTCTCGTCAAATTGAGTTGCTTATGTTTCATTTAATTTCCAACACGTTCCTATTTATTGCTTATATGCAAAGTTATTGCTGTTTTTGTTGCCTCTTTACCGCGTATGTTGAGTGTAATTGGTTGCATGTCTGCTTCAGAGTTTCACTCCATAACGAATGCAACGCCATTGTCCTTTCGCTGTGCATTGTTGAGTGTTGTTGTTGTTTTTTTCTTTATTAATGATGTGCCTCTGGCGTTGATGTCGCTGAGTTGCTACAAGTTCCGAGGTACGCGTGTGCGTGGGATATTGTGTTTGCGTTGCCGTCATTGTTGTCGGTAAGCGTTGACTTTAGCGCTGAACTGTTGAAATTGCGTTGTTAACTCCTTTTCTGTTGTTGTTGTAGCCATGTTCATACGTACATATGTATATATGTAAGTAAATATGTACACACAGACATACATACATACGTACATGTACATACCCACTAGAACTGGAAGGGAGATCTCCCAATGTGAGGAATAAAAGAGTACTCCCTTTGACCGGATTTCGGATCAATAGGACAGTATTGTCGGTTTTGAACTCCATTATGACTCGCTTAGGAGTCAAATAGGAGATCTCCTAAGCGAGCAAGAAACGAATACTCCAGGAGGCATGATTTTGGAGCAATAAACTATTTTTGTCGGCTTTGTACTCCGTTATTACTCGTTTAGGAGCCAAACTCGCTGAGGAATGATTTCGGGGCTATAGCTGAGATATGTCGGTTTTGTACTCCGTTATTACTCGCTTACGAGCAAAAAGCGATTTCTCCTAAGAGAGCAATCCAGGAGTATTCCTTTTGATTTATGGGGGAGCTATAGGCACCTCGTTCAAAAGAATTTTTGTGTTATTGGAAAAATTTATCATAAGGAAAACTACTGAAAATATTTCATATAGAAACAATATAAGGAGGATGCAATAATTTAATGTCGATAGCACACATTTAAATGAAGGTCCGTCGGTATGTATTGCAACTTTTGTTTAAATTTATTAAATATTGTATTATATACCGCTAAATACTTTTCAGATTTGGCAAATTATTAGGAGTATCAGCACTTACGCATGACTCCGTGGTTTTAACGTTCATATCACGCCGGTCCAGATCTTTTACTGGGCAAAGTCACCTACACATTAAAACAAGAAAGTTTTATACCCTCTCCCTATTTGCGTGAACTCTTGAACACCCAAGCATCCCTGACAACCAGGACAGCATGTAGTTATCTTGCCGTTTTATTATTATTCTGGTTTACTTTTAATGCATTTGTTCGCAACAGCGATTCCAAAATTAATCAATAATGTACAAGTAACAAGTATTATTTATGTTTTGTCTGATCTCGTACTTATAGGTATTTATTTATTTATTTATTTATTTATTTTAAGCTTCAACGCAACAGCCGTTGGCTATATTTCAGCGCTGACACAATTAGAATTACATAAAAAGCAATTTAAATCTAGTGAAAATATTTGCATCTTATATCTACCTTTATTTTAGATAGGAAAACGAGAGATAGAAAGAATAGAGTAATAAGGAAAAACAGCAGAAGGAACGATTTGTTATACATATCTATATTTCATTAGGCATAAAATTTGTAGAGCTCGCTTTTAAAATGCACAGTGCTTTTGATAAGTCTCAATGCGGATGGGAGGCCATTCCAAAGACGAATAGCGTGGACAAAGAATTGCCGCTCGGATATTGAGGTGTTGTATTTCGAGTGTAACAGCTGTGAAGATCTAGTTGACCGGATATAGTGTAATCGGCACTTTAGATACTGCGGTTCATTCGTGACTAGAATTTTATGCAGCATTACGAGACACCTCACCTTCAATAGATCATTAAACGAGATTGAACAAATCTTTGTGGCAAAATTCGAAATATGATCACGCTTTCTAATGCCATATATATACCGGGAAATATTGTTATACAGTAAATTAAGCTTCTTATTGCATACACTATCACACTTAGCAAACAATTCTGAACCATATAAGAGTGTCGGTATCAGGTAACTTTTAACAAGAAGTAGGCGGATTTTAATTGGGGTAAAATATTGAGTGGCCCATAAGGACCGCAGCATACCATAAACTTTCCCGATCGCTCCATAGATGTGGTTGTTCCAGGTTAGAGTCCTGTTGAAAATTATACCAAGGTTTTTGGCGGAGTCAACGTACCGTATTGTAGAGTTATTCAGCGTAACATTGTCAAAGCTGTCGAGCCGAAAGTTTTTCTTATGTATAACAATGCATTGTGATTTGCTGGGGTTTATGACCAGTCCATTCTTAGAAGCCCAACCATTGACATGGTCTAAATCATAATTAAGATTTCTGATGCAAGTATTAATGGCGTCAGGTGGACAGCTGAGGTACAGCTGCACGTCATCAGCATACACATGAATCCTACAATGCTCAAGTACTTTAGGTAGATCGTTTATGTATAAAATAAATAATAAAGGACCAAGAACGGAACCTTGCGGTACACATTGCACTACAGGAGCCAGGCAAGATAAAGAATTACCCGCGCATACTGCTTGCGACCTATGAGACATATACGAGTGTATTAAGTTTGACGCTGAGGTCGAGAAGTTGAAAAGATTTGCAAGTTTTAAGCACAATAAGCGATGGTCCACGGTATCAAATGCTTTAGAGTGATCCAGAAGGGTGAGAAAGGTCACGTAGTTCTCATCCAGTTTTTGCCTAATATCGTCGGTGACATTCAGTAGTGCCGTGATACAACCTCGATTTTCCCTGAAACCAGACTGGTATTCGCTCACTAAAGAATGTTTTTTTAAAAAATAATGTATTTGCTTATACATCAGGTGCTCCAGCACCTTGGATAGAAACGGTAGGATGGCTATCGGTCTATACTCGCCATTTGGCTTACGGATCGGAATTATTTTGGCCTTCTTCCAGCAGCTAGGAAACTCCGATTTGGTTAGGATTACATTCAGTGTGTAGGTTAGATGCGGCAAAATTTTTGGCAGAATACATTTAAGGAACTTGGGGTGAATACCATCCAGCCCTACAGCATTAGATTTAATGGCAAGTATTGACTGAACTACGTCGCAATCATCAACACAGACAAAATTGAATTGTTTTAACTTGTTATGAGGGCGGGAACTATAGTCATCGTAGCTGATATTTCTTTTGCTTGGCTTAGTAAATTTTTGATTAAGCACATTAACATCAACATCAACGGTTGCCGTATTTACTTTTTTGCCTATACCTATCTCTCGAATCTGTTTCCACGTTTGGTTGGAACCGACTGCTACACTGAATCTGTGTTCATAATATTTTCTCTTTTGTATTCGTATGGCCCTAATGGCCTCCCTCTTCAGTATTTGGTAATCGGTGAAGAAGGCATCTGTTTTAAAGAGCTTCCATTTGTTATATGCTGAGTTACGCTGATTTATAAGTCTTTTAATATCTTGATTAAACCAGGGACGGTTCGTGTGTGTTTGCGACCTTTGAACAAGTGGGACATATCTGTTAAAAAGTGTGTTAATTTGGCATTGTAGAAAGTTTACTTGATCATCAGTCGATGTCAAATCGCGTACTAAACCCCAATCAATGGCGTCGACCGACCTCTCAAGTTGATTATAACAGATCCGATTAAAGTCACGATATGAATACGAGTTTCGCCTAAGATTTCTTACGTCGAAATCATAAATAAGGAAAATTAAGTCGTGTTTTGAAAAACTAGGCGCAGATAATTGATCATAGAAGAGGACGTTAGACAAATCATTAACAAGGAATATATCGAGGAGCGTACTGTTTGTTTGGGTAAAATGTGTAGGGTTCAGTGTGTTTACGGCGAAAAGGCCAAGGTTTTGCATATCTAGTGTAAAAGTATTATTGCGAAGTAAGTCACAATTAAAGTCTCCAGATATGACTATATTTCTGTGCGATACTGTTAGGTCTTCCAGAAACTCAATGAAAGGTGAGTAGTCTATTGTTTTATTTGGCCTATAGACACAGCCTATAAGAATCTTGTCCGAGTTTGTTACGATCTCCACAAAGATATATTCAATGGCGTTGGTAATTGGAGAAACACTATTTAATTTATATGACTGCCCATTTTTTATGTAAAGAGCAACGCCACCACCATGACCATTCCTGTCGTGCCGAAGTAATTTATACCCACTGACACTGAAGAAGTCATCGCTATGGCAAGCTGAGAACCAGGTCTCGGAAACACACACCACATCAACATCGGAAAGTTCAAAAATGTATCTGAATTCGTCAATTTTTTTAACTAAGCTTTGTGCGTTGATATGACATATTTTCAGACCTTTCTTTTGTTTGCTTAGTATTCTGACCATATTAAATGTGTTGTCTTTGATGCCTCCCTGACTTAAAACTTTATTGTACATTATTTTGCACAATCCATAAAAGCATTTTAGAAGCGAGCGAAAGCAAACTTGCGGGGAAGGTATAACTAAGAGATCTGTTGGGTGCAGGCGAAAATAAAACAAAATGAGTAAGAGATGAGAAATTATGGAAAATAAAAGAAAACTTAATGAACTTAATAACTAAAGTGTGAATCATTATGTGTTTTTTGCAAGTAGTTGTTTTGCGCTGCAATTCTGCTAACATCATCTTTGGATTTTACAACAGTTGCCTGGTCTTTTGGGTGACATCTTACGTGGACTTGCCCACGTTTGGAGAACACATTCAAGAGTCGCTTTTGGTTTTTCAGCTCATAAGCAAACTTCATGAGTTCACGATTTTGTTTTGTCAAACACTCATGCATAAATATTTTACCCTCTGCATCGTGTCCAATGTCCCGGAGAGTAAGCGGTCTTCTCTTGCTTTTGCAGAAACGAGCTACAGCACGGAAAAGTGAAGAGCGATCACCTGAATTTCCCAGTTTTACAATAATTGGTGCAGGTTTGTTGTTGTTGCTTCTATTAAGCCGAAAAATTTTTCCAACTGGAAGAGAATCAGTTAATAATAATAATATTGTATACAAACATGTGTTTAAAAAATTAAATAAATGGATTGCGTAAATAGCAAAATCTTCTAGCTATTGTGTGGGGTAATGAAAAGCTCTTTTATTACTCGTACAGGAGCATCGGCGTAGCCAGAATGAAATTTAGGGGGGGGGCTCGACCCTATTAAGCTGGCATTTCACGGTACTATTTTATATATATACATGGCTACGCCCATGTACAGGAGGCTTTCGGGATGCCTCGCATGGAAGTACTCACCTTTTGCTCGTTCGGGAGGAATATAGGATGTTTTTCTATGTGCACTCCCTTGTTGTCTTTTTGGGAGGTATAGGGGAGGTTTTTATGGGAGTACTCCCGTATTGCTCCTTTTGGAGGTTTGTGGGATGATATTTCTGTGTCTGCTCCCCGATTGCTCGTTTAGGAGGTAAGAGGGATTACTCCCCTTCCTAGGACATATAATGTTAAAGGGAGTATACAAAATTACATGCTTATTCACAGAAGCATAGGGAACAATGGGGAGTATTCGTATACTCCCCAGGGAGTACTCACCGAGCAATCGTACGATGCTCACAAGTTCTACTGGGTACATATAAATTTTGCGAGCATTACTTGAAAATGTTCTCAACATCTTTGATAACTATTTAATTGTTCAATTGTTCAAAAAGGTTTGAGTGGTGAAGATACATATGGTATGTACATATGAACGTTGCTGAAAAATCTGCTAACTAATTTTTCTGGACCATGCGTTTTTTTAAGTTAATTTCCTGACTAATTTGATAAATGGAAGATCTTTAGGCAACGTGTTCTGAAAGTATCCAAAACCCAGTTTTTATGGAAATTTTGTTTTTTCTCCATATTACATATCTCCCTATAGTGTTTGTTAATTTTTCTCAGACAATGCGATACAGCCGTTTTTAAAACCTGGTTTTATATGTTTCCAAAACAGTTAAAACACCATGAAAACTATATGTATTAACAAAACGGATGTAGTCCTATAAGTAAGTGAGAAATTTAATGTGTTTTAATGGAACTTGATGTAGTTTAGTCCCCGATGTCAAATATGGCTATAACATTTTTAAACCTTGCCAACTTTTAAGCTTGTTGGAGTTTTTCTCACGTAAAATTACAATTTTATAGGATTTCAGAAGTTAAATTTCATCCCAGTAAAATTAAATTAAATCGGTACGAAGAAAAAGAATTTGGAGTAGCGAACTTTTTATGCAGTTTACTTCTATTTGACACGTAGAATTTTCTCTTTTAGTGTTGGGTTCTCTGGTGGCACAAAAGTTGTAGAGGAAAATCTACTTTACGGTTAATTTAGATGCCATATTTGAGACACCATGTTGAATTTTCCAGAGGGCCACAGTGTTTTCAATGGGGGACATTTATGCGATCATTTTAAGACCTTAATTTTTATAATTCGTCCTATAGAATTTTGGCCAACGAACTGTACCAGTTGACGTGATGTGGATATGAATTTCACGCCGCTATGTCTAGCACGCTTCCGGCCGTGAGCTAAACGTCGCACAAAAATAATGTTCGAACAAAAGTTATTATTCTACGTATTTGAACAGAAATTTGAAAAATGAAATTTGAATTTTTTGAAAAATGGCGAAAACCGTAGCAATCTAAAAATTGTTCACACTTTTTGCGATTTATTTACAATAAAAAATGATTATCTTTTTAAAGGCTTACATACATACATACATACATCTCACAAAGAATACGCACTGGCAGCCTTTTTGGACGTGGAAGGCGCCTTTAACAATGTTAATTTGGCATCCATACACTGCTCCATGGCGGCCGTAGGACTGGACCCACTGACCACTCTCTGGATCGACAATATGTTGAGCACCAGAAGCACCAATGGCTCCCTGGGAACAGCAGAAGTAAGTTAAATGGCCACACGTGGCCCCCTTAAGGGGGGGGGGGGTCGTCTTGGTGTTATCTCCCCTGCGGATGACATAGTCGTTTTGGTCGTGGGGAAATTCCTCTCCACGGTCAGCGAGATTCTATAATCTGCTATTAACGATCTTGCGGGGTGGGTAGGAAGAAACAGTCTAGGGGTTAACCCCTCCAAAACCGAACTGGTTCTGTTCACCAAGCGTTATAAAGTAGACAAATTTCAAACTCCGTCCCTCAATGGAGCAAGCCTTGAATTGTCAAAAGAAGCGAAGTTTTTGGGAGTTATTCTCGACTCTACGCTTTCCTGGAATAGGAATACCGAAGAGCGGAGAAAAAAGGCGCTCATTGCGCTCTGCTCCTGTAAGGCTACGATCGGGAAAGACTGGGGGCTGCGATCGCAGATAATACACTGGATTTATACGGCGGTGGTTAGACCCATTCTTACCTATGGTGCGCTGGTATGGTGGCAGGCGGTGGACACCAAAACCCATCTACTTAATCTGCAAAAGGTGCAACGACAGGCATGCCTATGCATAACGGGGGTGACTTACTCAACGCCCCAGGCGGCGCTAGAGACACTCCTGGACATTCCACCCATAGACCTATACGTTAAAAGTACCGCAGCTAAAAGCGCTCTACGACTCAGGGCGTTTAACAGGCTGCGAACAACTTGTACGGGTCACGCCACAATCCTCAAGAGAGTGGGGGTCGAGTACATTAGCTGTGACTATCAAGTCACGGAAACTGATTTCAATCGGAATTTTGATGTCTATTTTCCAGACAGAAGTGACTGGGAACTTAGTATTCCTCTTAGCGATGACGAAATACACGTTTTCACGGACGGCTCCAAAATGGACGTCGGAACAGGATCTGGAGTCTTCGCTCAGGAGTTATCTCTGAGAGAGTCTTACAGACTCCCGGATAACTGCAGTGTTTTTCAGGCTGAGATATATGCAATCGACATGACGGCAAGGCTGGTTAGCATGATCGACCTAGCCCCATCTAAACTTGCCTTTGTCGTGGACAGTCAAGCAGCTATCAAAGCCTTAGGGTCGGAAACGACCAACTCGATATGCGTTAAGGAATGCCGAAGATCCCTACAAGCTCTACAGCAACACATAATCAACCTTTACTGGGTCCCGGGACACAATGGTGTCTCAAGAAATGAGGAAACGGACGAATGTGCTAAAAAAGGATCTGGAATGGGGCTTGGGGAAGCGATCCAGATCGTGAAACCTTGCGATTTCTATTTCGGAGGCCGAGAGAGTGACCAAGGCAGCCACCAACAGCAGGTGGGAAAATCCGCACACCTGCATAGTATCGCGATCGCTCTGGCCACGGCTCGACGAACGAAGAACAATGAGTTTATTAAGGCTTTCAAAGCCAAAGGTTAAGCTTCTCACAGGAATACTAACGCGACACTGGACCATTGGCCACATGGCCGCCAGGTTCGGAGCACCGCATAACGATTTCTGTAGAATCTGTAGAGATGAGGAGTAGGTAGAGTCCGTCCAGCACTTCCTTTGTGAATGTCCAGCACTCCGAAGAAAACGCCTCAAGTTTCTTGGGGACCATTTCTTCGAGAGCCTGGATACCTTAGGGAAAGCTCCACTGGAGGGACTGCTTGGATTCGCCAGAGAATCGAAATGGCTGAAAGACATGCAGGGAAGGCATTGGGAAACCCCCCTGGGCATCGCAATGGGCCTTTGTGGCCTTCGAGTGAACTCTTTTCAGAGCCGCCCACTTAACTCAACCTAACCTATACATATATAAAAAATTTGGGAAATTAAATTCTCTACAAATTTGTACTCAACCGTTTTTTACGAAAATTGCAAAATAAGCTTGCAAATCGCAAAAAAACAAAAAAAAAACTAAAATCCAAGATGGCGGAATGTTCTGATATGAAATTTAGGGGCAATACTGTAGATCCATGGTATACGTGTCAAATAAAAGTAAACTGCATCAAAGTTCGATACTACATTTTTTTTCGTACCCCTTTGATCTAAGAATAAAGGGGTAAAAATTAACTTCTCAAAACCTAGAGACTTGTAATTTTCGTGGGAAAAACCTCAATAACTTTTAAATTTGGGGAGGTTTAAAAATATTCTAGCAATTTTTGACATCGGGGGACAAAACTACATCAAGTGCCATTAAAATATATGAAACTTTCCACTGACTTATAGGCAACGTTCCAAATGAACATTTCTGGGGGAGTCTTGCTTTGTAGAACAAAGTTGCAAAATAAGGCTCAGTCTAATGTACATATATAAATAAAATTCAAAACAACAAAAAAAATTAGATTTTTTGGCAATCGCCCGAACCGGAGATCGAACCTGGGTCCTACCGCGGATGCAAAACTCACTTGCTTGGTTTGCTTACTTGAACAATAGCCAACTGCTGGCCGTTTTGGTCAGTGTTGTCATCGAAAATTCCCTTGATCCGCATTAATTTTGAGGATTAGCTGACGGACTTTATCCGGACCAATTGCAGTTAGTTATGGAAATAAATCAGAATTAACGAGTTCATCCGCACCAACTCCGCCGTCTGCTAATGCTTTTAGTCGCGTTCGTGGTTTGGAAAATGGCTGCGTGTCAATTTCCGCCGCAGCACTATGTTTATATTAAATCGAGAATTACAGAGTATCATTTTTATGTTACAATGATCTCAAACAGTGAATTTAGCTGTTCTTTCCATCTCAAAAAATATGTATTTGGCTGAAATAAACGGATGCGCGCTCCACCCTTTACATTCCGACGCGGCGTTCCGGATCACCTCATCCTAAAGCCGGCACTGTGAGCGATCGGCATCCACCACATTAACCAGTTTTTTGAGATATGTCAGAATGATGACATGATACTACTCTTGTAATCCTTCCTTCCTTCTAGACGGTATTGGAGTAGGGGCAGGATAGTCGATAAGAATCTCACTGAAATCTGTACTGACGGGTCCAAAATAGACTGCGGTGTGGGTGCGGGGATGTTCTCCGAAACGTTGAATGTCTCTCTCTCGTTCCGACTACTGAACTTTGGTAGCATCTTCCAAGCGGAAGTACTGGGAATCGGAAAGGCCTCTAAAGCATTAGAGAAGAACTGCGTAGGAGTACGAAAATCATAAATTTTCTCAGATGGCCAAACGGTACTTCTGGTACATGCTTCACCTATAACAAAGTCTGAAACAGTCAGAGACTGAAAATGTGCCTTAAGCCGGCCAAGTTTACAGACATTTCACTCATCTGGGTTCCCGGCTACAGGAACATACATACATACACCGAAATTAGAGGGCTGAAGGGGTGGGCTAACGCCGAATCATCTCTTGATGAATCCGAAGCAGAGACAATAAATTGTGGCTGATGCCCGTTGAAACAACCCCAAATCTGCAAAATTGCGAGGAACACATGGCCGCATTATGACAAGCCAAAGAACTTCTAAGGAGGTCGAGGAAAGATGTAGTCAAGTTAACAGCCACGACAATGGGACATTGGCCCATTGGCGAACATGGGCCTTCCGAACAACCCTCGGCGCCATAGCTGTAGTTTTGAGGAAAGTAAGGAAATGATCCTACATTATCTATGTGAGTGCCCAGCATTGGCACGAATAAGAAATGACACACTCGGGATTTTTTCCATCTAAAATCTTAAAGAGATGTCCAAATGCACCATTACTAGCCTAAGTAGATTTATCGAAAAATCCAAATGGTTTGACGAAACCGACAAATCATGAAAGAAGGAAAAATCAAAGAAATCATATCGAAGTGTTGCTATCAACACTATTTGGGTCCTGCATGTGCTCAGGCGACGCTGCTACCAACCAACCACAACCAGCCAACCACATTGACTTTTATTTGTCTGTCCTAAAATAGAAGCCAATACGAGTATAAGACAAAAAATTTAATTATCGTCAAAAAATACACCTTAAGGACCGTTTAAAAATGTACCTGACATTTAAACATAAATTTTGTTCTAAAAAAATGTGTCTGAACGGCGGATAAATTTTGAAAGCTACTCAGAAAACGGCTCTAAGAATTTGTAATAAAAGTCAGATATCTAATTTTGTGGCGGATAATATTTTCTGTAGAGTTTCAGGTTAGAGAAACAATCTATGGAAAATTCATAGTTTCATCACTTTGGCAAATTCATTGTTGTATGCCCAATTTTGTTGTAAGGTCGATTTTCACTTTTCCATAAGGTATTTTTGATTTGTCTTTCTTTGGTTACCAAATTCTTTTATTAGGTATAAGTAAACGTGTATATAAGGGGTTATTTATTTTGAAAAACATAATTTTTTCCTGCCGATAAGACAGTTTTTACTGCATGATTTTTTTATCGGCAGGAATTGCTTTCGGAGAATAATTGTCAAATGCAAAAAACGCAATTTTACTAAGTTTATTATGTTATTGGGCCAACTTATGCCTATCCATTTTTCAGCATTTTAAGTTAATTTACTACAAAATACTAAGACATATGACTTTTATTATACATATGTATGCACATACATACGTAAGTGTTTTTCTACGCATAAAAGGTTTAAGGTGACCTTTTTCAATGAAAATTAAATTTTCTGTCATATATTGGCTTATACTTTAGGATAGAAAAATAAAAGTCCAATTATAACTGTTATGAAAAGCCGAAAAAATATCTGCCATAAAAAGATTTATGAGTTCAAAAGTAACTGGTAGTTCATAGCATTTTTGTCATAATTTAAAACGAAAGTGAATTTGAAAATGGGTACTTTTCAGGAGAGCAAAAAAAAACTGTTGTAAAAAATTTTGTTGTCATTAGGAAAAAGTGTGGGATTTAACACTTTGCCTCTAAGAAGACTAGAAATTTGACTATTTGTCAACTTGCGTATCATTCTAAACGCCTGCGCAAGAATTTTTACACATTCGATAGTTTGACAAGGTAGAAACAAATATAAACATTTTGGTCCAACCTTTTCGCCATCAGTTAATGTTCGCAACTTCCAGTGACACACTTATCTGCTCTGATTGTGGTGTTTTGGACATCAGAAGGCATACATACATATATATTTTCCATTTCCTTTCCATTCTCTCGCAGCTGTATGTGATTATTGTACTTCAGGTCGTCCTGCATTGAATTCGCGACGAATGCACTCAAAGCTGTTCACTAACTTGGACGCTTTGCTGAGGTGCTAATCGCACGGCTGATTGCCAATACACTCTAAACTAGCCCAACCTTAATAGTATTTTAGCATTTATACAATTTTGAACCTGGGCAACCATTTTAATAGTAATACTTCGATCCAATTTAAGAAAATCAAATATTTCCTATGCAAAATCTACAGAAAATCCATCTTTCTTTAAATTTATAGTTTTCGGTATGATGAAGACATGAGCTACACACAAAGAAAAAGAGAGGTAAATCTAACCGAAAAAGACGATTAAAATTGCAGTGACCGAAAAAAATTGTAAATCAAACCGACAAAAAATTGTTATTATGAAAGTTCGTGAAAATAGTTCGGGTACCATTAAAAATAGTTAGCTTACCATCGAAAATAGTTCGTGTACCACGAAAATAGTCCGTGTACCACAAAAAATTGTTTTTTAACCATGAAAAATAGTTCGTGTACCACGAAATATTGTTTTTTTACCATTAAAAATAGTTACTTTACCATGAAAATAGTTTTATTACCATGAAAAATAGTTAGTTTACTATGGAAAATAGTTTTTGTACTATAAAAATGGTAAAACTACTATTTTTTTACCTCCAAAAGTTGTCCACTTACCATTTTAATAGTTACTTTGCTAAAATAAAAAGAAGTGATTAAAAAAACATTGATTTTAAATAAATTTATTATTATTTATTACTTTTAATTTAATAAGTACATATTTTTATGTGTTTTACTATTGTAAATTAAGACAAAGATATAAATATATATAAAATTTATACATGTATAGTTTCAAAAAAACGTTGGACGAATATACGTAATTCCATTAGGGGAAAGAGTTGTATTAAGAGGTGAATAATATAATTCAGAAAAGTCCAATAGATAAAATTGGTCTGTACTTCTTATAATTGGAAATGACTGAAAATGGTCTGAAAACATTGCAATTGTGTGTTCAACACATACGAAAATTACTTTGTTGTTTTCAAGTACAATAATGTCTTTGATTTCAAATAATTTCAAAGATTTTGACATCAGGAAATATCCAATTTTATAAGTAGTACCTTTTATTTCCACTTTTGTTATAAAATTGTAGCTTTCATTTATTAATATTTCGCATTCAAAAGAACTTATATTTACTTTTTTACTGTAATATCTGTTTTTAAATTTTTCTTTAGATTGGTTTTCGAAAAATAAGTTTCTATCTAATCCTTTATTCAAAAGTAACCGATTTGAAAACTTTATCATACATTTAACAGCGATTGACAAAGGTGCATTCCTTCTAGAGGTAATACAATTGGTATACGATTTAATCTCTCTATGCTTGGACCGAACCTAAAACACCATACATGCTTAAGAGGTCCTACATTTTTTATGATTGTAGCGTAATGAAGTAGAAAGTGAAATTTCGGTTTTAACGTCGGGCCAAATAGTTGTACGTAAATCGTGTGATGGTTCTTAATTTTTAACTTTAATTTATTAAGGGACTCATCGTCGAACTCTGTTTTTAAAATCTCGTCTATAATTTCAATTAATGTACAAAAAAGTTTCCAATGTTTATTGTGTAGTGGTATTAAATCCCCAATTATTATTGGAAGAAAATGGCAAAATGTCCACATTTCTCGTGCTGACATATTAAGTTTTTGACATTTCAAATGTGATATTTGAATTTCTGGAGATCTATTACTTAACTCAATTTCACCGTATTGAAATTGATTTTTTCGATCATTTAAAATTTCAATTGTAAACAATTTTTCGGATTCAATAAAATGGAGTAATATTTTCGAAACGTCATATCGGCAAACACCTTCAAAAATATCATGCATAATATCCCCGGTAAGATTATTTACCACATGAAATGAATTAATGTCATTGAAAATGGAATTCTCAGATATACCAGTTAACTTTATTCGCTTCTCTGGTATATCTTCTGTAGCAAGGTTTTCTGTATAGTTTAACTCATTCCGAAGTTTGCTCTCTATTTCCTCGACCATGTACGAAGTTTCTTCTTTATTAGATAAACAATATCGACAAAAGTAATTAGATGAAAAGCTTTTAGTGTAGCCGAGAATACTATTTAAACCTAAGTTATCACCCACAACTAGTGCTAGTACAAAATAAATTTTTTTGGTTGTATTATCAAAGCTAATGTCAATTCCCTCTTCTTCAAGACTTTTAATTTTTTCTACCAGTAATTTCAATGATGCGTCATTTCCAAACTGTTTATGTTTACTTCTGAAGAAAAGAGCAGGGAATATATTTTCTAGTCGCGATTGGTAGTGCCGCGGCAAAGTAGGGAAACTGTAATAAAAAGCAGCTATTGATTGTGTCCCTCTGTGGGAACCCAAAGGATTATTAATTTCAAAATCGTCAAAATAAATAACGTAAGGAATTGCTGTTTTATCGCTGAATAAACTCATTTTAGATTTCCATAATTTTCCATTAACAATGTTTTTTAATTCATTATCATTTGCAAGGAATTTCTGTGTATTTTCCAAAGTATCTTTTAATACATTAGGAAGTTCGAAGAAATGTTTAATTTGAAATCGTAATGGCATTAGTACACCCTTACTGTGTTGCTCTGTTAACGAAATTGCATGGTGATGAACTACGGGCGCAATTCTATTATCAATGTCGAATTCTTGTGGGTCTTCAAAGCACTTTCTCATTTTGAGTTCCTTTAAAAATTTGTAAAATGTTTTACATTTTGAAAAGGGATCTCTTAAAAACGAAACTAAGTTTCTGAGTTGGACTTTTTCTTGTTCTGCAAAATCGAATATAATATTTTCTAAAAAGTGTGCTATTGGCAAAAGCAAATCATTTGTTATATCATCAATTAGTCGTTCTGCATCAGATCGAGCGAAATTTGATTGACTGTGCAATTTACTCAAAAATAGTAGCGCAATATTTTCGAACTCAGCATGAGAAAATTCGTATATTTCTTGACGTTCTTGATTACATTGCCGTTGGTTTAATTGTGGTGGAAAATTATTATTTTCGGATTCACTAAGACTCTGAACAAAAGAAAATGCTTTTTCGAAATATTTTCTCAAATTTTGAAAGTTTTTTCATACAAATTGATGTCAAATTTGAGAAAAATCATTTTTTTTTATTAATATGACCCATTTGATTGTAAATTCATTGGTTGACTAGCAATTCTGACAAGTTTAAACGTAAAACTAAAAAATCCATTTACCAGATTGTATCCACATGAATGGGAAAAAAGTTTCCAGGCCCGTAAAGTTTTCGCTGATGTGCTACCACTTGAGTTCAAAATTTCTTGTCGTCTGATTTTGAAGGTTTTTTTCCAATTTGCTTCAACTGTGCTCCACGGCGAATCAAAAAGTTTGAGCCAGTCATAGGCAGCTGCATAAAAAAATATGAAATAATTACAAAACAAAAGCTATTGTGGTGGCGTTACATTTTTCATCCTCGAAAGTAAATGTATATTCTTCTGTCGGTGATGCCTCAGGAGTTGAACTTTCTGGGTCCACTAATTCACCGGATTTCCTCAATCTCTTCAATGTGTTGTAATATTTATCGTACAAGCGGCCTGCTGGTCTCAAGGTAATAGGATCTTTGTGGTAGTAAATCGACTGAAAATAGGTGAAAATTTAGAAAATAGTTTTGTAATGAATAAATAATTTACCTTGTCATCTTTAAACCTGTTTGCAATATCTTGCGCAATAGATTGGAATGTATTTCGGCATATTTTGATTTTTCTTTTAATAAACCACGACACAGTGGCATCAATTAAGATCTTCCTCCCAGCGTCATCTAGTTTGTCCAGTCGCAGAACATACTCGCCAGTTGGATGGGCACTTAACACTTGCTGCAAATCCTTAAAAATTGTAGGTTTTTAAAACTTGTTTAATGTTTTGTTGGGTTTGTGAGGTGCCTCATATATAAACTTACGAAGTCATGTGAAGATGAACTGGATGTTTGTGAGCATGAAGGAGATTCGATGCCATTGTTGATCCGCTGTCGCCACTGCTGCACAAAGTCAACAAAACCAGAATTGGCGGACGCTGTATCGCACGTCGACACGCTACCATACCCCTGAAGGAATTTTGCAACAAAAAAGATTCTTCATGAAATGATCACAGAGGGATTCACAATACTTACGTTTGTTTTCCTCCAAGTTATGAGTTGATGGCGGAATTCCGCTCTAGCACCAATGGTGTCGTTTTTAAACAAATCAGCAAGGTCAGACTCCGTCAGATATTGCAAATTTTTCAAGGTTATTGCTTGCGCTGGAATTTCACTAAATTAACTAAAAACTACAACAATGACAATGTATTTGCAACTTACCTTTAAATTCAGCGATTTTATGTGAAAATCCCCACTCCAAAATCAATTTACAAAATTCCGTGTCTTCTGGATCAGGATTATCCATATCATCCGCCTCCACAGCACGCAAAATATTTAGCGAAAACAATTCACTATTGTTAAGATTCATCAACACTTAATTTTAATATATTAATTAATTTAATTTCACTTCACTGCACCTACGCAAATAACAACGTCCATGAAAAGTTTGCAAATGAATATGAAAGAAGAAAAGAAGAAGCAAAGCATCAAAAGTGCCGTTATTCTTATCGCATAAACTCTCTTTTCGGTTAGATTAACAATCAAAATAGTAGAGCTACAATTTTATTCGGTTAGTTTTACTATTTCTGTGGTTAAAAATAGTAACTTTACCATTTTGCAGGTTGGCCATACCAATTTTTTGTGGTTAAATTTATGTGCTACAATTCTAACGATTAGTTTAACTATTTTTGTGGTTATTCTCATCATGAAGAGGGAAGAAAGAGAGAAGAGAATTACGTGAAGACTATCTTTTCAGTTAGATTAACAATCAAGATAGTAGAGTTACAATTTTATCCGGTTAGTTTTACTATTTTTGTGGTTAAGAATAGTAACTTTACCATTTTGCAGGTTGGCCATACCATTTTTTGTAGTTAAATTTATGTTCTACAATTCTAATGATTAGTTTAACTATTTTTGCGGTTAAAAATTTCCAAATTCGTATAACAATTTTTCGTCGATTATATTAACAACCTGAATTGTACTTGTTGTTTGTGTTTTCAATGTAAAATAGAAAAATGGTTTATTTACAATCTTTTTCGGTTAGATTAACCTATCTTTTTTCTTTCTGTGTACTGACTTTGGGCTCATATTTCCCTTGGGGAAGTTTTCGTTACAGAGGCATTACTGGCAGGCGACAACAGACAGCTCAGGCGTTAACTTTCTAAGGATCAAAACATAGTGGAGCGGCGTGCAAAGCGAAGAGCTAGCATCGAGCAAAGCTTCAATTACAACCGTGTATGTACGCTTTACTCTTCACCATTCGCTTTCCCATTGAAACATATGCGTTTGAAATCGACGCTTCGCTCAATGCTCTTTGCTCGCCGCTCCACTATGTTCTTACCATAAGGCAGCATCGTTACTCGTCTATCAGCCGCCAAAGCAAGCGCGTCGCACAAACACACAAAGATAATTATCGTAACCCTTTTGATACTTTAAATACTATTTGTGAACTTTAAATAGCATTTTCAACCAAACCCTGTGTCTCATTAATTACCCGAAGATTAAACACGGTAAATTTTGACAATTTTAAAAAAATTTCATTAGGCAGAGACAAACACAACAAAAAGTATATCCGTTCTAGAGTATCTAACGCTCGATCTTACATAATTAAGCCACTTTTGGCAACTCGCTTAAAGTCTTCTGCAAGTTTTTGAGTTATTTCAGCGACGATTTCACTTCATTTTCTACAAAACTCCTGTGAACGCTAAGCTTACTTAAACCTAAATTCAAGTACAAACTAAGGGAAAATATTAAAAGATAATATTTATTTTACCTTTTTTTTTTGAAGTAAATGAGCGATATGATTGAGTAAAAATCATAAAACTTTCTATTGGAATTTTTTTCTTGTAGAGTAGAAGTATGCGTATGCAACTAAAATTAAAAATCCCAACATGCACGTGCATTTGTATTTACTTAGTTAGTTGCAGTTGTAATATCCTGCAAATAACATACATATGTACGAGTATGTTAATACATATACACGAGTAAGTACCTTCCAGTTTCTGTGTGGTCCGCAGTGTTTTCGTTTTCAGTTCCGCCATAGTTGCATCTGTCAACAAACGAATATTAATTTAAAACTATTCAATACCACAATACTAGATAAGTAAAAATATTAAATGCGCATACTCCAAACGCTAATGTGCCGCTTATTTTCCAACAAAGGAAAACAAAAAGGAAATAAACTCCACTTAACATAATTCTAAGCGCACTTAATTTATTAATTACCATCGATGACTAACACTTTGTGCAAGCCGCTCCACTTATCGGTGTTAAACATCAAATAATCTCCGCCAACTGTCAACTGTCACCAGAATGCGAATTACGAACTGTCAAAGAAAGTCGCACAAGTGGATTTCGGTACTTTCTTTTTGACATATTTTCATTCTCCAATTAACAACAATCCTAATGTTTATCTTCTAGCTGCAGTAAAGGAGAGGTTCCCTTAAGAAGGACAAAATCCGCAGTCTCTTTTCAATGGTCGCAGGGCACTTAGAGTATGAGGAAAGACACTTGACTGGGTGCTTCAAGTTGGCATGAATAACAAGTGCAATAAATTAAAATATCGCACTGATGCCTAACAAGCCACTTGAATTCGACTTGTTGTTCTTGCTCTTTTTTTAGAGTATTGTTGTTTTTAGCAAAGAAAGCAGGACTCTTTTCGTGTTTTTTTGTTGTATTTTTCAGTTTTCTCCCAGCTTCACATTGTTCCGCTGTGACATTTGGTGACAAACGCCGCCACTGCTTTGGCAACTTCTTTGGCTGAGCTGTCGTATAGCGAGACAGCGTTTGCGCGCGAACACACACGTTGAAGTGTCAAAGTGACATTTGTACACCCAACAGGGGTTACATATTTGACACAAGGCAGCATGTTAGGGGAGCGTTTGTGTGTAGAAAGTGGCGGCTGCGAAGAAAGTCGGCAGGCAAACACCCAACCAAACATACGCATACATACGTGGTACTTGAGCGGATTTGAGGCAATCAATTGGAGAAAAGTGTCAAATTACAAAAATCACACGCACTTAAGAGCTCCGCAGCACACAGAGGAACAGAGCAAGAGGAAAAGGAAAAGGAAGAAGCAGATTACGAGAAATGAAGAGCAATAAGGGAATCAGCGCGCGAATGTGCTTGCTTGTACATTCTAAATATGTATGTATGTACATGCATATGTAGTTCCGGATATCGCGGCTAACACTGTTGATTCGGTGGGTCACCAGTGACAGTAAACTGACTCTCTGACTGACGAGTCACAGGTTAAGGCGAGTGGCTCAAATCCCTACTAATTGGGGCACTTGGTGGGGGGAGAGAGAAATACTGCCGCGTCAAATTTTCAACTGCAAACATTTTTGATCAAACCCAGACAGCTAATGAATTTGAAGAACTGTCAAGAAGCCAACATATTTTTAATTTCAATATTTAAGCGAGAGGTTAATTGATGTGACGAAGGTTCTACTTTAACGTTTACATAAGAAAGCGAAAAGTAAGCAATAGGCTAAGGATGACAAAGGTGAAAAGTTTTTGACTTTTGAAACACGGGAAATTCGGCAAAGTAACGAATAAATTTAATTATGCTCCGTTTCTTGTTAACGGAAATTGATTTGCAGTTAATATTAATGCGATTGTCATACTACGTAATTTTTTGTAAATTTTTGCAAGCGAGAAGACGGATATCTACTGAGGACACCCGAATGAAACGCCCCTACAACGCATATGGGTTGCATACAAATATTAAAAAAAAAAAATGTCAACGGAATCAAAATCTTTTTTCAAACATTGGTTTAAGAAAAACTTGAATAACTCAGCGAAAACTATTCCGATTTAGACTTATGAGGTATCATTGGAAAATTATTTTCTCGCTATTTAGCATTTAGTAAAAATAATTTCGCCCACCACTAACTTGTGGAATGGCCGTTATCAGAAACGCACAAAAAATTAAAATTTTACGAGCTTGTGCGCCGGAGAACGTTATCGCCCGAACTTATACCTATTTACTAAATAGTTTTATTTTATTTTGATTTTTTTAAGTTTTCTAAAAAAGAAATACATGTACATAAGTATGTATGAGGTCAATAATACATTTTGATAATTATATCGGAGTATGAAATCATCGCAAGTACAAATGCATTTGTACTTACATACATACATAGGTATGTATATATGAATATATGTAAGTATGTAAAAAATTAACGAATTGACTTCCACTACAAATAAATGCAGTCGTAGCGGCTAAGTTTTGGCCACGCCACAGTGGCCCGTAATGGCGGCTCTGGATGGTTGTTAAAGCTACGGAGTGCTAAATGTGTTAAAGTGTGTGATAGACGAGGAGGGAGGGGCATTGTACAATTACGTACATACATATGTACTCGTATGTACATACATATGTATGAATGTTTGCGTGGAAGTGGAGACATGAGTATACCAAAGGTAAACATATGCAGGATACTGATAAGCACGCAATGGCTGGTGCAAGTTAGGCCGGTTGTTCATGCGGCATGCCACGTCGTGCAACAACATATATACTATGCATGTATGTATGTATGTATAAATGAAAATTCTCTTACGTTTGTGTGATTGCCATCATATAAGCACATACCTATGTACGAAGAGGTACATACATATGTATATACCCAATAAACATTTGGGTTGGAGCTCGAGTGTAGATCCAATAAAAATTCCAAGGTCCAATGTTAATTTGAAAGTGTGCCTCAATTGGAGAACCAACCCATTCTCCAACAAAAGGGCACATTTTTTGTATGGAAATTCATCTGAGTTCTCCACTTGAGAAAAGTTTGGATATCAATTTGAATTCAAACGTTATTCAATTCATTCAACTTTTAGTCAAAACTTTGGGAAAAATATTGGATCTCCACTTGAGAATCAAGAACTTCTAAAAGATTGGAAAAAAGTTTGAAAAATGTTTGCTTTGTGCATATTGGGTATATGTATATGTAAGTACATATGTTAATATTATTTACATATGGATGTACCTATGTTTGTAAATTACCACACATCGTGTGACAACTGCTCATTCAACGCTACAACATCAGTATGCTTGGCGAGGATGGCAAATTGCATTTCATTTACTTTTCGGTTGCGTTTTATTTATTTATTTCCAGCGAACTATCCTCAGTTGAACGTTCGGCCAGCTCGCTAGCTTTGTACATGCAATAACTGCGACCACATTTAGGAACGTTAAAAAAGGTTAGTAATTATTCAAAATTACGGACATTTGCATGTTATAATGGAGGCGGTCGGCGCGCTTGCCAGTTCCTGTGCTATCCGCGTAGATCCGAGTAGGAGTCATAGTCATGTGAGGCGAAGTATGGGAAAATGGTGCAGAGGCAGTGCGGTGCAATTGTGTGGGTAATTACTCGCAAATGGGTGTTGCATGTGGACGTGTTGGATGCGTTGGTTGGTGCTATGATTGAAAGTTTTGCTGTTGTTGTTGTTGTTGTTGTTACTTTTGCTGTGGCTGAATAGCTGTTGGTACTTAAAATTAATTGTTAATGCGCCACAATAAACAAATAATAAAAATGCCAACATGTAAACGCCATTATGCATATCGTGCACATGCAGACTACATAGGGACTATGTATATATGTATGTACACATGTATGTAGACACATATGCGGATATGTACATATGTACTTTGCAGGCTTAATGATTTGAATAAATGTTTTTACATATGTAAATAGGTAGATATTAGATTTACATACATATTTATTTACATATTTTCTATAAAGTTTTATGCAATTTAGTTTTTAAATAAATATGAAAATGTTTAGCTTTTACTACATACCTAAGTATATATGTATGTGCACTAAATTTATTTTGCATCCAGTAATTTATTATTTTGGTTTTTGATGTGGTTTTCTGTTCAATAACGAATAATTTTTAAATTGCTAAGTAGTAATTTACTGTTATAGCATACACAGACGGCTACGTTGATCCGGATCAATGGCGCAGTTGATCTGATCAAAATTGTACCCTGACAGACGGCAGATCGAGTCCCAAGGCCAGTGGAATTTTCATTTGTTATTATTTTTAATTCATCTATTATTAATTTAATTTTTTAATATTGTTGTTAGTTAGTTGTTGTGGACTTTTTTAATAAATTTTTATCTAAAAATTTAAATTGACTAATAATTAAATAAATAGTGGGAAATAAAATAAAACAGAAGAAAACAATGTACAGTAAAATAAAACCAGAGCTGTTAAATTTCCGTTACGATTAGTAGATAATCATTAATTTTTTTTGCATTTTTTAATTTTAATGATTAATTTTATTTTCTTAAATAACCCAGCAATTAATATTTAATTGTGATTAAAAATAATCAACAATAATCGTGATTAATTGCCATTAAAAAAATAATCAAAAATAATCTAATAACCAAATAATTTTGTTAAATATTTGATTTTTTTAATTGTTTGGTTGTTTTTAATTATTTGATTGCTTTTAATTATTTGATTATTTCTAATTATATGATTATTTTTAATTAATTTTCCAAATAGACAAAGCTGTGTTTAGCAGGCAAATTTTTTTAGGTATTATTAAATAACTGAAACCAAATTAACTATAGGAGTAAATGCTTGTACTGTAGTTTACAAGTACAGAATGATTTCTTACAGACATTGTCAACTGTCTTTGCTGTTCATTAATACTTTTAGAAAGAGTTTTGTAGAGTCCATATTGGAGAAGATCTTACATATAGACTTAGGTATGCATATTGACCGCGTTTTTGTTATTCTCCTTGTGCATTTATCTTATGTTACTGTATTGATTGTCATCATATGTATATTAATGCGTTGCAATGTATTATTCACAAGTTTAAAATAATCAAAAATAATCAAATAATTATATTAATCATGCAATTAAAATAAATCAAAATTAATTAAATAATTATAGTAAACATGTAATTGAAAAAATTCAAAAATAATGGAAAATAAACGAAAATAATAAAATAATCATGTAATTAAAATTAATTAATTAATTAATTTTATTCTTTGAAAGCAATTAATTACAAATCATTAAAAAGGTGCAAATAATGGTATTTAATCACGGTTACCCAAAAAACCTGCTTTAATTAATAATCATTATGATTACATATTAATCATTTTTTAACAGGTCTGAATAAAATATATAAATCATGTAACAAAAAAAAAATTTTAAATTTTTGCATTCACTCGAGCCAACGACCGAATCTGGGTCCTACGGAATTGTTTTACGCAGGTCTCACCACTCGCTTACTTGTACAATAACCAACAGCTGTCCGTTTTTGTCAGTGTTGTCATCGAAGAGTTGCGAGGTATTAGCGATTTTTACTGGGCATTGGCCATTTGGGATTCTGTGTACTGAAGTCTGTAGATGTACCATCGACTAGCAGCTTTAATGAAGTGCAGGAATATTATACTAAAAGCATATGAGTCCACATCGATGTAAGATCACCGCTGCAGCGGGCTTGGTTTTGACATAGACGTCTGAGGCCTTTAATCCAAACACGGCGCCTAGCTGCTACTTGGGCGTTTTTACATACATATACATATTATTGGTAAAATATGGAAATAATCTTTAAGATCGTACCTGATTAAGTCAGTGCATATTTGACTTTTTGTGGCCCGCCGCGCATGTCATGACGGCTTCGAACAAACCCCTGGTGAACGATACGCTTGTTAATTTTTTTGCCAACTCGAGATTGGCGCTTGAAAACTTTAAGTATCTAAATTAAAATTTTTTTGTTGCTTCGATATCCCACAAAACAAAAGTTCAACACAAAATCAAGTTTCGACTTCAAAAAAAAAGGAAAAGGTCATCAATTCGTCGGAACAGGTTTTTTTATGTATGTTACCGCATAACTCTGGACCACGTCAACCGATTTCGATAACTCTTTTTGCGTCGGAAAGGTAGTGTCCATTGGATCCATGGGATCATGAAAAAATGACCGGTACTCCTAAATTTGTATATGAGAATTGAAGTCGGTTATGTTATTTGCTTAACTTTTTATTCTCATATTTTGTTTCAGGTCAGAAACTGCAAATTTAGGGGGCACAGCCAAAAAACAACCAACGTGGTAAATAACGGATAAATACACGAAATATGAAAACTGAATTGTTTTAAAGTAGAATTAGAAAATATCTATTTTTAGTTACACTGCACAAGTATCGATACGTGATACCAAATGCTCGGAGTAGACTAAGTAGACTTCAAATGCATTAATTTGTTAAACTTCAAATTGTTATTAGGTACTTTCATATACAAGTATGTACAAATAGTTTATCAAAACTGACTGAGAGCAAATTTACGAAACACGCTTCCTGTCCTCTTTATAAGTAAGAACGCACTCAAAATTTTACTACAAACTATTAGCACGTGGCCGGAAGATACTGAGATAAGAGTTTTAAGTGCCTCGGCTTTTTCAACTGACGTCTCTCGCGCAACTCATATCTACATAAATGGCTTATAGTTTTAAAAATTTTGAATTCATTGCTATTTTTTCTTCTTTACATACTTGTATGTGTGTACCTACTACATACATACTACCAACTGCGCTGTTGCAACAACTTCTACGCCAATTTAGCTTAATCACCTTAAAAGTCGATTTTGAAAACCCATTTCACCGATGCACTTTGATTTGTTGGCTGGGCATTTAGTTGCCTTTCGGCGCAACCATCAAGCAAATGGCCTCCTGCCAGCCAATACAGCATGAGTCCACGCTGTCACCCCGTCTGTGCCAGTATGTGTTTGCATTGTTTGACGACTGTTCGATGCTGTGAGTCTATGACAGCGCTGTGTCCTTAGCCTGTGCTGCATATATTTAGGTATGTATGTAAGTATGTACATTAGACTGCATCACTCCCCATACAAAAATAGTCGATACGCTGTTTCCATTGGGATTATAAAATCTATTACATTTTAAGACTTCCGCCAAAATATTTCGGAAGAATATTAAGCTTTACGTGAGCTGGATCGATTTGAAAATAGCTCCAAAAATGGAGTTTTTTATGAAACAAAATAGTTTCTTAAAATTTTTTTTTTTTTAAATCCATTCAAATGACAAACCGGTTTAAGCTTGAAAAATTTGCATAAAAATATTTTAATAAATTTTTTAAAATTTTCTACGGAATCGTAATAATGCGATTTTTGATGCTGCTTTTTAACTTTTCGCAAAGATTGGTATAAGAAAAACTTTATTAACTGAACCTAAACTATTCCGGTATGATTGGAAAGGTATTTTCTCTCCCTTTTTATTTCTTTGCTAATAAACTCATTCTAAGCATGAAAGAGAAAGGTATGGTGAACAAGCGTCATTCCAATTTGAATTAAGATGTGTTGGTATTTGAAAAATATATTTGGGAGTGAATGATTATTTTTTGCACAGAAATAAAAAGAGTGGGAAAAAACCTTTCTACTGAGACTCCATAAGCCTAAGTCAGAATAGTTTTGGCCGAGTTATTCAAGTTTTCCGAAATCAATCTTTGAAAAACGTTAAAAATAGCATCTAAGATCTCATTATTACATTCCGTTGAAAAGGTTTTTAAATATTTTTTATGCAGGTTTTTAAACTTAAACTGTTTTGTCATCCGAGGGGATTTTTTTCAAAAAGTTCTTTAAGAGACTATTTTTAATCATAATCTTAATACTTTTCCGAAATATTTTGGTGGACATCTTCAAATGTAATAAATTTTGTAATCGCGGCGGAAAAACCGCAAATTTTTTTTGGTGATGCAGTCTAATGTATATATGTACCGCACTGTTGTCATGTTTGTCAAATGTCATTTGTTGCTGTTGTCCTCCTTCATTCTGATTGTTTGACATTTTTTTCGCTGTTGGTCATTTGTTGTTGCTCTGTTTTATGCTGTTATTGTTGTTGTTGCAGCATGACATTGTACAAAATATTAATTTATTATCCGCCTTTGCAAATATTTACCAAATATTTTCGTTTTCTATGCGTTGTAAACGCCTTCTTTGGTAATTATTTTTTCTGTGTTCGAAAATTTGTAGGGATATGCAGAAGTTTTCACTGTGGTGACGCGGCTTAAAACTCCAGGGAGTAGGAAAATCTTTTTGCTAATTTTTGATACATTTGGCTCATTTGCTGCGTTAATTGATATTGGAGATTAGTTCCAGATTTTATGGTTAACTAAAATGGAAAATGTCAGATATGCATACAACGATAGAATACTGATGTATGCCCATGTGTAAGAAAGTATGTTAAACTCGCAAATTTCTGTATACCAAGTTCCAACATACTTGGCATTTAAATCGTAATTGGTAAAACATGCTTTTCATTCTTAGAGCTTGGGTTATTTTGGCGTAGTTAAAAAAAATGTAAAACCATTTCATTTACACTTAAAAAAACTTACTTACCTCGAGTAAATATATTTCTCTGACGTAACCAAGCTCTTTTCCCGGTGCAGAGGAGCGATGACCTTTGAGGATTACGAGTAGAAATGTCTAAGAGCTCTTAAGGTAAAATTTTTCGACTTTATGGATCAACTCGGGAATTAACTGCAGTTGATAAGGATTAAGTCTGAGTTAATCCGGATCAACGCTGCCGTCTGTTTAAGCTTTAAGATTATTTATTCGTGTAACTGTTAACCGGATACTGCCTTTCGCGCACTCATGGTAAGAGAATAAACGGCTTTTGTCGCAGCTGCAGACCCTTTAACAGGTAATTTGTAAATTATATAACCGATCTAAATTCAGCAAGTGTGCTCCATTTTATGTGCTGCATAAAGCTCATTCTATGGTTCAACTTCTTAAGTTAAGTATGAGAAATAATAGCTCCTTTTACAGTGGCATCAGAAGGAGCCGATTTTCAGTCTAAGTCGGTGTCTGTGCTTTTCATGCGCGGTGCTGTTTTGGGTATTTTGCCTTGACGTTCGACAATCTGTGGTTTGTGGCGTCTTCATATGACTGCGTGCTTCACTACGCAGAATCTACTTGGTCTTTCCTTTCCTTGCAGGTGTGTCTGCATTGCATTTTAATATAAACACTTTGTGTTTTTTATGAAGATGGTCGCTAGTCCAGACCAGTTTTTGTGTTGAACGTGAAAGTTACCAAGGCATTAATCTCGGCCTAATTATAAATAAAAATGAAGACATTCTTCCTAAAGAACATTTTCTATGTTTATTCACAGTCTCCTCATTGAATAATACATATTCCAGACAAGCAAGTAGAAATTTGGACCCCCTTTAATAGCAGATTACCTATGGGCCGTTGGCTTGGGATTCGAGTACTAATTTAGTCACGGTGGGCCAGTCCTTCATAAAACAAGAATGTGGTGATTCTCGACCTCGAGCCAAAGCACATCACCATAGAACACGCAGACAAGCAACTCTCTTGGATTTAGCAAGAGATGGTTTTGGCAGAGGAAGAGTGTCAGGTTGCCAGCTCATCCCAGCCTTTTTTTCACCAGAGTTGACGCAACCGTTTTCGAAAAGAAATTCAAAGGTCTACAGCGAAGAAACTCAACTCAGTAAACTCACTAAAACGTAGGGAGTACCATAAAACGGTAGGGAAAGGTCAGGCACTTTGTCTGTCTTTTCGTTTGGAAAGAAAATATCTTAAATAGTTAGCGTACTCTCTCGTAGGCTACACACTAGACATATAACCGGTCACAATCGTTTTTGTTTACATACTCACCGGATCGCACTGTATTAAAGAAAATATTGAGAATTCGTCTACCGAAAAGCTGAACTCTTATTAGAAAGGCTTTAGGTACATATTTACATATATTGTGAGGTTTTTGGTTCAAAGTTTAGGTCTATCGCTTCGCTCTTCCGCTCCCTATATCCATTCCACATATCTCGCGTTCAGTGTGGCCCTCTACACGACTGTTTTTCTGTCGCTTCGTGACATTGCTTATCGTATCGGTGTTCTTTCGGGCTCGCTGAATTCCGACAACTTTTTGGCGACGGTGCGTAATGAGCGGGAAATGTAGTTCTACCCATACCGTATGAATGGAACAGTGATGCTCAGACAGAGCTTTTACTCCATGCGGGTCCATATAAATTGGAGTGAGAGCTTTAAAGTGTTCTGCCCGCTTTTTTGAGCATCTCTGGACAAACGCTTCAGCTCTGAAATTATAAAACGCAGATTACGATGCTAGTACCAGAGAATGAGGAATCGTCTTTTGAAATGGAGAGCCATAGCATTTAAATAAAAAGCGAGATCAGACGTGCCATTTAGTAAACAAATTAAATAAATAAAGAAATGATCGCAATATACATTGATAAAAAGCCAATTTTTTCTAACTAATATTTTTGAAAATGCAACGATATTTTTTATTTTATTGAAGTAAGACGGTTATTTTTTATATTTAATATTTCCCTTTTTTTTTTTTGTTTTTTTTTTTTTTTAAGAAACCGCCACTCCAGCATGTGTCATGTCATCATAAATTCTAGCTACTCAAGCCCACCAACATTTCCATGGCATTTTCAATTTTTCAAATCACGCATCGTTTAAGTTGTGATTTATGCGGCAAAACACATTCAAACCCCCTGAAAATTTGACAAAAACAAGCATTTCTTTGCTGAGTGCATTTCGAAAATTGTTAATGAGTCAAATTACAAATGCACAAAAAATAATATTAGGAAAAATAAATGTGAGGGATAAGCAAACAGACAAGCGAACAGACAGATAGACAAATGCTGATGCTGTTGCTGTTGTTGAGGCTGTTGCAGTTCAGATTTCAATTTCGCGCCTCTCCGAATGCAGTACATCTTTCTAAATAGCTAGTCATCGGTTGCAATGCCGCGTCCTGCCAGTTATTGTTGGATTGTTAGGATGGAAATACATATGTATGTATGTATGTGTGTTTCTTGCCATGACAATTTTGTGGCGTGAGTTGCATTCTAGAGGTGCAAAGGTGTGACATTTGTTGCATTTGTTCTAAATTTTTCGCGCTGTTGTTGTTTTCGAGCACAAGGCTGCAGGACGCTGCGGTTAGCCTTCCCTGCCATTCTTCCAATTGTCTGTTCTTTCATTCGTTTGCTCGTTTGTTTGCTTGTTTGCTCTCCATACAGCCTCTTTATTTGTTTGTTTGCTCTGACTTTATGAATCTGTAAGATTTATGCACCACAATCTTGGTTAATGCTCTGGCATACTAGGAATTACAGCGATCAAGCGGCGTTCCTACTGTGGCTTCGGCAAAGTCAATTTCGCACTTTAGCGAGGCTCACAAACCACGATTTTTTTTTTTTGGAGTTTGTTGATTTTGCGGTTGCTAAATTCGTAGCCGCTGCGGTGGGAAAACAAGAAAAGTTCTTGGAATATGCTTTCGAAAATAGTTTACTTCCCCAAAGAACAATTGTCGATTGCCTGCTTTGCATGTGCCTCAACTATATCTTAACACATTCTTCATCACCTTCATACTGTGGAGTATCTGATATGTAAATGCATAAACATTCATACTTATTTCTAAAGTAAGAAGCTATTTAATTGTTCTTTTGGAACGTTCCACCTCTTTTATGCACCTTTACACTAAATTTACTATTTACAGCTGGCGATTTTATGGATTTTTAATTTATGTAAAGCAATTTAATTATAGGCTCAACGGTAGCTAGACACTCGCTTTACTTGGCAGTAAGCGTAAGGCTAAGGCATGTTTAGCGGACGATAGTAGCGGACATGACAACCGTGACTTACAACCTTTACCCGAATTGCAGACACTGGATGATATAATCAATGTTTCCTTCCTTCGTTGGCCGACTTCCAACCACGCGAGCGACGTAGGCAGGGGTTGTATTCCGCGGATTTGAAGAACTGTGAGCATGACGTTCATTCCCAAGAAGGAAAAAATCTTTCACGCTTCTTTGGAGGATTTAGGACCAATCAGTCTTTTTTTCCTATTGAAGACTGTCAAGAGTCTGTTTGACTTGCGTATAGTCAACAAAGCTCCTCGGGGGCCACTTATTAAAATTGTAAAGGAGTCCTTCATGAAAAACCTTTTAATAAAGTCGTGATGGTGACAATAACAAATGCTCTGGATAAGTTGCCCAAAAGGGAGTACATTCGCACCCTTCCTCTGGAAAGACGTCGTCAACGACCTTCAGGAAGGATGGAAAGGCGACACTTTCGGGATAATTCCTATGCCCATAACTTGACAGCGATGGTCAAAAGAAAGTATTTGCGTATCCTCTATGATCTGGTACAGGGATATTTAAGTCTAGGCACAAATTAGTCTGCTAGTTACGTACTTGCTAATAATCCTTGGTACAGTTGCACATTTATGGAAAGATGCTCTTATTGGATTCATTCAATCCTCATTAGGATTCAAGCAGAAGGAGGGCAATATGTTACGTGCGGAGTTAAAGGGGGCAGTCCTCAGAGCAGTGTGTTTTCTACCTTGCTCTGGTGCTTGGAGCAGAGAATGAAATCTGCTGGCGAAAGTTAATGATTCTAATCCCTTCTTCCCTGTCCGTTGTTTTCAGGAAAGCGCAAGTAACACTAAATATGATTGACATTTGGTGTAGTGAGAAACGTGGTTATGTCACCTAGAGAATCATCTGACCTTACATCTCTATGATAAGACGCGAGTTTTCCCTACAATACCTTGGGTTGCTCTGAATGCACTGCTAAACCTATTGTCGCCTCACGAGGAAGTCGGGGAAATGGGTATTGGTATCCTACAATGTTGAGTGAGGCGAAGATTGCTGAGGCAGATATTTACCCTTGACTGACTTTTCAATGCCACAGGATAAATAGTACGCCACCGTTGCCTTTGCTGAAGATATACTACAACGTTGATGTGTGCTGGCTTACAAAATGTAGAATATTTACTCATGGCTCCAAAACTGATGCTGGGTCGGGATCTGAGATCTGTATCGAAGGTAACACCGGCAATCTTCGCCTCTCTCTTGAGGAACATGGTTTTGTATTTCAAGCAGCCATGAAAATTTTCGTTTAGAGCGTGAGCGTCTTTCATAAAAAAGTAACACTGCCGCATGGTTTGGGGTACCTCAGTCATTATGACTGCAGTTAAACAGGAAAAAGTCATACATACCTTCCTTAAATTAGCCAGGTACCAACTCACGGTCGTGACAAGAGCCCTGACAGGACACAGTCCAATTGCAACTCATGCGGCATCATTGCTCCCAACTCCTCTGTTTGGATGATGATGTTTCTTCTTAGGTTCCCTGTTTTTGAAATGTGTAAACGCCTTAGGGTACGTTGACATAGAAAGCGGAGTAGAGATGAGCGATGCCGTTCCGAGCTGAGTAAAGCTTTCAAATTGCTGAAGGTAATTTTTGTGGTACCTTTGCAGCTGAGTTCACGAGAAATGCTCCGTTTCGCTTAGTTCAGTGTGAACACTACCAGCTTCGCTTTGTACTGCCTTACTTCACTCAGCGCCGCTCGACTTTCTGTGTGAACACACCCTCAGATCCTATTTCTTTAATCCTCTGCTCTTAAAAAATCTTGCATTGTCGACCCTCATGCGTCGATTTCGACGCATATGGGTGTGTCCATGAAAATGTCAACCAGGACTGAAAAAATAAAAACAACTGAAAAGGGTACTCGAATTTTTATATTATAGAAGTATTTCAGCTTATAGGAATTTTAAAACAAAAATGGAAGAGTAAAACTGAATGCCTCTTCGACTCAGTTTTCTCTAATGAAATGAACTATTTTCTCTTTCCTATTAACTAAATTAAGAGATTTGAAACATTACAATTACATCTTAAAATCAAATTTGCAATAACAACTAACTATAAAAATGAGAAAAAGAAGAAGTTAGAGCTCGAATAACGGTAATTTTTTGATTTGCTTCTGATAGTATTCTAATGTCGCGTACGTTATGCAAAAACATTATTTGTCTATGTCATTTGTATATTGGCAGTCGCAGGTAATGCGGATTACAATTCTTAAGCGAGAATTCTTATAGTTAAGGATATACAGTACAATTTTCTTTCCAACCGAAGTAAAAAAAAATTTATTACCCTTTAAGGTTTGTCGGATTCGTTATTGTAAGTAAGAATATTTCAATCAAATACATCAAAACCAATGTTAATTGCAAATTTACCATTTAAATTATTTAGAATAGTTGTAAAACAATGAAACGGTGGCGGGAAGAGTTCTCAATAAATACGTTTTATCACTTACGAGAAAAATTGTCGCGTACGTTATGTCGCGTACGTTATTGTTTTTTTTAATATAAAACTAGCCAGAGATAATTTCTCTTAAAATATGAAAGGATTGTGAAGGTACATTATTTAGCTTAGTTTAGAAATTTTTAAAGAAAAAAAAAACTCCCATGATTCGCAGACTTTCGCATATATGCGTGTTTCCATGAAAATTTAAACCGAAAATGCAAGCAAATGAATTCAAACGGCTTTATAACTTTAAATTTCGTATTCAGATGGCGGAAAAAGGTTTTGAAAATGCGAAACGGTGGAGAGAAGAACTGAAAAAATTTAATTTAGTATGTGTTACTAGTAAAAATATTGTATGGGGGAAAAATCTGTCGCGTACGTTATGTCGCGTACGTTATTATAATTTTTTTTTAATAAAAACTAACCAGAGATAATTTCTATCAAAAAATGGAAGGATTGTAAAGGTACATTATTTAGCTTGGTTTAGGAATTTTTAAAGAAAAGAAGAACTCTCATGATTCGCAGACTTTCGCATATATGTATATGTGCCTTAAAACCACTTCTTTTTTTGTCGCGTACGTTATCACCTGGTTTTGAACGGATATTTTGCACACCAAAGTTTCGAGGCTGCTTATTTTTTTCTCAAACACAGTACCCTTTGGTTGCAACATAACCGTAATCTTTTTTTTTCTGTAACTTCTATTTTTGATAGATTGACGTTACTCTATAAGCGTACGAATGTCGCGTACGGCTGTATGGAAACACCCATATGGGACTACTCAGTGTTTTCAGTAGATAGAAAGATGCACGTTGGAAACTAACAAAAAACTTGGATTTATTTATTTAACGTGAAAAGTTTATTTTTTACTTTCTTCCAGTCTTAAATAATCTGTTTTATTCAATGTACATACTCAACGCACATGTTTCAATAGTGGACGTTTTTACATGCACCTTATGGGCAGAAGCAACAAATAGTAGTATGCATATAATGTACCAACAAAATTTCCCAAAGTAAACGGTATTGTGGGTGACAGGTAATAAGGTCAATGGAAATAAGGTCAATTGACTTTATTTCCCACCCTGGTGCGAAATAAAGTCAATTGACATTATTACCTTTTCAAAAGCGAAATAAAGTCAACAAAAATTTGGAAATAAAGTCATTGACGCTATTTCCTCATTCAAATGGAAATAGCGTCAACAATGCTTAAAGTATGTCGATTCATAGAAAAAAATTTTGTTCTTACAATAAACATTGCCCCGTAAGTGTTGTTTTTTAATAGATGTAAAAGGTTATTGCCAAATTTTATTAAAAAAAATTAAATTACGAATATGTAAAAACACGATGCGAAAAACTAAACGCCTGCGCACAGCTGGAATACGAGAAATATTTGAAGAAAGAGTGTAGAAATGATCCATAACTTGCAAAACATGTTTCGTTTCCACAAAAATAAAGCGAACACTATTAAATTGAAGAAACAGTCCATGTCCAAAATCCCCGGAGGAACACTGAAAGAATTCTGTGTTTTAAATTAGCATATTTTGAACGAATTCGGAATGTCTAAGGTGGAAAAGAAACCAAATTTTCTATAAGGAAACAATTATAGAAAGAGAATTTTCTTACACTGTATTCATGTCTCCGCCAGCAATTTGTGACATCATTTAAAACCAGCTAAGGAGAATGACGACACTATTTATTAGATGGCACATTCAACGAGCCAATGTGCCAAAATGCGGGTATAAACAATTATTGATTATTTAATATCGGAACCGAGATGATATAAGTTAATTGATTGGTTTTCACACACCTTTGAAACACAAATTACATGCTTTTTTACTGCAGACAGGTTGTTGCCCCAAAACACAGCAGAAATCTTCCAATTAGGGCTGGCAACTATCCTTAGTTATGAGGTGCCATATTGAGGATAAAAAAGTGCCAAAATGTGCCAAATAGAAAAATAAAAGTGCCAAAAAAGGTATCATTCCTTTTAATTATTCACATTTCGCAATAAAATAAAGCTACATTTCCCAAACAAAAGTGCAATAATAAAATAAGATAAACCAGTTGAATAGCCTTTATAAATTAGAAAATTTTAGTTGAGAAAAAGAAGTGCACGCAAAGGATTTCACAAAAATGTATTGCAATGTAATTTTTTTTACAAAAGTGCCATTTTGGCACTATGTGCCAAATTGAAAAATTAAGTGCCATTTGAAGTAAAATAGGGACAAATGGCACGGTTTGAGCATTGGCATCCCTGCTTCTAATAACTTACAAATATAAAAATGTGAAATATCGAGGGCTTGAATTCATTAATACCCTCTATCTGCAATTTGCACAAAAACTAATTTGTGATTTTAGAAACCATCTGGGACTTATTAACCTGTCGTTATAGAAGGTAGCTTTCATATCACTGATGACCAGGGAACGGATTTTTAGGACCTAAAAACCTATAAAAAAGGCAAAATAAAATAAGGAAATAGGCTGGAAAGGGCAAAAAAAATAGCGAAAAAGGCAAGAAAAGACACTAGGTGTTGCAAAAAAGGCAAAATAAGGCACTAAAAAAAGACAGAAAATACGAACAACAATCAAAAAATACATTTATTTTAGAAAGGTTTATATTACAAGTAAAAAGAGAAAAACTATGTACTAGTTTCATTATATGAAACATTTTTACTTAGAATCTTTGACTATTTTATCCTTTCTAGTTTCTAACTCATAAAACTTTAATCTGTATAGTTGTAGTAACATTGAACCACAAGATGCATTTTGAAGTTTTCTGGCAGCGTTTTCATTCGATTTTCGCGAAGAAAAGCCTTGAATGTACTAAATGTGTGCTCGACGTAAGTTGATACAAGCGGCGCCCAATTTAAATATGGAACGTTTGCATCGTTCATATTATCAGGAATAAGGGCGTTTTCCTCGCCCTTTACAATTTTATCCACACCCCTTATTGTCTCCAAGCCTTCGTTAACTGAGAAAACGGCTTTGAATTTTACCAACACCAATTTGGCAAGAGGTCTCTGCGCTTCTATAAGCCGCATGGGCAATGTGTATATTTTTTAATCTTAAAAAAAAAATTGTAAATGCTATAATCACTTTTTTAAAGGTAGAAAAGGCAAAAAAGGCAAATATTTTAAAAAAGGCAAAAAAAAGGCAAATATCTTAAAAAAGGCAAAAAAGGCAACATCAAATGTGTATATATGGAATCAGGGAAAGCTAAATCGTGGACATTCTTAATCGAATATAGTCTATCTCTTTAGCAGAAAAAAAGGCAATTTCCATAAAATCCGTTCCCTGCTGATGACAGTTAAAGCTTAGGTGGATTTTTATATCAGAATCTCATCTTTGTGAAAAGTGTGCAGATAGAGGGTATTTTATTGAATATAAGCCCTCGATGTTTAAAATATATAAAAATTTTATTTCACCGTATACAAAAAATAAATCTACCTGCGTTACAGCACGGCGGGAGACGGGGAAGGGGGGGGCCGGAGGAGGCCGCGGCGTAGAGTGACGTGGTGCTCCGCGCTAGCGCCCCGCGAAGCTAAACAAATTTAATGTTTGAAAGGGAAATAACGTCAATGGATTTTATTTCGTTTTTAAAAAGGGGTGGGAAATAAAGTCAATTGACCTTATTTCCGTTGATCTTATTACCTGTCACCGTATTGTGTAGACACTTGAAACTTGCACTAAAATCGAATGGGCTATAAAACTGCATACTAAAAAATGTTCTAAAAATTCCGAATAAAAAGTAGTTCAAAATGCGTCGAAGGCGACGTAAGAGGATCGCCAACGTAACTTTTTGTAATAAACTAAAAAAAAGTTAAATTTTAGATAACGAAATTTACATAGTTCAAGTTAAGCAAATTAAATATTGAGATCTCCAAAGTCGAGAAATTTAATGAATTTCAACCCGCCCGTTTTCAGCTTTAGCTTTTGCGTCGTTTTCGAAGCGAAGACCGGACGAAGGTCAAAAGTCAATAGTAGGTAAATATCTGGGGTAAACATCAGATACCTGCACGTCGAATGAAATATTTTGAACCATTTTGCGAGATTTGTCATTTAGAAATTTTCCTTTCCATTGCAGTTTGGTCAAGCATACAAGATTTATACTAGTTTCAGCTTCTAGCTCAATATCTATATATCTAATATCTAAGACTATTATAAAACTTGTGGCTTCTGAAAATGTTATACCTTTTGCACTAAATCCCAGTTGCAGTTTAATTTCCTATTATTTATGGTTAGTTATTTTATATATTAATATATTACTTGCTTAATTAATATCGAAATTTAAAATTTGTTGCAGTACGAGAAGAATAGAACTTGTTGACTCTGAAGATTTCTTATAAATTACTGAAAATTGTATAAAAAATTTAAATTATTCTAACTACACTTTTCCGAACCATCCTTTGATCACCCGCTACAGCGATTGGACATCGTTCAAAAGTGTGGTTTCCGAATGTGTTTTCGAGGTGTCAATTAGGACACCCTGAGCTATTAGCAAACTGCCATTTAAGTTAATATCCCCCGCTGCAATAGCTGCAACGCCTTATTGGAACACGAAGGCTGTCTACCGGCGGCGCACTAGCCATGCAATTTCACAGTTTTTCGTACATTTTTGTATTCTTCGGCAGCACAACACTCAAAGCACCGCCTTGCACTTCCTGTGGCGCACGTGTTGCACCCACAATATCTACTCGCAGTTAATAGGTTTGCGAAAGTAAAACCAACTCGGTATCTTGTGCACACTTTTCCGCTCTGTAATTAAAATTTCCAAATACCCGAAAATCTACAAGAATTGAGTATTTAACTAAAATTGTCTTGTGCAGCAATGCAACAAATAACCAACCAACCGTTCGACGTTGGCTGTGATGTGTTTTGCCACCAACAGCGCATTGGTTGGTTGGAGGTGTCGGCATTGCGGCAATCTTTTGACACCCGAATGCTGAGCGGCCAAGAATTTGGTAATTTCGTTGCGTAGCAAGAGATTTGGGAAACGAGGCGGAATGAGAAGGAAGTCCGAAGACGGCAGCGGTCAAAGAAAATAGTTTTGCGAAATTTTAAGCCGACTTTGCTAGCTGGCGCTCCTTGGCACCTGAGTGAAGGATTTTTTGTTACAAAATAATTAATAGTGGTGTTGGTGTCAATGTAATAGTGTAGCATTAACTTACTGTCTTTGAGGCGATGGGTATTACTTGGAGTTGCAGTCAAATTCACTTTCGTCGATTGCATAACATAATTGCTTTGACTGTCGATTGCATTGTGGAGGTGTAAACGCAGGTGCGGTAATTATAAGGTTTAATTCACGCAGGCGGAAACCACCATTTCCAAGAATTTTCAATTGACTTCCGTGCATTAAGGAATTTTTGATAAATTAAGTTTAGGTTTTCAAAACCAAAATGTAAAATTCCTCGACTGCGTATTCTATCTAGCCCTTAACGTCCCTTAAAATTTATTTTCTCCTTGTGTGCTCCCATATGTACATATGAGCATATATACTCGTACATATGTATGTGTACATTCCTATACGTACATATCTGCATGCCTTAAATCACACAGATCAACAGCCAATCCTTTCTTAAATCCTCGTAAATTGACTTTTCGTGCCATCAAGACAACAAAAAACACCAGCAATCAAACAATGAGCAAATTTCTTTGTCATAAATTTCTTTACCTTTGTTGTGAGCGCGTACCATTTGATAGTCGAGAGCTGATGCAGGCACTCAATGGCTGTCTAAAAGGCAATATCCTTACAAATGCACACATGCATTGCCTGCCTTGCTATTCGTCATTTCGCTCTAAATTGTATTTAATTTCTTTGATATACATACATTTACTCTTATTCTTTCGATGCCAGGTAAGTGCTCTAAGATGATGTAGCATCTGCCAAATGACAGATCAACCAACCGCATACAATCAACGAAATCCATGCGATGTTGTGGTATACTTGGAAGGATTTCCCTGTTGCCTATTTGATTGCATGCGATAGATCATCCGTTTGGCAACAATAGGCTCGTAATTTGAATTCTTCATGCCAATAAAATTTCCACGGTGGTCCAGATATGAATGTATCCTTTTTGTGTGTCGCATTGACGTGTTTTGCCAACAGCCTCATTAAAAATTCATATTTATTTCTTTCATTACAAGGACTGTCATACATACATACATATGTACGTACGTATGCATAGAACTGAAATAGTTATGATGAGTTGCTGCAAGACAATAATTGTCGGATCCCATGCGCAGTACAAGAAAATAAATAAATTTAAGATTAGATATATTTCAGTTTCATAGTTTTTTCGAATTTTGGTCTTGATATTTAACAAAACAAAAATTGTCTTATCAGTAACAACTCTCTCTAAATTACTAAGCTATATTTTAAGTTTTCTAAATAGTACATAGCAGACTATCCGAAGACGGCTAGTCTAGACTGAAAGAAGGTAATTTTAATGGTTATTTTTTATGTAGGACAGTAAAAGCGCAGTTACCCACGGACGTAAAAACGAAGAGTGTGTCAGCTGACACGATCTATCTTATAGGATCTACGTGTTAACAAAAGCTCACCACCGCATAACCGTTCGTGGGTAACTGCAATTTAATCTAAGGCGGACACGGTGACGAGAGCGAGGAAGAAACACAAAAACAAATACAAAGACGAAGACAATAACGAGTCACAAAGGTGATCACTAAAATGAACTCGGAGACGAAGGTGGTGAAAAATAAGGAGACCTCGACAAAAATGGCCATAAATGCAATACGAAAACGAAGACGAACACAGACACGTCGGTGAAAACGAATAAGAAGACAACAACGATTACGTAGTTAGGTTATATGAGGTGAGTGTCGCCATCTTCACCTTCATCTTCATCTTCATCGTCATCTTCATCTTCATCTTCATCTTCATCTTCATCTTCATCTTCATCTTCA
>NW_023458560.1:16629036-16667602 GCF_013731165.1 Rhagoletis pomonella
GTGTCGGTGACAAAACTTATGTAACTGAAAAATGGAAGTTCTTTCATATATTTTTTCGTAAAAACACTGTAGCAAAAATGTGTCACTCGTACAGAATAGAGTTATTACTGTTCACAATTTAACAGTTTACACAAAATTTGCTCTAAAAATGTTTGTTTTAATTTACGCATAAAAATATAGGTTAGCAGTTTCATCTCCTAATGTGTGCAACACCGTGTTGTAAAATTAAACACTGCCTGTTCACTTTTAAAAACCAAATTTGTCAATGTAAATAGAGCAAAATTATACAGAAAGTGTTTAGAATTGAGTTAACATGAGCATACATATTTATTGTTAGTAGGAAATATATTTTTACTTTAAAAAATTTTGCAATTTTAATCATTTCTTCTGTATATTTTAAACATCTCATGTTCAAAATCGAGTCTTGAACATCTAGTGCGCAAATTTACACTGATTCTGGTTGAAAAATAAAAACTTTTCAGTAGTAGTTTTACATGCACTTTTTAGAGTGCTAGATACTAGTCGCCCATGACTATATTGACGCAGCATAGTTTAGAACAGGCTGACCAATTAACTTGTATGTTGCCAGCAAAGTTTCTTTGTCTTTGCCCAAGATGCTACCGGCGAGCGACTTGAGGACGTTGTTGCAGCTACTTACGCTATCGGCAATTGTGGTTATGTGCGCACAGAAAAAGAGCAGGCAGCCGAAGAGGATCCCTGGGATCATCAGGGTTCACAGTGCGTATCGATGTGCGAAAACAAAAGAATGGAGAGGACAGCATGTGGGTGTGCATGTTTAGTTTTCCTAGGTTCCAAGGTTTGATCTCGAAAAATTACAGAGAATAAGTCCGCTAAAACCTGAGTCAATCTGGTACGGAGAATCGGCGGTCTTGGAAATTTGTTCGCCATCAACCTTGGTGGACTTTTCTGATTGGCTGTTTGATATCAAAATTATCGGCGTGGAATTTCTTGTACGAGTTTTGGCACTGCCGTTCTGTTAGAGTAGCGTCACTACAAAACTTTTTTATGCAGTTTTTCAGAAACCTGTCGCGCGTTATCCCTTTATAGAAGTAAACCTGTAAAAGATGGCGTATAAGCATTTTTTGGTGTTCCATCTTGAATTTGTTGCAAAATCTTCAACCACCCCAGTGCTGCCAATCTGTACGTACCAAGGATAAAATCATGCAAAACTCTCTAATTTTTCTTCTTAGCAGCTGACTTTAAGCTATTTTTAACTTGGAAAGACTGCTGAAAAAAGTTTTCATGAACAGCTGATGACGCAAAATGGCGAGCTGCCACTAGATGCGCATTAAGAAATTTTGGTTAAAGATAGTGCAAAACATTTAAAAAAACTTTAAGTGGTAATTGTTAACACTATATAATAAAGAACATACTAAAACGCAAAAAGTTTTGCTTGTTTTGTCGAATAAAAAAATATACCAGCATATATTTTTCGCGGCAGTGGCAACATTGTGAGACCTTGAAAAAAAATTCACCTTTTGACAGCGCTATTACGAGAAAGATAGTTTCGCATCATTTTGTTCTTGCTACGCACGCAAGGAAGCACGAAAATAAGCTCGGGCTCATTTTGATTTTCTTCTCCTTAGTGGCATTAGAAAAAGAAAGAAATACTCCCTACACTTTACAAATTTTCCTTACGTTCTGAAGAAGGTTTGGAAAAGTTTTGGCGATGCGTATGAATTTTCATTTTTTTTTCTGCCATATTCCGATCAGTTAGAAAATTGTATCTGCATTTGAGTAGGTGTTTTCTGAAATCTCATAAATCACTTTACCAACAAAGCGGATCCACCTATGAAATGTGGCAAAAATTTTAAATGTGCCGTGAAGGATCGCCCAAGGGAATAGGAATACATATACACATTGAGTGTGAATGAAAATGTGTAAAAGTGTTATGAATTGGCCATTTAAGCGGCTTAAGTGTCAAACCCGTGCGCAGAATGCGTTTCGAAATATGAATGTAACTGAAATGGATCTACCTATGTTTGTATGTATTTATGTGCATATGTATGTATGTATAGGTATATGATATGCATAAGAGCCCGCAAACACCGGGTGGTCGCATTGATATCCTTCATTATCCTTTCCAAGTCTTTGCGTTTGTGTATTTGTTGTTTTCGTTACGCCTTTACAGCCGTAAAAAGTGCATACTTATATGAGTTTTAAGTTACGTTTCGCTCTACGTAATGTTGCATAATTTTAAATGAACGATGAAGCAGTGAAGGTGTTACCCTAAATGCGACAATGTGTGTGGTCCTTGCCGCAAAGGTTTAGATGGGCATTTGTTCATACCTACATATGTATGTATGCAGTATGTATGTATTTACACATGCATGCGGTAAGTGAATATGGTAAATTTACACCTCAAAGAGAATATGCAGATTGCCTTGACTTTTGTATGTAGGTAGGTACCATTCAGTGAGTAAGTGAATAAAGAAGGTGTGCAAAGTAGGAAGCGTTGGAAATTTGAGGCGTCAACAGCGAAAATCCGCTTATAACACATTTGCAGCAACTGTTCGCCACAATCGCAAACAACATATGCAAAGCGGATGACTCCTCGAAATTACTCAATTAACCGCGGAAAGTGAGCAGACCGTAAAAATTTAAAAATCCAGCGAACGGAAAGGATTGCAGAGAAGCCTTTCTTTCTTTTTTTCTGTTAATTTAATTTAAGTTTTTTACGCAAGTTTCGAAAAATCTCCTATTAACCTTATTTAGTTACCTTGGTAGCGTGTCTTGCGTGTTTGCTGTGCGTTTCGCTCCCGCTTTTTTCGCATTCAAGTCACTTGTGTGTAATTGCCCGGGCGATCATTAAATGTTTTGTTAGTATTCAATTCATTTGCCAGATGACAGCACGCGCTACAATTGTCAGAATCCATCAAATTCAACTAGAAGGACTTTTAGCTGTTGTAATTTGCTTCGTGTCTTGACCTTATGTTGCTGTAACACGCACTACATACTTGCAACGCATGTGGCACGGAAGGAGACAAGTAGCAAGTATGTACATACATATGTACGTAATGATGAAAAACAAATTAAACTATTTAATTGTACCAAAGTACCGTTAAAAGTGTATTGCATTGTTTTTTCTCTTCGGCTTTTTGCTGTGGCTTTTCATGCTATTGGCGACAAGCACAAATTAACATTTGCCCAGCCAACTGCTCCTTTGGCCACCTCTGACAGAAGAATGTATTGTACGAGTGGTATGTATTTTGAACGTGTGGCATTCGAACACCATTAGCGTAATTAGATCTTGTTTTGTCTCTTCGATTTTTTCATTCCAATTAGTTAGTCTTCTTACACGTTCTCTCGTTTGGCTAGTTGTTCATTCAGTTGTCGATTAAATGCACTTCAAAGAAATTTTTTTTTTTTTCAAATGGCAATGAAGGTACAGTGGAAACTTTATAAAAATTAGTACAGGAGGGGGATTATTAATTGGAAGTCCGGAGTAGGCGTAAAACCTTAGGTCCCTCCCCTTTGTGTGACAACTTCAAGGCGCACGCCACAGATCGGAGTAGAGGTTCGGTCGGTTAAACACTAACATATGTGTAAGCGCTAATAAATATAAAGTATATATATAGCGTTGATACTTCACTGTATCTGCATACGTCGGCCAAGTTTCTATTGACTTGCATTGAAGCATACAAGATTTCCCCTTAGAACATTGACAAACTCATTCTTCCCTGCTATAAAGAGAGTACTTGGTGGAAGCATATCGACGGCTGAGTGGAGATCGCCCTAACTCGTCTGTCGGTTCAAAAACTCCCTATCTCAGGAGACGGTTGAAAAAATTATATTTCAGAATTTGCTTGAAGAACGTCCTATCACAGTAGCTGGTTTAAAAACGCCATATCTTAGCTGCCGATATACTGAATATACAATATATTGAGATATGGTGTTTTTGAATTAAATTCTAAGATAGGGCGTTCTTCAACCAATTGCCAAGGTACGGCGACAGAGTGTACGATTTTCTACTCAGCCGACTCTATAGTCAAGCAGACTTGTGCGCTGGAAAGGGATTTGAGATAGGATATCGGTCATGGTCTACAACAATATACTCCCTTTCGATTGCTGTTTTATAGAGTTCAGGGGATATATCGATGAACAAAGTACGAAATCACGGCTATGTGATGTCAAAAGTATTCGTCGATAAGCCACCTATAATTCCAAACTTTAAAGCCAATATTACTCGCGTAATTCGCGAATTACTGTAAAGCGTAATTGAAAATTGTACCTTCAGAATGGACCACCTACAGCGTAGTTGCGGCCAAAATTTTATTGCAATTATTTTTTAATTTTAAATTGTTCTTTCGGCTAATAATAAGGATTCCGTCGTCCAGTTCTGGTTCAAATGTTTTATATAAAATTAAAAAACAAAGGTCTAGATGGATCACCCCTTATAAGGAACCGAAAATAACCACAAAATACCAAAATGTTTATTATTAAATAATTACAAAATCATTATCCCTCGATTTTTATTGTTTCAATCAGGAATAATTGTTAAAATAAGGATTTATTTTTCCGGTCAAATTCGATCTCTATTTTGCGATTTTTTTATGTTTTTTCATGACAATTTTTAGCTGCGTTCTTATAGCCGTTTTACATCCTTTGTGACCTTAAAAATTAAATCCGAAAATAATGGTTATGGTACGAAGAAAAAAATAAAAGCCAAAGCGATCAAAATTTATCGAAAAAATAAAAATCCAAAAAAATGTTAAATTCGATAGGCCGATCTTATTTGAACGGTTATTATTATTTTTATTATAAAAATCAGAATCGTTAAGGTCTTTGCTTTATACACCTGTTAGTCCTGCGTTCTATAGCACGTTTATAGCAACTACGGAACATTCTTCTCGAATTCTCTAGTCGTCGAAACTTCAGTCATTCTTTTCTATTTTGCTTTGACCGGTTAGGCAGTATTCGCCCTAATATTGTCTTTAAATTTTTGGGCAACTTAGTTGAACATAAGCGGTGAATAGGTACTTTAACTTAAAATAACTCCATCAAATCATTTACATAGATAATATCTTAAAAGGTGTTGCTTCTAAATAAATTGTCGCGTCCATATTAACCAGTGAATACTGTATATATCTTCACTTCTTTGATGAAATGCCAATGCTAAGTGGTAACCATCCCAAATACCACCGTTATTCGCTTCCCTTTAGCAAAACTTACATTTAAACAGGATCATAGTGCCGCTGCTATTAATTTGTGCTCGTAATTTCTTGCGCACTAAAATTCTTACCTTTGCCATTGGCCCTCAAATGTTCCTCTTTTTGTTGTTTTTTTGTATCAGAACGTGAGCAATTTGTTTACAATCAGCATAATTGCTTGGCGGTTGTTACACTTCTACACGGTGGTACTACTTAGTCGATGGCTTGTCGTTATGTTCGCACGCTGAGTTCGCTTCGTTTTAATTTTTCCCCAGAGTGTACTTCTAAGTTCACCCACTATGTAGACTCAAACACACTTTGGTGAACATTTCAGTCATTTTTTTTTTTATTTTTTGTTTTTGGTGGCGGTGGTGGTGGTGGTGTAACTATTTTGTTCTTTTCATTGCCTGCGTAATTAACGAAAATGATTAAGGGACGTGCGATTGGATGGACTGATCAGCAAAGTAGTCACTCTAATTACATTGACTTGTGTCAGTGACCAGTTAAGGTGAGATGAAAAAAACTAATATTTCATATTACGCACTAAGTAGTATAGCAGTTGATATGATTGCGAGTATATTGAAGTTAACGGTAAGTATACTCTTTAAACTTTTATTTTGAAAGCCTTTAGTAATACCACTGAAATATTGAACACAAATTTGATCCACATATGCAGGCAACAATTTCGGTAATCAATCATAATCAACGCGCCTCATCAACAGCCGCAAAAGGCAGACCACCAACAAAATGTGTACCAAATTGTATGCATATTGTTACAAAATCAATTATTTTTATTCTACTTGGTAAATACGATTTGTGGCAACAGATGTGTTGTGCTGCCTTCTCCAAATGTATGTATGTGATGGTTAGACAATAACCAAATAATAATGTGTGTAAATATTTTAACATCAGCAAAGATCGATCTACTTAATTTGCGATTCGCCAACGTGCTTAACTACCGAAACAAAGCAACAACAGTGATCACTTAGTGAAATTTCACACTAAATCAAATTTAATCGAAATCTGGGTGACGTACTGTGAGAGACGGGCCTTAGATGACAATGATTGATCAGCCGGTACCAGACATACATACATACCTACAGACGTTCACTTGTACATATGTATGTGCGTATGTAGATGAATTTTGATTCCATTGTTTGTAACCATGCAAAAGGATCTTCCGACCACAGCATCCACATTACAGGCATACAAAGGCTCGTTAGATGCTTTCTTTTCGTTTACATATTTTTATAACTTGTTAAATTTTCTTGTTCTCGTTATATTTATTTTGATGTTTGTCAGCTTGACAAAAATATGTCATATTATTATTGTACGATTTATGATCGATTGACATGCATGGAAAATGGACAATAAACTATGACATGAAGTTCAATGTGATCAAACACAACGTGTGGGATCTGTGAAAATACAAAATTGGTTCAAATGGTAAAGAAATATTTCCAGGTTTTTTTATTTATATTCACATCTATACAGTGGCTCCGAAGAATAATCGGACACGCTTCATATTCGCAGGATCGATATAAAACAAAGTGAAAGGACATGCAATTTTTCAAAAAGGTGATGCAAACGGATCCTTTGGTAAAATTAATAAGAGGCACGCATGTCACTAATTTTTAACCGTTACCACTGCTTTTTGGCATCGTGAAAGTATGCTGTTCATCGACTATCTTCCTAAAAAAACTACAATGAACGGCGATGGTTGTCGAGCAACGGAGAGACCAACGGAATCCTATGTTTGCAATGCAACGTACCCGCACACACTGTGCGAGTTGCAAGGTGTGCCCTGACGGAGACTGGATTTGAAGAAATGAACCACCCACCACTCAGTCCAGACCTGGCCCCAGCGGTTACTTCATGTTCTCCAATTTGAAGCAAAATCTCAGAGGACTACGATTTTCGAGAGAAGAAGAAATGAAGGCGGCATTATACGACAGTTTTTGTCTGGGCTAAAAAGCCTCCATGATAAATGTAAGAAGTGCAGGGAGAAGTAGAGGAAGACTATATAGAAACCAAAATTTTTTTTTAACAATTTTATTGAGCTTGTGGCCGTCTTTAAATAAAAAATGTTGTGGACAACCAACAACAAAATTTTTTAATATAATTATTATAAGGTCGTAAATAGCCAAAAACCAACACAATTTTTTAAATTTCTATCAGCTAATTTAATACCTTAGGCTCAATACTTTTCAGCCTCCCCTCGTAGATCACATTTTAGTCCGGTGACTGGTAGGCTAAGGTATATCCGAGGTAGGCTTGGGGTCTTCTTACTGACAGAATGCAAAATTATTTAAAATACCCACTTTGTACGCGATATGGTAGACATTATGCTTAGCCCTGCTGTTAGGTTAGAAAAAACTTACGAATCTTAGGTTAAGGGATCATTTGGTGCATACTGAAATTTTTATCCAAATTTACAATTTAATCGAATACTATATCTATTGACGAACGAATACGAATATCTCTCACAGGTTCAGTGACATTTTCATGTAATGTTGCCTCTAATAAGAGCGCTTGGAATTTGTAGTAGCTGTAAGTCTTCGTCTGACATTAAGCGCCGGTTGTTCAATGTCTGGTTAACACAAATCGGAGGTAGAAGCTCTGGTTAAATACAACGACTTAGGGCAGGTTACTCCATCTCTGGTTAACACTAACTCCCCGGTTAAACATTGTTATCGACGTTCTAACTCCATGCATATAACAGGGAGTCGATAAGGTCGGTAACGATGTTTACCGGGGGATTAGTGTTAACCGGAGATAGAGAAACCGGCCCTTAAAGTCTTCACGGAGTTGTCAGAGTAGTGAGAAGAATTAATCGCAGTTTAATTTCACATCGTTATTCCTATTACTAGGAAAACAAAAAAAAATAAAGCCAAGGATCATTAAAAAATTATTCCATTTGAAGTTCACAGAAAACGAGTCATAAAACTCGTTAAATCCATCGAATTCTTACACTAATGTAGTGATTTTTTAGACTCCACTGTAGCATGCTGCAGAACTTAGCAAAGGTAAGTTCATAAGCGCTCATTTATGAAGAGCTCTCATTGCTCACAAGTCGTTTTTTTTTGGACCAGTCGACATTTACATTTATTCATAAGCTGTACTTTCATTTCCAAACGATCTAAAAACCTAAGATACAAATCTCTTATCCAGAAATTAATTTTTTTAATTTCTTATAATATAGTTTCTAGTACCGGCGACACCTAAATGGTTATAATTCCTGCGAAAGTTTCATTTCACCTTCCTGGAATGAGGAGAGTGAGACTGCGGAATACCTTTTGTGCTGCTGTCCATCCGTTGCAATCTTTGTTGATTTATTCCTAACGGTTTGATAGAGAAAACCTTGGTTTTAACCTAATGAAAAAAATCAATATTTCGCGCTTGCAGTTTTACGCCGCCACTGATTAGCAAATGCTTTTTATGATGTGCGTTTTTCATTGTCGAATTCCTCGAGGATTTTTGCCATTGTACATCTGGCCTAGGGCTTGCGCTTATAAGGAAGCATTTTTTCTATCTACCGAGGGAAAGAAAATTCCTCATAATCGCGTATAAACATTTTGTGATAGAACATAAACACTCTTATTTTAACAAACTCACCTATAAAAGTAAGCTTCAAATCACATTTCCGCCACATAACTTAACATGTAAACCCGAAAGATAATTTTTATATTTTTGAAAACGAATAAAATTATTTTACATCAAATACGTAAAACAAACACCCCAACACAACTCCTTCGCCACAACAAAGAAACTCGCCCGGCAGAATTCACCAAGCGCCAACTAAAAAGAAATTTGACTGCCATAAAAGCGAAACTTACGAAAATTGTCATAAAATTCCAAATTAAGCGCCACACACGCACTTTCGACAGATAAACAATAAAACGAAACGAACGACGAAAATGGTAAATATGCTAACAAAGTCATGTGCCTTTTTTATTACCTTTGCGGCATATGTGACTTATAGTCACAGACATCTACATACATACATACGCTCATGTGGCAATTGCACGAAGTGGCAACATATTTTGTCAACTAAAAATAACGTATGCGCCACTGACTGCCGAGAGATTGCCAACGCACGGAGGATTGTCTGGCGGCGGGAGTTAATCCCTAACCGCAACCAATATGATTTGCCGACGCTGATCACAAAGGACAGCGCCAAAGAGTTTGAGTGTACCTTCAAACTCACTGCATCTGTTTTGTTGCTTATTTGATAGGCTTTGTGAGTTTCTGCGTTGTTTTTTGCTGTGAATCTGTGAAACGTCAGTTGGCGCGTGTTAAACTCATTCACAGCGCTTGAATACGCGGTTATTACGCACACTTTTGCTGATGAGGAGTCGTATGTATGTGCGAGTATATCTTCCCTATAAGAATGTATAGGCCATATGTACGAGTATACATAGTTATTGCGTGCGTGGCTTTGAGTAATGTGCACCTTATGCCTCAAACGGCTGCCGCTGCCACCAATGCGATTACCGATTCCGCCAACCACAACAAGCCCAAGCAGACAGCACAGCACCTCCACCGCCTAAAAGTTACTGCAGATGATGCGATTAAAAGTAGCTCATTTAATGATTCAAGCAATTCTATGAGTACAACAAATTTCATAAACAACTTCAGAAAATATTTATTCACAAAAAGGGGTGTTTGTTTATGATCTGTTCAATTTACCTTCGTCGTCCCCTTCCTCCATTGTTCTGCGATTTACTCTTCAGGCAACTGATAAGCCATATGCGACGATATGAGTGTGTTTAGGTTGTTTGTGCTGAATTTTGATTTTGTTGTTAGGGTTACTAAGAGTTCGTTGATGTGGTCTATTAAACTTCCCCCCGATTGCCGCAATTAGATTACTTTATATGTAGCGGCGTGTAGAAAGTTGAAGACCGTTGTAGAGAAATCAAAATATTATGATGGCATAATTTACACGCTCGGAATGGGATTAAAGTTGATTTTGTGATGGTTAAGGATTAAAGATTTTTAGTTGCCTGTTAGTTCGGGTAAAGAGTTTAAAGCATGAAATTCTGCTCAATTAGGCAATGGCAGGGGTGATGTTGCGGTAGTCGTGTAAGGGGTTTTACGACCTCTCTTATAAGGGACTACTGTGATAGTTTGTAGTAGGCTACCGAAATATTATGGATATCTTAAAAATCTGACTTGATAATACAGGTCCCCAATTTTCGCTATTGACTGACAACATAAATGAAAATGACATGAAATAAAATAAAGATTGACCTAACAAAGTCGAGGTAGAACTGTGTTTTCCTCCCCATAACTGAAACTGGAAATATTCTTTCCGCTCATTTCCATTGAAATATGATTATCGCACCAGAATAATATTATCGCTCTAGACCTTAGCATCTAAGCGATCAGCAGACCTGTCTTCATGTAAGCTAGTCCGGAAATTTTCTAATCAGATCACGTGGGACCTTGGGCAACGAAAATTTAAATTGATTGCGAATATAATGCCGAAAGACAAAACCAGTCTTTTGGCGAAATTAAAAGTCAGAAAAATACTCATAAATAGTCGATTATAAATCAGTGGATTAAGGAAATGTATGTAGCCACCCAAATGTTTTAATCGGATTCTATTACCAATAAACATGAAATTGTGAAAATATTATTATACAAATATGCATAGCATCATTTGTTTAAATAATTACAAATCTTTTTTAATGCTTTTTTAATTATTTCGCGAGTGGTAGGTAGTCTTTGTTCTTCATAGTTTCTTCATAGTTTTTTTATTGTAATTGTATTAGTGTACACCAGGCTGTCTCCTGATCGAAAAACCAAACCAAATCTGACCAAAAAACCAAATCGATCATGTTCTGATAGCCGGAAGGCACGCTTCAAGTGTTTTGGACGTACGTACACTCCGAGGCCCAAACATCGACTCCGGCCACTACCTATTGCAGCCAAGATACGCACCCGCCCCTGTGCACCAAAAAAATATGAGCCCAACAATGCAAGGAAAGCTCAACGTCGAAAAGCTGCAATCACATCAGACGGCCAATTTATTCGCCACTCGACTCTTATGCCTGCTTTCTTAGAGCACTCTTCAACAAACCGACATATGCGAGCAGTGGAACCACATTTCCCGTTCACTGAGTACCGCCGCCGAAAAAGTAATCGGATTTCAGCGAGCCCTGAAGAACAAAAGGTATGAGAAAAGAGATGCCGCCTACAGGGTCACGCTGCGATATGGCCCAACGCTAGCTATGTGAGACTGCTATAGGGAACAGAAGAGGGAAGCGAGACGTATTTACCGCAATAAGAAGAGATAGGCCGAAATACGTGAGTTCGAGGAGCTTGAAACGCTGTCCGATAAGAAAAACGCCCAAAAATTTTACCAGGGAGTTAAGCGACTTACGGAAGATTTCAAGACCAGGGGAAATCTTGTAAGAACGACCATGGTGACCTAGTGACCGATGTCCTGAACGTACTTAAATTATGGAGGGAACACTTCTCCACCGTATTGAATGAGAGCAGCTTTGAAAGTAGTGGAGAAGACTAACCCGAGCTCCCAGCCAATGACGGAGTCGATGTTCCACCATCTGATTATCAGCCTAGCTTAATATAAACGCACGCCGTTTAGATACCTACGCACGCGGTATAATTCGTATTTCTGCGTCACCCGAATTGGCTTGCATTGATTTCACTCAGCACGCCGTTCAATTTCGGTTGGTCGCATACAAGCAGTGTTGCCAACTCGTGGGATTTCGCCCATAATTTGGGATTTTCGCACCATAAAAGGGCGCGTGGGATTTTGCGTCTCATTATGGGATTTTTAGCTAAATATAATTTTATGGTTCTATTGCTTTTTTTTTTTGCTTTTAATTCCAATGTGACGGGTGGGACATTAAAACTTGTTTTTCCTCAAACTTAAAGTAATTTCTTTTTATCCCTTAATTCGGCATTTCGAACTGTTAAGATCTGAATTCAAATATCAGTTTAACACGAAACTAATACAGTAGAAAACTTAGTTATATGATTTACATAGAAAATTTTCATTTTTCCAAGAGTGACGGCTGAGACAACGACGACACCCACCTGTCTGAGTGGATGGATTCGTTTCGCATTTTAGACAAACTTTATATCAAAATATTTCATGCATAGTAAGCGGCTTTCTAGAATGTTAGTATAATGATAAGGTCCATTTTATGGTTTTATGGCATTATTGTATTTGGAAAAAAAACTTTTAGTTTATTCGACAGTATTTTGTGACTGGTGGATCGAGTCTCTATTGAGGACACATAGGATTTTTGCACTTTTTCCCATAGAAGCATGAATTTCATATTAAAGCCGCTTGAAATTTACACTTCATTGCACTAAATTTGTTGGGGCTATAAAACTGCATACCCAAAAATGTTTTAAAGATTTAGATTAGCAAATACTGAAATTTTTACAAAAATTTGTTGAGTTTTCCTAGATTTTGTATAAAGTGTGAATCTGTGATATGATTTCAGTTAAACCTCGGACGGTATTTTTATAGAAAAATACCAAAAAAAGCTAGCTCAAAAAACATTACAAATATTAAAAAAAAAAAATCAACACGTGGTCATTTGACTAGAATGAGTTAAAACAAAACACCCTTTTTGTCGCTTAAAAATGTTTATTTTCCAAAACAATTGTTTCAACACGCGCGTGGTGTCATCTGTTGCTGATATTTACCGTGGTCATTTGTTTGAGTCACTGTATCTACTCTTTATACATATATTGTTCTTAAAAACTGTTAATATTTAATATTCATAAATGGGATTTTCCAATATTAAAATGGAATAAACAGGGCGTTTTTCAAAGAAGAATGGGATTTTTGTACCTTTGGAGTTGGCAACACTGCATACAAGTTGTATGTGCATGAGAAATTTTTTACAGTAAATTTCCAGCGTGCGTGATGACTCTGATGCTGATTATGGTCAGATGAACGCATGCCCGACGACTGGAATTTAAGAATGCTCTGCCCAATCCAAAAGAAATGCGACCCGCCATTTGCGCCAACTACCGCGGGATCAACCTTCTAAGCATAGGTTACAAGGTCTCATCGAGCGTATTGTGTGAAATACTGAAGCCCACCGTCAACGAAGTGATTGGGCCTTCTAAGTGTGGCTTTAGACCTGGAGAATCCACCATAGACCAGGTATTCACAATACGCCAAAACTTGGAAAAGACCTGCGAGACTAGGATCAACACACGCCACCCATTTGTCGGCTTTAAAGCCGCTTTATAGTTTCGAGAAATTAGGGTATTTCGTTTACTTGTCAAACAGCATTAAAACCGATAATAAATTCAGAAGCTCGGCCAAACACTAACATATGTGTAAGCGCCAATCTTTTATTATTATTATTAAAGTCAGCATGGAAATCAACTCAGAATCACTCTTGTCAACAAGTGCTACTTTGGACTGAGTAGGCAATTAAGAAGTAAATTCCTCTCTTGACGTACGAAAACCACGCTCTATAAGCCACTCATCATGCCCGTGCTGGTATATGGCGCAGTAGCGGCTCTTTGAGTATTCCAGAGACAGATTTTGCGGAAGATTTACCGGCCTTACGCATTGGCTGAGATGAAGGATCGGTGAGCTCTTTGAGCTTTACAACGAGATGAACATAGGGATAGGGTAGGTGGTGTTGCTAGAGCAGATGCTTCAATTCGCCTCGGTACACAGATGTCAAATATTCTTATAAGTGAGTACGAAAGTAAGAGTGATGGAATTTTTTTCCGTCTTCCCCCTTGAACCAAGAACAGTTGAGATTTGACATTTGTGTACCGAAAGCAAAAATAATGTACATGTTGTTTTTGTTTTTGTACTATCGCTACAACCTTTCATGAATTCGCCTTGACCATAGCGCAATACGGGGAATAAATCGTTTTTCCAAAATGCGAGTGATTTACCAGTGAAGGTTGTGTCATGAGGAGCAGGAACATTATGCGCAACTATGAAGACCTTACCAGGCCCAGACATCGCTATCGAGAACATAACCAAATAGCATTCAAACGAGAGGCTCACGAGGCCCCTTGAAGTTACATGGATCAAATAAGACGTTCAACCAAGTAGAGTTATGTTACAATAGATCGTCCTTGGTGGCAGTAAATATTAGGAAATCCAAATTCGTCTAGACTCTGGATTACGCAAGGTAAAGTGAAAAATTTTAAAAGACATTAAAGCTCTAACTTACTACCAGTATACAAGCCAACAGAAAGTCGAAATTTCCACTTTTTCAAATGTTTAAAATTCACAGCACAATCTACTTTTTGTTTCACCTCCTTTCCCCTCCACATCAGCCAGTATCCTTGCAAGAGTTCAGCAGCTAAAGTGGCTGCTTAAAATTCCGTTAGCATCGTTTCACAACTTCCCAACTTCTGAGCTTTGCACACAAAAAAAAAGTAGAAGAAAACTGGGAAATGAAAATTTCGACGATAAGAAAAAAAAATGTCGATGAAGTTTAGTGCGGAAATATGGGAAAGCGTAAGAAGCGAACCGGCTAAGATAGAGTTAGAAAGCTGTGTACGAGTACGCTCTCTAGTGCCGGAAAATAAATGAAAATGCTCAACGCTCGTTCACACAAACGCTTAGGGCATTCGCAAGGAGCTGTTGAAGTGGCAAATTTTCGCAAGCAATGCCGGTGTCACCACCACCACAGCGGCAACATCATTATCCTCTCCTTGTTTGCCCCGGGTGGGTCGACAAGACAGAGTAGAGGGTGAAAGACACAGATGGGTGAAAGCAATTTTGAAATCAACGAAAAATACGGAACAGAGGAAAATAGCTAGACTGGATGTGCAACTTTATGGAAAGAGTTGTGAATATAAGCTTGAGCGCCTTTGGGCGAATGGACCAGGAAATGTACATATGAATGTATACATGTGTATATATGATATGTATATATGTATGTTTGTATATTTGAGAGTATGTTTCAGACAGTGCCTGCCATCGCCACCCAAGGAAACGATGAGGACGACTATGCCGACGATGCCGTCACTTACAACAAATGCAGGCAAGTGTCAACACATACTTGGCCACTGTACGAGGTGTGTACAAATGTATATTTATGCATACATACCTACATATATACGACCGTAGGAATGTAGGCAGATGCACTTGTTTTAAGTTCTTTATTGCAGCAAGGCATTGACAGCCTTGTTTGAGTTAAAAGCAATTTTCATAAAGATGATTGTAAAGTTACATAGCTCTTCTCTACACACATGTCCGTTATATGGCTGCAGCGGCCATTTTGAAAGCTACGTAGGTATACCTTGTGGATGAATGGTTATGTTGAAAGCAAAAAGTTTATATGGGAGAGAAGAAAAATTGTTAAATGTCTGATATATTTAAGTACATACAGTGGCGGCAAAATTAAAAATGATGCTGTTAGCAACTTATCTTTATTTATCAATTGTTAATAATTTTCATTTAAAAATATGGGACGATCTACATATATCAGGTACCACATAAATATGAGTTTCACAGCTTGCACAAAGTTCGCAAAAGCTAATTAAGCTTAAAATGATGTTCATTAAAATTTCGATTTTTTTAAATTACCCCATTCAATTCTTAGTATAATAAAGTGCAAGTCGCTAAAAAATACCGTTGATTTTTTAGAATTTTTTTATGGAGAGTGTTGCGCATTTTCTTTCTTCCATATAACGCATGAACAAAACTTATTTTGATATGGAAGAAAAGGCGCAACACACTTCACAAAAAAAAAATCTAAAAAATCAACGGCAATCTTTAGCGACTTGAAACTTTCTAAAATTGAATGGGCTATACAACTGCATACTCGAAATCTTTCTAGGAAATCTAATTAAAAAAATTTAAATTTTGATGAACATTTTTTAAGTTATATTAGTTTTTATGAACTTTGTGCAAGCTTTAAAACTTCAAACCCATATTTTTAAATGAAAATAACTAGAAATAAATAAATAAAGATAAGTTGCCAACAGCGTCATTTTTAATTTTGCTGCTATTATTTTGACCTCCACTGTACATACTTTTGGATAACGTTTTTCAAGCATTAATAAACACTTTTCGCAGTGTAGTTACAACAAATATCTATTGAATAGAGTAGAAGCTCCCATATTAGAACCCGCAGAAAATAGAATCTTCTAGTTATCAGAACTAAATATTTTGAAGCATTGAATGCTCTTAAATTAGAAATTTAGGTTCTGGTGCTAGAGAAACCTTTTTATCTTCGTTTCTGTATGATTAGTTTTGAGTTACTATTTCATTTGTTCGTGTTTTTGTGAATGTTGTTTGGAAATACGAAATTAACTTTTTAGACCCTTATTAGCTAGAGCTGGAAAGCTATCGGTGGTCGTGGCCATCGATAGTTTCGATAGTCGATATTCACAACCATCGATAGTATCGATACTATCGAAAATTTCGACACTATCGATAGTTTTGATTAAAAAATCCCGAAAATTAAACATAACAACTTTTATTGAAAATGAGATCAGAATTGCTAAAATATGTCCATATTTTGGTTAAGGGACAAAAGTTTACCTACGTTTTTTGGCTTCAAGCAGCATCTTCGCTCTGAAATTATTTGCCCTGCTTTGCTAAATATCCCTTCCGATTTACAAGATGAAGCAGGCTTTTACTCTTACTGAATAATGTATGTATGAGTGAAAACTATCGATAGTGCCTACAAAGCCATCGATACTATCCATAGTTTTCCAGCTCTAGTATTAGCTTCAACCTAACACAGATAAATTTTTTTTATTAAGTTAAATAATATATCTAATTTTTTCCATGAGAAATACATTTTTTACTGAAAGGAATATGATTCCCCAATATGTAAATCTGGCATGCATCATGTTCCTCTCTCATTATCTCTTAAAATTTTTAGGTTTGCTCCAGTGTCTACCAACGATACGTGGTCTATCGACTTCAAAGGTGCGAATCTTGATTATTGAACTCCAGAATTTTACATAGAAATTGACTGGAAATCTCTCTTTATTGCAAAAAGTCTATCCGAATGCTTAGATTCTTTTCTGTACAATATCTTAAAATCTTCTCTCTTCGGCCCGCTCGAATTCATAAACTACCCTCTTACACCAAGAACTTAAAGACGTTGAGTAATCAAAATAAAATTATAGTTTAAAAAACTAAAACCTCCCTATTATAATTGCCATTCGTACTGTCATCAGGTATGTAACTTGAGAATAGAAATCACTGCATCTTTTAGGCACATCAATATTACATAGTTACATCCCGAGTTAATAAAAGGAAGGTAAAAACAAGTATTTTAATCTATACAAAGCCAGCAAGAATTGCTCCTTAGAGGAAAAATATATTTATTTAGTATTCGGCTCAATTTAACGAGCTTGATAAAATCTTATATAATCAATACATTTCTCTGTACGAAGACGAACTAAAAACAATCCCCAATACCTATCTTCATCGAGAATTCAGCAGCTAACAGCGCCATCAGACTGCGTGCCCTGGGGCTCTGGAAGGAAAGACCGTTCGGGCACGGTTCTATCCTAGACGCAATACGGTCTGAAATTAAAGCGCTGCTCACTGACTATATCCTGTCGAAGACCTGGGTTCACCACAAACCCCGCACGAAATTCCCAAGCCGCAGTGACTGGAATCAGGAAGATTTCGGGTACTTGCAGGGCTTAACTGTCTTTACGGATGCGTCAAGGATGGAATGCGGTGGGGTTGCTGGGGTCTTCATTGAGCAATATAACCTAAAATTATCCTTCCGCCTACCAGACTATGCAAGCATTTTCTAGGCCGAAACGTTTGCTATTAAGGAGGCAGTAAGGTACATCAAAGACAATGTACCCGCGAGAACGCAAGTGAACATCCTCTCGGATAGCCAAGCGGCTATTCAGGCACTTTCTTCTCACTCTGTTAGATCTCAGCTAGTGGATGAATGTAGGAGAGAGCTGGCCTATATTTCTGATCAATACGAAATTACTCTAATATGGGTCAAATGGCTGTAGGTTGCACGAGTTGTGGAATCAAAATGGCAAACTTGCTAATTGCTTGTCACCTTAGTGACAATCCACTTAAATTAACCAACCAACCAACCTACCTTCTGGAGGTACATACATTCGCCAAAGAAAGGTTTCACAAATACCGCAAATGTGACATACAATGGAAAATATTCTTAGAGTCTATCGGATTCCGTAAATCTTTTTTCAAATTTCAAATACGATTTCGTCACCGACACACAGTAAATAGTTGGAGAAACCACGTTTTACGCGAAAAAGGCTTTTTTTAAAACTGTTATAAATTAACCGGAATAAAGCTATTCTTATTCAGAAATGTCCAACAAACTCAAAACTGATTAGTATTTTCAATAATATCTGCTCAGAAAGCCGTTGAATCCGTTAAATTCGACGAATTCGATCGTGGCACGTTCTAGTTAACAGTTTAACAGAATTTAAACAGTTCGGTTTAAATTTTAAACCCAAACATTTTCTATTACGTCATAATTAAGAATAAAAAAAAAATCTTAAATTTCATGCTCCGTCTGATGGGGATTGAACCCGGACAGCCTTGCTAGCAACCAATTGTATCAAGCATCTTTGCACACTCAGCTACAGCCACCCATGTAAATGTGCTTTCATATGTTGAGTTTGAATCAACACCACATTTCGCTGTGTGCAAACATATTCTATTTCGGTTTAGATTTTAAACCAAATTCTCTATATATGAAATCTAGAAACTAGAATTAAAACATTTTGGTTTGATTTTTAAACCACGAACTTTTTGGACTAAAATTTAAATCAGAATATATTAAAAATTGCTTAAAACTGTTGACTGGTTTAAAAAGTAGACTATAAAAGATTAAGAGAGGCAGTAGTCCCAGCGCGGTTTAAAAATTAAACCCAAATTTTTGACCGTGTAAGAATGATTTTAGAAACTTCAGCCCCATATCTAAACTCACCACATGTTCAAAGCTTTTTGAAAAAGTCGTGGCAGAAAAACTATTCTTCACTGTTAAAGAAATTATTGCGCTTCATCAGCATGGCTTTGTCTATGGTCGTTCCACAATCTCCAATCTAGCGGAACTTTTTCCAATTTTGTATTTCATCATTTAAAAGCGGATTTCAAGTAAATGTTATTTACACAGGTATTTCAAGGTCGTTCGTTATTGTCTCCCATAATATGTTATTGTAAAAACTTGGAAAAATAGATTTCCATTTAACTTTGCTTTATTGGTTAAGGTCCTATGTGTCGAACAGAATCACATACGTATGTACTCTATGCAGACAACTTGAACATTTTTAGTAGAGTTACCTGCTTGTCAGATATTTCACTTTTGCTAAGTGACTTAAATAATTTAACTTACTGGAGTCTCAAAAATAAATTATCTCTAAATATCAATAAATGTTATCACATGAGTTTTGCCATTTTCCAGCGTTCTCCTATTTGTTGTAAATGAAATTGTGGATCATGGCTTGGTTTTCGACTCAGGATATTCGAGTTTTGTTTCCAAGACAGCAAAAGGTTGAAATCTTAAATTACCTAGATCGTGATTTTGATTCTGCGAGGTCTGTAATCATCTGCATAAAGTCCAATAAAAATTGATTCTGGATGAAAGCGAAAGCACTCTGCTGAATATCGTTGTATCATGTCTTAAGCAGCCAAAAAATAATCCTGTAGAACAGATTATATGAAAAAAAAAAACAATAAAACATACTGTAAATTATCTCTGCTTTGTTTTAGTTCTGCTTTAAAAAAATTTTTAGATGAATATTAGAAAAATTCGAAAATTTTCACTTCTCAATTACAAAGTGATTCTAATTTTTGAGCTTCTACTGTACATTAATAAAAAGCTTGTAAAATGTCATTACCTAGCAAATGACTTTCGCAATTATGTTGCCAAGCGTCAATTAACCCATGACAACTGACATCATCATCATCAACTAAAAACTTTGTGAATGGGACAATCATTTTTCCGCCCATAACTGTTATCATTATTGGGCACACACATTTATGTACACATAGCGAAATTTTGATGGTTGTCTGATATTGTTTAGCTTGGTTTTTCGGGTTGGCCAAATAGGTAATAAACTCAAGCGAAACTTTCATTACCGAAATTAACAGAAGCATTTTTTCCGTTATAACAAAATGGCAACAAACGCGACAAAAGCGTTTTCACGCTCCAGAAACAACAACATTTACAACAAGCAAAACATTATAATAATTATTATTTAATAGTCAAAGTTTGACTGTCGAAAATTCCGTTACAAAAACTCCATTTAATTACACGCCCAACTAATTTGGAAAAACGTATGCTTAGTAAATAGTACATGGGTAGAGCGGGTTGAACAAGAAACGAGAGCCTAACAATGTCAGCTCAGCGCTGTCGCAACACTTTGTAGGGGTGTCGGTAATGAGCGTAAAATGTAATAAAACTTTTGCCAATGAAATTAATTTTATTTACTCTTTTGTAAGTTGGCCAACTCGCAAAAGACCGCTTTACAAGTAAGAAAATGTGGGTTGTTAAGAAAGTGACTGCAATGAGCACATCAAAAAGTGATTTTGTCATAATGTCATTTTCAACATAGATGTTGAAGAATTAATTTGAAAAACTAACTACTGTAAATGTGGATAAGGTACGCGTTACTTAACTAATATTACTAGTGAAGCCCCATGGCGTTAAAACGCCCAAAATTGAATTTCTAAAACTTATAAAATATTCCTTGTCAGAGTTATAAGAAATCCGTGTGTCATATTTCTTTTAACACCGTGCAGCCGTTCTGATTGAAGTCTCGCAAAGTGCAGGTTCTAATTTCATCAAATTTGGAATCGCCCTTTACTTTTGAAAAAAAAAAAATAAAACTTTATCAAACATCTACAGGCTAAGGTCTTTAATTTGACCTCTCATTTTTAAATTTCCTTTTCAAAAGTACTTTCAAACTTAAATCCTTTTAAATATCTTTCGTCTGACGTTGTGATACACAAGTATTTTAATAAACTGATGAACTTATTAGAATTTGATTGTTGGAACAAATGGCAACCCTCCCAAATTAAGGTCAGGGCTTATATTCAATATCTGCACTATTCTCAGAAATGAGATTCTGATATAAAAAAAATCCTGTATATTTTGAATTAGTTAATTAATTTAGACCCTTCAAACAGGTGGCAGCTCTCTTCAAAAGTATTTGCAAGCTTAATCATTTTTAACCCTCCTTCGCCGGACACCGCGATACATATTTTAATTAACTGATGAATTAAGTGGAGTTTGAATTTTCAAACATGTGCCAGCCCCGCTAAATACAGTTCAGAAATAAAAGTTGGTCAAACCCCCTTCGATACCCATATTTTAATGATTCATTTAACTTGTAAAATAATTTGAATTAAACTTTTTAAACGGGTGGCAACCCTCTTCTAACTCCAAATATTCTTAGCGCTCACACTAAATAGTTCTTAACACTTCTTCGTTTGACATCCATATTTTGATATTTTGTATAACTTGTGTATAAGTATACTAAATTCGACATTTCAAGCAGGTCGCAGCCCTCTTAAAAATATTTTCAAAGTAAAACTTCCTGCACCACTTTCGTTTGGCACCCATATGCCTATACATATTTCTTTTACCTAATATGATTTTTTAAACAGGTGGCAACCCTTCTATAGTTCAGTTAAGAAACAAAGCTTTTCAAAACCATTTCGATTGATACACAGTTTGTATTGATTGATTTATTTTTTGTAATAATTTGAATATAAATTTTTAAAAGGTGGCAATTATTTTCAAAAAAGTAATACCTTATTGAATATCTACAGTCCAAGGCTTTTAGTTTGACGTCTCATTTTGGAAAATCGATGGCATTGATTATTAAATAATTTAAATTTAATTTCAACAGAAGGTCTTCGCGATTTCCATTTCCATCAAACAGTAGCCGATTTTTACACACGATTTTTAGATAATTTTTTTTTGCCACTTGCTTTAAATACAATTTAAGCAGAAAATATTTGATTCATTTTATTTATGTAATTTTTAGTAACTTATTTTCTATTTTATTTATTTTTCTATAGTCCAAGGCTTTTAGTTTGACGTCTCATTTTGGAAAATCGAATGCATTGATTATTAAATAATTTAAATTTAATTTCAACAGATGGTCTTCGCGATTTCCATTTCCATCAAACAGTAGCCCCTAGAAACATGATTTTAAGATAAAATTTGTTTGACACTTGCTTTAATTACAATTTAAGCAGAAAATATTTGTTTAATTTCATTTATGTAATTATTTTCTATTTTATTTTATTTTTTTTGTAATATAGTTTTCTTTCATGTTTTAGACTTAATAATTTTAAAAATAATATATTTTTGATTATTCTAATTTTTGACTTTTTGTTATATACTTTTGCTTTATTTATTTTGTTTTTGTCTCTCTTTTGAATTATTATTATTTTTTTATTATATATAAGTTTAAAAAAAAAAACTTTAAACGCCAACAGAATAACGGTAAGACCTCTTCATTAGGTGACTTTTCAACAAGTTTTTCGAAAGAGTAAAGTGCTTTCAACAGCCAGAAGTGACAATTGCTTTACGAAAGACTTTTGTCTTTCAAAAGGCTGTGGTGAATTGAAAGACAGTTGCCAGAATTGCCGTGCTAATCAACATCGAAAGTCATTGAAAGTCATCACGCGAAGATATTCACGATTTTGATTTTATTTTGTGACAAATATGCAAAAATCGCTTTCTCCGATAAATGTTATAAAATATGTTTTTCTGAAAAAATAATTAATGTGTCCAATTGTGCGTCATGACCGAGACATGAATGAACGCGATTTATATTCGGATGTGCGGTAAATATTTTGGGTGAATCCATTTATGTAAAGGCGCAGCATTTTTTATTCTCCCAACTTTCAAACATTGTGGCTTTTCACATTTGTCAGGTTATTAGGTTATATGGTTAAAAACTGTTATTCTGTAGTGTATTTTATTGTTGTAAACTGAATAAAAAAATATAATCACCTAACCAGATAACTTGATAACCAGGAAATTGTGAACAACCACATGGTTTAATGTTTATTTTCAGTCGGCTGTGAAAACAAATCAGGCCCACGCCCTCTTTTAATTCATACTTGCATTCTGAACAATTCGTTTAGGGTTCTTCATCCATCTCGATTTGTGTTACTTTGGTTAACACATATATATATGTGGGTCAAGTCTGGCTGTTCTGAAATTGACTAGTCAATGCCACTTACTTTTTTAAGCACTGAACAAATTTTGGGTCAGCAAAGTGATGCAGCAATTTTTCGTAACAAACCCAAAAGTTATTAAATTATAAATAATCACATTAAAAAATAAAACAACATAATCACTTAGATATCTGCATAATTCATGTGAAAAGCATAGAGAAACTTACAAACTAAAATTAAAATATAGTACGGGTACAATGCCCGCTGTTGAGCGACCTACAGACGACACAGCGTGATACATATTTTATTTACATTTGTATCCCCGCAACTGTCGAAAAAAGCCACAGACGAACCACTTACTTAATGCTAATAAGCCTAAAAGTTATATTGTAATAACATTAAATGCAATAATTTGTAACACTTTGCTTTTGCGCTTGAAACGCTATCATTAATAATAACATTTGTTGCTGTCACAACTCCAAAAAGTGGTAGGGTGCCCATGGGCAGGAGGCTAGAGCTGCATACTCCAAATTTTTTCATCAAAACGCAAGTGTGCTGTGTACATACATATGTATGTAAGTATGTAGACCGATGTTAGGACTGACTCCCGTAGACGCACAATGAGTTGCAAAATAGAGCAATGAGAAAAAAAACGTTGGTAATCCATTTTTTTTAGTGCACCCGGTGGGGCGCCAACCTCGTGTTGCATTTGTGGAATTTACTACGCCGTTGTCAAACACTCGTGCTACACACACATACATACCTATGTATGTAGGTTTCGTCTGTTCCAGCTGAAAGTTTTTCGCTTCTTGGGCTGTCTAAAATTTGGCTGCTGAAGTATCAATCATTGTCGGAAATATTAAATTGATATTTTTGCAACGTACTATTGAGGAAGTAGCATTTCATGGGGAGCTGAAATGACGCAATGAATTCAATCTGATGTGATAAAGTTGTAAATCGCAGGCCTATAAATTGTCTCATTCGAGCGATATTGTTTTGTAAATTAACTGAAATTGACAGGAACAGATCTGATTGAAAAATGGCGGTGTGGCGCCTCTTAGAGAGAAGAGAGAAACAGCGATACGGGTTTTTTGAGACTTTCGGGAACTTTCCGGGATTATTTCCACCATTTTTTGCATCGTCGATAGTTTGGTTTAAATCCTGCTACAAGTTTGACCACTGGCACAATGATTTTCCTGGAGCTAGGTGTTAAATTGAAGTCGTTGTGATGCCACATAGAATCGAATTTAAACCAAAACGTGGAGTTCTCCACCAAAGTGCGAGATATTGTTCGTTTTTTCAACTTGTGGAGAAGCCCTGTTGTTTCCCATCGTACGCCGGTTCTAAGAGATATTTTTCATATATGTTGGGATTGCAGATTGTGGTAGGAAAGTGCCCTTCCTTGCAGGTCGTCTGCTATCTGTTTTCTCGCTATGTCCTGATATCCATACCACTTAAATTGTCTGGAAAGTGGAACCCCTCTGTCGACCCCCTGGCCCAAATTGATTCATAAAGGCATAACAAAATATAGTGGATAGATGCTGTCAGTTGCCCATTATGACGAATTACAAACTTATATCCTCTGCCGAAGTTTATAGTTGGTACAAAGGAGCCGGTTTTTTAGGTAGGCGAAACCTACCCAAAATTAAAGTATTACCACAATTATTTGCTTTGAGTTGAATAACTTTCGCAGTCTTATAACAGTGATCATGATCAGATTGCACTGACTAGTATCTCAGTATTTGATCTACATGCGTTACTTGCCAACCCACGCGTCGAAGCACGTATACTAGAGATGTCAAACTATCGACGATGCTATAGCAGAGGTTACATTTTTTCTTATTTCCGAAAGGCGAATTGCAGTGAAAATTTATAAAATCGCGTTTTGACTGTTTACACGGCGAATGAATTTCTAGCAATATTTCTCGATACTAAAATGCAACCGTGAGCCGCTAAAATAAACACATTTATAAAAGCAAGATAACGAAAAATAGATGGATTTAGAAAAACATTTGAAATGGGTCGATACTATCGATAGTATCGATAGTCACCCTTATGACTATCGTAAAACATCGATGGACTTGACTATCGGTAGTTTGACAGCTCTAACGTATACGTCCTCGCTGTCGTAACATCCGATGATATTTTTTCAGGTTTCCTCGAATCCTAGGAGTGCTGTCAGGCTGTATTCCAAGAAAGATAAAATAATTGACCTTGATGTAAGCTTCCAGTGTTGTTGAAAGCTTTACCGCGGCAGTTTCCCTATTATACCTACAACATGTACCAGTATTTCTGTCAATCCTTTTATTTTATTTGAAAAGGTTATAGCTCTAAAGCATTTACATTTATTTTTCGTTCACTTTAAAGGCGGTTTTGTTAGCCACAGAGAAGGCGCCTCTATGACGCCATGTCTAAATTAGGGATCATCGTAAAACTTATACGAATATGTAGATTGGCTTTGGGTACAACCTGCAGCTCCACCCGAATGGGAGATGACTTCTCCACACCTTTGGAGACTTATAAACCGAGCTTTTAGACAGGGCAGCTCCCAGGGTTCGATCACAAGTTCGAAATAATAGCGGTTCACCATCGGCACGCATTGCCAAACCTCCGAATGTGTTTCTGCCTTGAAAAAATTTCTCGTTTAAACAATTTGCCGTTCGGAGGTGGCGTTAAGCGGTAAATCCCACCCATTTGTGTGACAACATCAAGGCGTACTGCAAAAATTGGAGGAGAAGCAATAGCAGGTTAAACGCCGCGAATTCCAGGGATGTAATTTTCAAAGACCAGAGGAAATTTAGCTTCTACGCTGATATAAAATAAAACTGCCATGGAAGTTAATTCAAAATAAAATTTCAGGGAAAATATCATGGCTATGCCATGAATTAATATCCACAAAAATTTAATTCCCAAAGAGGATGAAAGCCATCCAGTTAGCGAGCGTAAGGACTTTCCCTTTCAGAGCAACAATGATAATTTATTAATATCTTTCATTTGTGTGTTCTAATCAATGTTTATTAATATATTAAGGATAAATTATAGTTGCATTTGAGCAATACTTTGAATATTTGTTTGATATTCCGAGAGATTTTAAATATTTGAAGAATTCTGACAGAATTTGCATAACGACGGTCTCGGGCTACTTCATCTCAACTAATCGAAAGCCGTCAATCTATTCTACCTTGAACGCCGTGCAAAAGATTTCCTTATCTCAATGAACTATCCTAACTTTGTACTAGCTCAGCGCTCTCAGATAAACTATTTTAAGTCATACCTGCCTATTTTTTATGTGTTACTTCCAAAGCCTAACAGCCTTACATACGACACAAAAAATAGGTGCGTCTGAGTTGGGATAGTTTGCCTGACAGCGTGGAGTTAGTACAAAAGTTTGAATATCTATATCATTCTCCCAAGCACATCAAGGGATGAGTGGACTGAGGGCAGTGGGTGGAAGAAGGCACCAGTGAACATTTATACGGATTGGTCTAAGCTTGACGGAAGGGACGCTTGAGAGATATTTTCCAGGGAGCTCTTCATCAACCTTAAATTTAGGCTTCCAGCCTACTTTCAGTCAGAGGTTTCTGCTATTAAGGACGCAAGCGATTGACTAGGGAATTGGGGAATACCTTATCTCGCTTTCGCTTCATATTATCTATATATATAATACGCGAAGGGATTTTTGTGCAGCGTAAAAGATCTGTACCGTTCGTCCGATTTTCAAAAATAAGATGTCAAATTAAAGCGCTTGGTCTTTAGATGTGCAATAAGGTTTTACCTTTTCGAAAAGAGTTGCCACCTGATAAAAAGTTGCATTCAACTAATTTAATAATCAATGCCATCAGATCCACACCGTTCGTTCGATTTCCAAAAGTGAGGTGTCAAATCAAAGGGCTCTGACTTTAGGTGTGCACTAAGGTTTAACTTTTTCGAAAAGAGTTGCCACCTTTCAAAAAGTTAAATAAAAGATCTGGACCTTTCGTTCGATTTTCAAAAATGGGGTGTCAAATTAAAGCGCTTGGCCTATAGATGTGTGTTATTTTTTCGAAAGGAGTCGCCACCTGTAGAACAATTGAATATAAACTATATAATAAGCAATGCCGTCAAAACAGCACCGTTCGTTTGATTTTCCAAAATAAAGTGACAAATTAAAACTCTTGGACTGCAGATATGCAATAAGGTTTTACTTTTTTGAAAAGAGTTGCCACCTTTTAAAAAATTTTATTCAAATTATCTAAAAAAAATCAATTATTACGAAATGGGTATCAGTGGGAAGGGTTTTGAAAATATTTGTTTCTTGACTTAACTTTGGGAGGATTGCCATCTGTTTACAAAATTAAGTCCAATTTGAATAAAGAAAATTAATTAGGAGAAATATGTTTCAACATATGGGCGCATAACGAAAGGGGCTTCAGAAGGCGGCCGTTTGAAAATATTTTGAAGAGGGTTGCCACCTTCTTCCAATGTCGAATTTAATTAACTTATCCAGAAGTTATATGAAGTGTCAAAATCATGATGTGAAACGAAAGAATATTAAGAAGACTTTAGTTTGAACACACAAAATATTTTTGAGGTTGCCACCTGTTTAAAAATTAAATTCAAATTGTTAAATAAGTTAAATGAATTATTAAAATATGGGTATAAATCGAAGGGAGGTTGAAAAATCTTTATTTCTGAACTATATTTAGCGGAGTTGCCACATGTTTAATTAAAATAATTCAACTTAATTCATCAGTTGATTAAAATATGTATCGCAATGTAAGTCGAAGAATATTTAACAATATATCTTAGCGCGAAACTACTTTTCAAAAGGGCTGCCACCTGTTTAAAAAGTCGAATTTAACTATATCTATATATATAATACGCGAAAGGACTTTTTGTCTAGGTCATCAGATCTGAACCATTCGTTTGATTTTCGTATATCAAATGTAGATGTGCAGTAGGCTTTTACTTTTCCGGAAAGAAAGGACACCTTTTAAAAAATCAAGTTGAGATTATTTATAAATCAATACCATCATATCCCATTCCTTCGCTCGATTTTCAAAAATGAGGTGTCAAATTAAAAGGCTTGGTTGCAGATGTGCAATGAGGTTTTACTTTTTGAAAAGAGTTGCCATAGGTATCAGTTGAAATGGTTATTAAAAGCTTTGCTTATTAACTGTGAGAGTGTTTCCCCTGTTTAAAAAATCAAATTAAATTTTAAACAGGGAAATTACATAGGTAGTTTACAAAATGTTCCCCCACAGGGGTTCAGACTAAAGGAGTTTAAAAAGGTAGTAATTTGAAAATGTTTTGAAAAGGTTGCCACCTGCTTTAAAAGCCGAATATGGGTGTTAAACGAAAGAGTGCTAAGAAATCTTCAGTTTAAACGTCAAAATTTTGTTTGATGGCTTGAAGAGAGTTGCCAGCTGTTGAAAATTTTAAATTTAAATGAATTAGTAAGTTAAATTAATTGCTAAAAGAGGTGATTTAATCGTTGATGGGTTTGAGAAGGATTTATATCTGAACTGTTTAGGAGAGTTGCCAGCTGATAAAAAATAAATCAATTAAATTCTTCAGGTAATTGAATTATGTATCAAAGTATCAGAGGAAAGAGCTTTAAAAGACTTCAGTTTGCAAATGCATCGCAGAAGATTTCCACCTGTTTGAAAACCCTAATTTATTTAGCTTTTACACAATTTTAATGAAATATTAAAATATGAGTGGCAAAAGAAAGAGTTTTAATAAAACTTTAGTTTGAAAATATTTGTTGTGACTCTTATTTTGAGCGATAACGTTCGGTAATTGCACGGTGGTTTGAATTTTGAGGAAATGAAAAACCGACGCCATTTAAAACCTCTCTTCGTTCAAAAAGGGATGGACGAATTTAATTGAAACATTTTCAATATTTATTAAGGTTTGTGGATGTGTTGCCATCTTTTTAAAATATTAAACTCAATTTTGGCGTCTTAACGCCATGCGGGTTCACTAGTATATATATGTGCCAGGTCATAGTAATATTACAGCAAATTTCGCGGCTAATGACCTGGCCAGAGATGGCACCCTTGAGACAATATCGCCAAGAAGATAGAGAGAGAGAGGGAGAGCTCCCTTGTTTACTTGTGGACTTTTCTTGAAAAGATGGGCCTCGGGTCAAATTAGCGAACGCTGGGGAAAACCAAAGATGGCACTACTGGGAGTTCATTCTGGGGACGGTCTATGACTGGCCTTAAGCTTGCGAAGCCGCATATCGAGATTCTGGTAGAGGTACTGACAGACAACTTCCCTATCGGGATTGACGCAGTGAGATTAAATATCTTACCGAATCCCTTTTGTCGCAGCTGCATGGAGGACAACGAAGTAGACTCATCTCTATGCTTGCTCTAAAACGGCTCAGCTTTTGCCAGATTATGGGTATGGTAGAGCTCTCCGGGACTAACATCTGTCGCCGGCGAAACAGTTGCTATAGAATTGGGGAGATATTTTTACTACGAGAACTAGCTAGCTAGCTGACTATAAATCTCCATATAACATACATTTTCGTTTTATCTTTTGTTGAAATTTAACAGCGTATTTATTTACTTCTATATTAATCTTTATGCGGACAAAATTTCACACATCTTAATTGCCAACATTTCACTTATCAAATTTTCTCATCCCATCCACATTCTCTAAATCTTAACGCATCACTTAACATTCCCAAAATCCACAGCAAATGTGACAAGAACGAAAAATCACAAATCTCATGTACGAGCATGTCAACAAAGGAGACAATTTTCACGCCAACATTCCAAAAGATGAACCACCAAAAGCGTCCAAGCAAGGATGTTGCGACCTTAATAATGTTGATGATGACCAAAGTGAAAGAACCGGACTAAGCAGGGGGAAAACAAGAGGGGAAATGTGTATGCGTACATATCTCCATTAACATTAACAGTCCGGGTAATGAAAGCTTTCAGTTTTACACTTTCACAAGGCAAAAGATGAAGAGTGAAATAGGATAAGAGAAGAGTGCAAGGGCAAAAAGGAGTAGAGCAAGAGGAGATAGCAACGATCAACACAGTGATTCACACCATGGAGCCACTAACCAAAGTGCAGACACCATGGTTGTCGTTGGACGAAAGCTTTTACATATATGTATTCATTTAGTTAGTTGGGAGTTTGTTTGTATGATATGCATGTATGTATGTATGTACATATGTAAAAGGATATATATGCAGAATGTATGTGTACATATAGGCATATATTGGTATGTGTTTTATACATACATATGTTTGTATGTGTGAAAAATCATTAACGCCGAGAAAATTTCCACACCAAAGCCAAGTGCTGAGTATACTCATGTGGACAGACAGCAACTTATTTAAGCATATGCACACATACGAGTGTCTATGGAAATGTAAGTTTATCGTTGTGACAGTAGTTAAATTACCGAGGGTTTAAATGTGGCAGTGAGGCACATTAACACCGTAATGTGCAAAAATGTATACTAAATATATGTATGTATAGCTATGTATATTTGTATGTACATACATACATAAATGCAGTTGTAAATGTGTACGTATGTTTGTATGGTTAGGTGCGCTTATGCGCGTTTACTTCAAACAACATGGCCGCTAAGGACAACGACGAGTTGCTGAGTTGCTGATTGCATGCATACTTTCATGTTTCTGTATGTGTGCAGCACAGTGTGTTTTAGTAATTTACGTACAAAGTTCGCCATGTGTAAGCAAAGTTCGCTTGGATTAATTGCAGCGTGCATGCTCTCAAATGTGTGTACGTATGCAAGCACTTGTACATATCTACATAGCGAACATTTTCAATGCATGTTATTCTCGTATATTCACGGAATCTATAATCGTTGCATACCTAAAGGCGCTGGAGCAACGCATCTACATATATTGTAAATACAGATGTACATATTTATGCTTTCGTACATACGCACATACAACACATTGGTTGGTTGGTTACTAACGTGGTATTTACAAGCTAAATGAAAGTACGTCTTTGCGCCTCGGAAAACTTGTGAAACACGAAGAGAATGTGATCATTGAAAATTATGGATGTTTATTGTGAACTGTCGAAAAGTACTAGAGAGTAGTTGCTTTTAAATTGAGTCACAAATTTTAACTTCCCTAACACTAAGCCACAGTATCTAAACTGAAAAACGAATTTAAATACGAATTCAGATAAGAAACGTAAATCGTAACCAAGACAATAACCGCAACGAAGTTTATTGCGGTAAAGACAGTAGGGAATGTGGATGATAATATCGAAAACGACTGCAATAACCAGAGCGACGATGATTGCTGTTGTGTTCTAAAAAGTAATAAGAAATGAAAACGAAATAGTTCCAGTCACGGTTGCCATTTTGGCCGAAATGTACCATTTTTGGAACAATTTTCTAGTTTGGTATGGAAATAACTTTCAGATTTGGTATATTTTTGAGATCTGGTAAAATTAGATGACTTTTACTGACATTTGAGCTGCGGTTCAAGGTACATCATACGAAGTTTAACAGGCAACGCTTTTGGTTGTGAAGATTAGCTTTTCATCTACTTGGTGGCTGCAACATTGCCTCTAGATTGCAGGCAGCCTTAAAACTGTCAACTTCACTAAAAGAAGGAAAGTCTACGTGCCTTAATGCGAACCGGAAATTTCGAAGATTTAGTCAATGCAAGAGGGGCGTTATTTAAAGTAAACTCTGAATAAAAGACTCAACTGAAACACTGAAAATCTTCGTAGGAAGACAAATGGGATCAGGACGAATATCAGGCAGCATCAAGGCTTGTGGGCAACTGAAGGACTCTACTGATTGTTTAATTAAGCACGCATAACAAGGTTAGGGCCCTTTGGTTGGTACCAGTACGTGAGGGTTTTGATGGCAACGAATGGGTTGAGGTTCACGCAAAACGTGAGATGCAACGGATCCTACACAGCAGATTTCAAGCGGCACAAGAATGACGGATGACATAGGGATAAGGCAATCTAGAAACTTATAAATCCCCCTCAATGAATCTCGGAAGACTATTTGCGGAATTTTAGTCCGGAAGGCGTGAGTACTACATACTTAGGTTACCTGACTAGACTGCAGGTTCTAAGACTCCTCTATTTCGGAGATTGGGTCTCCGTCCAGAATCTGAGACATGACACCCTCTAAAACCTTAATTTTATAAGGGATCTAAGGTTGGGATGACCTATTATATAGAGTCAGCACAATATACAATCTATATTATACATAGGTCGCGTTTATTTGCTCTACTAAGTTTGTAATAAAAAGACGATTTCTTAAGGAACAAAACACGCGACAATTTTTTTTATTAACTATGTCACCAATGTATATTTGTAAAATGTTTGAATAATAAAATCTAAAGCTAAAACAGTTATTGGTACATTTTTTTATATTCTGGTATACGGTACACAAAAAAAGCGATAAGTGGCAACAGTGCTTTCGATAGTTGTGAACAGGGTCGGTTGAAGGGTGGGGCGACTAGGGCGGCAGGTGTTTGACCTCAAAATACAAACAAAAGTTATAAATAAAAATATTGGAACATTTATTAGTGATGTTTTCAGTAAATCCTTTTATCTCGATTAAATTCTCTGCGTTATTTCATGCTTTTTTGGGATTGTAAAAATTCGTTGCGCTTGATTATTTGACTAAATATGTAGAAGCGGATTCAGCGTTCGTGTCCGGACACTTTTGCTAGTAATTTTACGCGTTCTTTTCCCACTTTGTCTCACTGAGACGCGACAAAAATGTGCTGAACACTCTTTGTTTGAATCAAAGTGACTTTGGTTTTCTGTCCGAACGACTTGATGATTCGAGTTGCCGCGCTCTGCTCTATATGCGTTTGTAGCAGATTGCAGGTGTTATTTGCTATCAAAATCATATGCAGGCAACAATATCATCAGCTGTTTGTTTCAGAACAAAATAAAATGTGCCGAACTGAACGGTGAACCGTACTTTAGCACCCTCTCTGGCAAAAATGTTTTGAGAGCTAATAAAAAGTTGTCCGGACACGAACGGTAAACCCGCATTAACAGATGTCCTTACCACATAAACATAGGGGAGCGACGTGCAAAGCGATGGGGATACCATCGACCTAAGTGTCGATTAAGAATGTGAATGTTTCAGTGGGAGCGTACATACGTAGAAATGCGTAATTTCTCTTCACTATGTGCTCTGTCTCTCATTGAAACATTGATTGTCTCCTTTATTTTGACTTGCGCCAGTGGACAGCAATCTGAAATTCTTCCCAGCTTATAAGTAGGTCTGCAGTGTACCCTTCAGATGTGCCTCAGAATGGCTCGGCACCATGCAAGTTAATTTGGGCTCCACGTTTTGCAAGACCGTCAGCCCTTTTATTGCCATCATAGCCTTCAAGCTCTTTATGTCCGGGGACCCACCACAACTGCACTCTCTTAAAACTGTCCACAAGCCTTCATGTCATTCTAAATGACTCTAAAGGCCGGTTACTCACTGTCTAGTTAACAGTTAAAGCATGTTGAGCATCGTTAAGGACGTGATCGACACCATAACATATACCAGGGAGTCGACAATGTCGATAACGATGTTTGACCTGTGGTTAGCGTTAGTCTGACATTGAGTAACCGACCGTAAAGCATTTGATGCTGCTGGATTATCAGATATATGCTGGCCCTATTACTTCTCCTACGAATACATTATCGAACAAAGACTTCGATTGCGAATGCTTGCGAATGTGGTTGGGTATAAGCGAATTGACAGACTTTTCTGGAATTTTTGTGCAAGTACGCCTGCCTCAGTACTCCCGTCATACATATTCGTTCCGTTGGTACGCCATACTTGGGACCATGCCTGTTTTAGAAATTATTGCTTCACGGGAGCAACTTTTAAAAATTCCGTCCTTTTAGAGCTTATCAAAGGATAACTTCGGTAGCATGATATATGTGACCTTGATAGCGAGATCATCCAGGAATGGCTTGAGAACCTCTAGGTGACTCTAAATAACCTCACTTTTTATACTGATTACAATGGGCAGCCGTAAAGCGCTCCAGAAGGCCTACTTTTCAATCAGAATAGACAGGGAAGCAAAGCCTGTAATCACACCAAGAGCATCCGTTGGACAGGTTTGCATAGCTTGGGTCACATTCCCCAAGTTTCACCGTGAAGTATCTGGAGGCATAAACCCCCTTGTATCTTTGTTGGTAACATTCGAGAGATGTTAGTTCCACTTGAGCCTCTTGTCCACAGTTACCCCCAGATTCTTTGCCTCTTCTGAGAACTCACGTGAATTTTTTTGGTGAATGGAATAATGAGGGACCTCAGTGGGTTTATTGACAGTCCCTTTGCAGCCAACAATGTAGTTGACTAGGTCATCTGCATAACCAAATCCATTTCCTTTTAGCTTTTCCAGGAGTTCATCAAGCACCAGTGCCTATAGTAGATGGCGATAAAGCTCCACCTTGATTGCAGCCACGTGTGGTCTTTACAGATTGCATACTGTCTCCTAGTACTGCTATTATAGTTTTGGATTTCAACGTATTTATGATCCCATCAGTTAGAAGGCTTGTATATCGCTTCGTAAGGCGTATTTTTGAAAGCACCCGATATGTCCAAGAATGCGCACAAAGCTATCTTTTTTTACTGCAATGCCTTTTGAGTAATTTTGGCTAAAAAAACGGAAAGACTTTTACGTTAGGAATATCTACCTCAAGAATAAGAGAGAGTCAATACGCATGTCAAGCAGGGAAATATTTTGTTACTGTAATCCATAGAAAGGAGCTGAGGCTAATTAGCCCATACGCCTTTGGGAGTTGTGCTGACTTTTGCCCCCTTTGGATATGAAGATCACTTTGACGTCACTCCGTGTTGAAAGTATGTGTGTAGGTACTTGCTTTCAGTAACCAGACTAGTGTTCAAAATATTAAGCCATCTGAACTATGAGATTTATATGCATTTAAGGTTGAAATGGTCCACGATGTTTTTTCCATAAAGGCGATTCTTCCTGCTATGCATCTTGTCCTCCTGTTTCCGTACACAGCGCCCACAGTGTTTTTTTTTAAGATTTGAGCCTTTTGGAAAACATTCCGGAAAATGGGTAGCGTGCTGGTTTCTTCAGGGGTGCCCGTGTAGAAGTTCAGATGATCTGAATGCTAAGCACTTCTGGTAGGAAAAAAATGCTTCCGTAGTGCTCATGTCACATAGCCTTTTTAAACCTTCTGAGCTCACATTTTTAAGCCATTAGGGCCGATATGTAGGCGGTCCATTCGCCTGTTGTCTTTGCCCAATTTATTGAAGAGCTTCTTAGATTATTTGCTAAGTTTCTCGAGATAATTGTTGCACCAAGGGACATCCCGTCCTCAAGTTCATAGAAGGATGTTCACTTCCCGCTCTAGTCTAGTATCTAATAAGTCGATGGTACGACAAGATAACTCATTTGAGATAGGCCAGCTTGAGTTAAAAGTCGACAAGCTATTTGCGAAAATAGTCAAACCTTAAAGATAGCGAGGAGTTCAAAAAATGACTCACCCGTAGAATTATTGTCCTAGCTTCCCCATACGCAGTGATGGTCGTTGGTGTCCCATGTCCCAGCACTCCTCTAGGGCTATTACTTCCATGTGGACGACAGCTGCGCCTAACCTCTTGCTCACCCTTTTGAGTGGGCATTTTACTCCATACAGCAAATAATTCTGTTTTACCAAGTCTCAAAGGGGAACGAAAGTAATTTTTCTACGTAGTAATATGGCCGCTTTGGGTCTTCAGTGTGTGGTATCATAAATTCTATTACCATCACAATCGTTTAGGCTTTTAACAGCCGCGCCGAAAACCCATATCCGGACCTATTTTTCTTGTTGGATGTTAATTTGCAGGCACTTGATGTGCCTAGGTCTATTTTTTTGGGAGTTTAGCATTTTTAGGCTTTGAAGCCCGCTGGACCTCAATTTCGTCCTTTTGGTGCCCATTGGAGTCTTCCCGCCCAGAGGATGGATGAGATTTTGAGCCAGAGGGGCCTTTGGTTTCTTTGAACCAGAAGGGCCCCTTTCCCGTGGCAGCATAATCCTTTTAGCAACAAGGCCGCTTAAAAGGGCTTTTGTTTCCTCTACTACCAATGCCGGCTGTGCAGGTACACATTAAGATGTCGTGGTTGCACCCTTTGAGCAACAAGGTCGGTGCTAACCCTTTGTGTAGTAGAGGAGGAAGGGTCAGTTTTAGGAGGTGCGATATCTTTCAGGTGTGACCATTCAGTCGTCCTCCCATTTCCATGGATTTGCACCCTGCCATATCCGTAGCTGACTATGTACTTCAGCCTGCCGAGTGTCTCCGCTGAGTGCGGGTCTACAGCTATAGTGAGATCGCATGTGGGTCCTTTTCTAAACCCTGTTGAGCATCATCCAAACATGAGTTCTTAACTGTATTTTAGAAAATCCATGTTTATATTTTCTTTTCTAGAAAGCAGTTTCGGTTCTGTTATTTCAAACTCATTTTTTTCAGAGTCGTCTTTTTAATTTCTCTCTGGCCTCTTAGAATATTAGAATACCACACATATTCATCTATACGATGAAAACGATAAGTAATTCTTAAGAGAAAAATAAAGCAAACAACTTTTTACAAACATTTTTCTTTCCCTTTACGTTTCAGTTCGCAAATTATTCATGAAATTCAGATGCGTAACACTCAATTCAGCTCTACTCAGCCCAACTCAAACCAACTGGAACTTATATTGCCCAACCGAATGAGAGAGATGACTTATGGCGGCTAGAAAAGCTTTTATGAGTTCAAGGTAGGGGAGCCATTTCCCGACAGACGGCAAAACAGCTTGAAAAATGTGTGTAATGGCGGCTGTGAAAATATTAATACACAAACACACACACACACTCCAGTAGCTACATATGTATGTACAATAGCAAAAATGCTGCGAAACTGTAGATTGGTGAAAGGCATTAGTGGTAGTGAAAAGGATGTAAGGCGAGGAGAAAAGGCGGCGTCACCGATGAGCAGAATGACTTTCCGGCGGCAGTTATGCAAATTGTTGTAGATTGTGTTGTTGCGGGGAAAAATGTGTGCTTAGTTGAGAATTTGCAAAAAACATTGCGAATGTGGTGCGAAAAGAAAAATTTGATTTATAAGCCAAGGCAAGAGGAAGAGCAAACAAAGAAAACGTAAGCGAAAAAATAATAGCAAAGTAGTACCTTTTGGGGGCAGAATGGAAATTCAAACAAAAACTTGTGAAGGCCTAAATTTTAAAATGATACATATGTATGTATGTGTAAAGGAACCCTGAAAGTATTTTGTACTATTCGTATATATATACACTCCTTGAGAGCAGCTATATTACAATTTATAACCTTTAAATGGAAATCTCACAAATAGCCCAATGAATGGAGTTCTTAGTTCAAAACTAGCGCCGATTCGGTTAATATGGGAAAATCTGTTACAACAATAAGACTGCATTTTTTGTACCAAATTCTTATTTGGTCTTACTTATTTGAATATTCAGATTATTATTAGAATTTAAAATCATTCAAGTCCCTTAAAGACAAATTTTCTTTGTGTAGGTGAAAAGTTTTATATTTATTCAGATAAGTTTGAAATATACTGGAATTACGCAAATTGACCAACTACTTATGGTAACTACAAATTCAATATGCATATGTATTTACCTATTGCAATAGTTTTTCCGGCAGGTGTATGCACACTTTCTTGTTTATGTGTTCGAAACAAGATGACAGCCTTGGCAGGAGTCATTGTAATTTATGTTTGTTTTGGGACTTTGGGATCGAAACAAATACTATAGCCACACAAACAAGTACCCCATTTGCTTTGCGAAGATGCGAGGATTACATATGGGTGAGTGTAATAAGTATCTTGGTATTTTCAAGCTGAAAGCTTCATGTGGCAATAAAGTTTATTTTCGATAGACAGCGCAAATGCAATTTAATGCCTTCATAAATATTAAATGGTGCTATATGCCTTCATATGTGAAAAAAAAATTAAAAATGTCATAAAAATATAAGCTTTTGTATGCTAACCCAAAAAATTATTTGTAATAAAATATGTACATATACCATACAATACACAGAAACCTGGTATATAATGAAGTAGCTAGTAATCTTCACCTGGGAGTGGCCAGAAGTGATTCTAGTGAGTACGGTTCAAATCGCAGCTCACAACGTCCAGATATTTATATCCACGTATCCTCTGTGTAGCGACAAAACAGCTATTTGAGAGCGAGCGTAAATTCGCGAGCGCTGGGTTTAGATCCCGCCACGTTAAAACCCCGTCCAATGAAAAATAACAAAAATCCTCGTATGA
>NW_023458560.1:16667612-16673122 GCF_013731165.1 Rhagoletis pomonella
ATAAGTTTCAAGAACTTGAAATTTGGTATGCAGGCATATCTATTATAGGCGTTTATAGTAAGGCATATATAAATAAGTTGGTAAAAGGGGCGTGGCACACCCCATAGGCGTGGAAAATTGTACCAGCTATAACTTCGGAACCATATGTCAAGTGAAATTGAAATTTGGTACGCAGACGTATCTATATATCTGTGTTCGTATGGAAAAGTAGCTTATGTCGAAGGGCTGGATTTAGTATAAATCGGCATTCGCAGCATGCGATTGCGAATGACTCACAGGCACTGAGCCGTTGAACAACGTTTGGCAAATAAACGTGCCAGAAATAGTTCCGATACTAGCAAATCAATATTCTTATTAAGTCTCATCGAAAAATTTCTTGTCGTTCAAAGAATAAAGGGAATGCCGCATTATACTAAAGCCAGCCTTTCGACATAAGCTACTTTTCCATACGAACACAGATATAATTGGAGGTGTTTAGAGTAAAGTATATATAAATGGGTTTGTAAAATTGGGATAAATATCTATTCATCTATTATATCACTCGGACATTTAAAACTGTGTTTTTTTGAAACCTTACAGTCTTTAGATCATTTCGAAATGGAAGGATTAAATCGTTTTTTGATCCCGCGATGCTGTTAAACGAAAAAATGTTCATTCATAATGAATAAAACTCCTTCCGAAATAAATATTCTCCCGGAGAAGTGCAGCTATACTAAAACAGCTAAGCGAATAGGCAGCTAAACGGAATATACTAGTAGACTAATTTTAATTTAGAAATTTTACCTTAATCCACCTAATGGAACAAGATTTGTAGTACAGAAAATGATTACAAATATATAGTTGTTGAAGCACGATAAAGCTAAAAGAATGGCTCATAAGGATGCCTTAATTTAAATAGAAAGAAAATAGTTTTTCTCCTCTAATTTATGCTGAACTGAATATTTGTACTACTGTTTTATATTTTCATTTGTTTACCCAGAACGACGTCGGGTGCTCTGCTAGTATACTATATGGGTATGTCCCGTGTTACGGACGCGACATTCGCATGCGTTTAACAAGCCTAAAATAGGTAGAAAACTTAAAGATAATAGACTCGTCGTACTTTTAAGAATTTTGGGTACATTTCTTTAGTTTGTTTAAGTTTATTATTTTTTTTTTATACAATCCTAGGTAGTTATACAACAAACATCATAAAAACCGCTTTTCAAACTTCGAAAACTATAAAAATTCGGCAAATTTTCACCAAATTTATCAAATTATTTATTCAGAAATTTTACAAATATTTTTGGTATGAAGTTTTGTAGCCCATTTAATTTTGATATATTTAGGTGCGCGTTTCAATTGGCTACAAAAAACAGTTGATTTTTAAGATTTTTTTTTTGCAGACGGTGTCACGTATTTTTTTTTCAGACAAAGTATGCTCAAAAATATTTCTATATGCAAGAGAATGCCTAGCATCGTCAACAAACCTGTCTTTTTATTTATCAGAATGTACAAAGGAACGTCTGAAAACCCATAGCTTTAGGTCAGATTGCTCAAGAAGTTATACCCTAATGAAAAGTAGTTTTTATGCGAGTTGCGCTAGAGCTTTTCTGATTTTCTCGATTTGCCATTTAATCTGTTAGTTAAAAACTTTACGACTTAAGACAATGCGACACTTACCACACCTTGTGAACCACCTAATTTATAAATTTCTTTTTCTTCATTCGTTTGTTTCTTTCAACGTGAACTTCAATTTTGTTGCCTTTTAATTTCGCTTATAGCGAAACTTACTTTAGTTTGCGAAATTTGTACATATGTATGTATCTTGAAACAATAACCACAGGGGTTCTCCATATCTCAATGCCTAATTAAGCGAAATTCCTTAGCAGACAATGTGACAAAGGCTATCAGCGAAAACGACCACAGCAAGCAAATTACACTATACTCAAGCGCTCTGATATTAAATTAACATAATCGGTATAATTTAATTATAATTTATTGATTTTCTTGAGTTTTTCTCTGTCATTCAGAGGTTGTTTCCCTACTCCACTGCTTCTTGCCACATCCCAATATTTTGTTTTTGGTTCGTTGGAATTTTTAATAATGTATTGAAATATGACACATGGGCGCGTTCACACAACCATATCGGTCGGGTATCATAGCGCAAGCGAGCAGTGAGTTGGAGCACAGGCGTTGAAGGCGTTTTGTTTATGAGCTGTAAAAATTAACATTTTATTGTCAGCGGTAAGGGATTAAGCGTCGTTTTCTCGATTGTTTTTTAATTAAATAATTAGGAAAAAACGTTGGTCGAGAGTTAACATGGCTCGATACTGTAAAAGCGAGTGTATGTGTATGCATGTTTGTGCACATCTTGTTTTCAATACATATTTAGATATTTAGCCCAGAGCTCCATTCTACTTTTTGTAGTAAGATAAACTCTGTTTTCGTACATTTACGATTTTCTATATTTGCGGCTACGAAAACCGGATAGCCGTCCGCTAGACTCTTTACCTGCTGTAGTAGCTAGCGCACGCCAGTCAGTGTGGCGGCAATCAACAAGTCAAATATGCCTCTCTACAGCGCACCCACAGACGATTTGTCACCAGACCAACGAACAACTTGTCATTCCGAGCAAAAAGTCTATTTCACTCGCAACACGTGTAACATTTCCGACGCAATTGCAAACTGTGGTTAGAAGGAAGATGCGCTCTACCTTGAAAAGGAGGTGGCAAAGTGGTATTCAGAATGATTGTACTTGCTCCTCTTCGCTTTTCGCTTTCATTCCGCCACTAGTAACGGGCAATGATATACGCTTGGGTAGCACAGTTGTTGATGAGAAGCGCATGATTTATTGAAGATAAGAACTAAATTGAAGAAAAAAACTTCAGCTGGCTGGTGCATTGACATATGAACAATGTTGCTAACAGCGGCATTCGAGTGTAACCAAAGCTTTCGCAGCCGCGAGTGTAATAAATTGCGACGAACCAAACAAGTTCATTAATGCTTTAGTTGGCAGAGTTGCTATTACAAGGGCAAGGCGAACAAATATAATTCCTGAATTTTCTTCACCAAGGCTGTATGAGAACAACTTCAAGCCTCAACTGAGGCGATTTACTTACAGAGATTTTATCATTGACTCCCAATTTACAAGTAGGCATAATGTCGGGGAGAGATCCACCAAAGACATACAGTTAAACCAAGACGACGATAAATACGAAGACGAAAAAGAATACGAAATCAGGATGACGAACACGAAGACGAAAATGAGCACCGTAACGTTGAAGACTTATCCGAAGATGAAGATGAAAGTACAATACGAATACGAAGATGAATAAGAATACGAAGAAGTATTCGAATAAGAATTCGAATACGAAGACGAATGCGGGTTAAGGAAACTGTTTTGGACCAACGACCGAAAAATGCCAGCTTCATGACAGCAAAGCGACGCTATTCGACTACACCGCGGCATGGGACAGGTTAGTGAGAGAGATCAGGAGGCCCCCAACTAGCGTTGAGCCTACCGTGAGAGAGCCCAACACCCTGATTGCCGCTGGCTTATCAGAGTAGATATTTACGAGTACATCCTTTCCTGCCGTCACATCAGCAATCAATCGACTGCTTGGCAGCAGTGATCTGGAAGCAGTGATCGAACTTCTACCACATTGTGGTAGGTCTGCCACTTTTTTGAGCATCTACAACATCTACCAAACAAGGTCTGAAATTTACCACTTATTCGCGTTTTTGAGTAGTTTTTTTTTTTTGATCGACATAGTTTTCTTAATTTTAAGAGCAAAAATGGTTCAACACTAAACACTTACAACGAAGCCCAATGGGAGTATAAAATAAACTGTCGACAGGAAACGTGGTTTTATTCTGTTAAATTGCAAAATATGTATTGATTTATAAAAAGATTTAATAGCGAAAATTTAAAAGACGGCGATTTTTGTGAAAGTATTAGCAAATTTCAGTGCATCTAAAGTTTCTAAAGCGTTGTTTACTTTTACACAAATACCAAGTAGCGGTTTCTGGAACATGCCATATTTGTTCTCTACATCGTTATGTGATAAAAAAAAATCCTGGCAGCACTCCGCAAGGTTGCATAAATCTTTCAAAATATGTTTGAAAAATATCTTGATATGGAAGGGACTGCTTTACACTGCCAAGGAAAAAAAATTGCCGAAACTCAACGCAATTTTTGGCAACTTCAATCTTGCACTTTATTATACTAAAATTAAGTTTTTTTTTTTTAGTATCTAATTAAAATGTTTGCAATTTAGGTGAAACCTTGCAGAATTTTTTAATTTTTGTACAAAGTTTGATCCAGAACCTGAGATCTATCACATTTTTTTTAAAGTCTACCACATTTTTTTGAGATTCTACCACACAATTTTTTTTTGAAGTCCGATCACTGTCTGGAAGCCTATAATTTAAAACGTGCGTTCTCGTTCTTGTAAAAGTTCACCGTGCAGTGGTGAACGTAGCCAAAAAGTCGAATAGGAATAAATTCGAAGATAACTATAATACTATAAATGTACAGATCCCGAGATTGCTAAGCATTTAGTGCTTCTAAATCTGGCTGTAGCACTTGCGGCAGCAGCCTTACGTCAACGTCTATGTAAAGCAAGACGTTGGGAACTAGATAAGAGGTGGTCCTGGGTGACTCACTGTTTATAAGGACATGGTCCAGTGAGTAAATCCTTCCACGTGGTGTGCATCACTAAACAAGGTAATCAAGGCCGCCGACAAACACAATGGAAGCACCAAGTTTAAAAGGAACTGTCTGCACCTTTGAAAAACTGACGGAACTTCGCAATGGAGGAAAGCAACGCGAACTTTTTGACCTTCTCTCAAACTGGCAAACAGTTATTTTGTCATTTCAATTATGTAATAAAATCACTTTTACTTTGTGTATATTTGATAACTTTTAAAATGTTTACCTTCGATTAACTAGAATTTCTCATACATAAGATTCGCTTTACTATTTCAAAGCTCGCATTTTTCGGAACATATTTACCAATTATATAAGCATGTACGTACCCTCTTATGCCATAAATCGATTTTATGTCATTTTGCATTTGTTTGCTCATTTCACAGTCTATCCAATTCAAAATAAGAAAGAAAAAAGAAAATACCATATTGTAAAACTGCTCAATTATGTTAATAAGTCACACGCCCTTCGAAAACAAACTTTTCCAGAGTCAATTACCCAAATATCCGACTCCCACCGCCTGTTATTCACCCTCCGACCGAAAACCAGCAAATAAGTACCCACAAGTCAAACACTCCGCATCACACGCTACCAACAATTGTGGCTGTCAGCTTCCTGATGGACCTCCATCCCTTTCAAGCAAACCCAACAACAACGCGCTGTGAAAAGCATTTGAGGAAAAGTTGAACGATAAGCGGAAGGAAACATAAATTTTGTTACAAAAATATTACTTTATTGTGGGTTGCTATGCGGCAGTGGGAGTGTACGTATGCACGTATTATTATTACTATGTATGTGTGTATGTGTGGGTGCTTCTTGT
>NW_023458560.1:16673222-16688033 GCF_013731165.1 Rhagoletis pomonella
TGTCATGGACCAATCTAACGTTTCAAATAAAGAACCGATGAGATTTTGCAAATTTTATGCGTTTTTTTTAAAAAAAAAGTTATCAAGCTCTTAAAAAATCACCCGTTAGAAGTGCACAGGTTTAATTTTTTGAAGTTACAGGGAGATTTGAAATTTGATGAAATGAAAACCGATTCTCATCACTGAGAAATGGTTTAGATTATTCATTAGGAATATTTTTAGAGGTTTTTGAATAGGGTTTCACCTGTTTAAAAAATTTAATAAAATTGTGGCGTTTTGACGCCATGCGAGTTCACTATGCATAGATTAAAACACATAAATGAAAGATATTAATAACTTATCATTGTTGCTCTGAAAGGGAAAATCCATACGCTCGCTAGCTGTATGGCTTACATTCTCTTTGGGAATTCAATTTTTGTGGATATTAATTCGTAACATACATAGCTTCCATGAGATTTTCTCGGAAATTTTAATTTGAATTAACTTCCATGGCATTTTTTATATATAAGCGGGGAAATTAAATCTGAAATAATTTCCTCCGGTCTATGATAATTACATCCCTAAAAGTCGCGACGTTTAAGCTCTGGGTCGAGAACATAAAACTTCGCCTATTGCTTCTCTCCTTAACAAAGTCAAGCCAGTTTCTCTTACCAAGCGTAGAATGCTGCGCTAGCATCCCTAGTTTTGAGACCAATGCTCATCGTGCTATTGCTTCTCCTCCGATTTTTGCTGTGCGCCTTGATGTTGTCACGCAAATGGGTGGGACTTACACTTTTACGCCGCCTCCGAACGGCAAATTGTTTAAACGAGAAATTTTTTCAAGGCAGAAATACACTCGGAGGTTTGGCAATGCGTGCCGATTTACCGCTATTATTTCGGACATATGATCGAACCCTGTGAGCTGCCCTGTCTAAAAGCTCGGTTTATAAGTCTCCAAAGGTGAGGAGAAGTCATCTCCCATTTGGGTGGAGCTGCAGGTTGTACCGAACGCCAAACACATATTCGTATAAGTTGTACGATGATCCCTAATTTAGAGATGTCGTCATAGAGGAGTCTTCTCTTGTAGCTAACAAAAGCGCCTTTAAAGAGGACGAAAAGGAAATATATCTTATAGTGAGTGTAAATACTTCTGACCTATAACCTTTTCAAATAAAATACAGGGATCGACTGACAGAAATACTGCTATATGTTGTAGGTATAATAGGGAAACTGCCGCAGTAAAGATTTCAACTACACTGGAAGCTTACATTAAGGTCAATTATTTTATCTTTTTTGGAATACAGTCTGATAGCATTCCTAGGCTTCGAAGAAACCTGAAAAAATATCATCGGATGTTACGACAGCGAGGACGTATACGTGCTTCGATGCGTGGGTTGGCAAGTAACGCATGTAGACCAAATACTGAGATACTAGTCAGTGCAATCTGATCATGATCACTGTTATAAGACTGCGAAAGCTATTCAACTCAGAGCAAATAATTGTGGTAATACTTTCATTTTGGATAGGTTTCGCCTACCTGAAAAACGGGCTCCTTTGTACCAACTATAAACTTCGGCAGAGGATATAAGTTTGTAATTCGTCATAATGGGCAACTGGCTTAAAATATTGCGGCATCTATCCACTATATTTTGTTATGCGTCTATGAATCAATTTGGGCCAGGGGTTCGACAGAGGGGTTCCACTTTCCAGACAATTTAAGTGGTATGGATATCAGGACACAGAGACATACCGAGAAAACAGATAGCAGACGACCTGCAAGGAAGGGGACTTCCCTACCACAATCTGCAATCCCCCTATATGTGAAAAATATCTCTTAGAACCGGCGTACGATGGGAAACAGCAGGGCTTCTCCAGAAGTTGAAAAACGAACAATATCTCGCACTTTGGTGGAGAACTGCGTGACATTATAGGGCGGTTGCTGAACTTCGTTTACTCCACGTTTTGGTTTAAATTCGATTCTATGTGGCATCACTACCACTTTAATTTAACACCTAGCTTCAGGAAAATCATTGTGCCAGTGGTCAAACTTGTAGCAGCATTTATATCAAACTATCGACGATGCAAAAAATGGTGGAAATAACCCCGGAAAGATGCCGAAAGTCTCAAATAACCCGTATAGTTCTTTCTTTCTTCTCTCTAAGAGGCGCCGAACCACCGTTTTTCAATCAGATCTGTTCCTGTCAATTTCAGTTAATTTACAAAATAATATCGCTCGAATGAGACAATTTATAGGCCTGCGATTTACAACTTTATCACATCAGATTGAATTCATGGCGTCATTTCAGCTCCCCATGAAATGCTACTTCCTCAATACTACGTTGCAAAAATGTCAATTTAATATTTCCGACAATGATTGATACTTCAGCAGCCAAATTTTAGACAGCCCAAGAAGCGAACAACTTTCAGCTGGAACAGACGAAACCTACATACATAGGTATGTATGTGTGTAGCACTTGTGTTTGACAACGGCGTAGTAAATTCCACAAATGCAACACGAGGTTGGCGCCCCACCGGGTGCACTAAAAAAATGGATTACCAACGTTTTTTGCTCATTGCTCTATTTTGCAACTCATTGTGTGTCTATGGGAGTCGGTCCTAACATCGGTCTACATATGTACACAGCACACTTGCGTTTTGATGAAAAAATTTGGAGTATGCAGCGCTAGCCTCCTGCCCATGGGCACCCTACCATTTTTTGGAGTTGTGACAGCAACAAATGTTATTATTAATGATAGCGCTTCAAGCGCAAAAGCAAAGTGTTACAAATTATTGCATTTAATGTTATTACAATATAACTTTTAGGCTTATTAGCATTAAGTAAGTGGTTCGTCTGTGGCTTTTTTCGACTGTTGCGGGGATACAAATGTAAATAAAATATGTATCACGCTGTGTCGTCTGTAGGTCGCTCAACAGTGGGCATTGTACACGTACTATATTTTAATTTTAGTTTGTAAGTTTCTCCATGCTTTTCATGAATTACTGCAGATATCTAAGTGATTATGTTGTTTTATTTTTTAATGTGATTATTTATAATTTAATAACTTTAGGGTTTTTTACGAAAAATTGCTGCATCACCCAAAATTTGTTCAGTGCTTAAAAAATTAAGTGGCATTGACTAGTCAATTTCAGAACAGCCAGACTTGACCCACATATATATATGTGTTAACCAAAGTAACACAAATCGAGATGGTTGAAGAACCCTAAACGAATTGTTCAGAATGCAGCATGTATTAAAGGGGGGCGTGGGGCTGATTTGTTTTCACAACCGACTGAAACTAAACATTAAACAATGTGGTTGTTCACAATTTCCTGGTTATCAGGTTATATGGTTAGGTGATTATATTTTTTTATTCAGTTTACAACAATAAAATACACTACAGAATAATAATTTTAATCCACATAACCTGATAACCAGGCAAATGTGAAAAACCACGACGTTTGAAAGTTGGGATAAAAAAAATGCTGCGTCTTTACATAAATGGATTCACCCAAATATTTACCGCACATCCGAATATCAGTCGGGTTCATTCATGTCTCGGTCATGACGCAAAAATGGACACATTAATTACTTTTTCAGAAAAACATATTTTATAACATTTATCGGAGAAATCGATTTTTGCATATTGGTCACAAAATAAAATCAAAATCGTGAATATCTCCGCGTGATGATTTTCAATGACTGTCGATGTTGATTAGCACAATTCTGGCAACTGTCTTTCAACTCACCACAGCTTTTTGAAAGACAAAAGTCTTTCGTAAAGCAATTGTCACTTCTGGCTCTTGAAAGCTCTTTACTCTTTCGAAAAACTTGTTGAAAAGTCTCCGTTATTCTGTTTGCGTTTAGCAATAAGTTTTTTTTTAAACTTACATATAATTAAAAAAATAATAATTAAAAGGAGAGACAAAAACAAAATCAATAAAGCAAAAATATATAATAAAAAGTCAAAAGTTAGAGGAATCAAAAATATATTATTTTTAAAACTATTAAGTCTAAAAGATGAAAGAAAACTATATTACAAAAACAAAATAAATTAAATAGAAAATAAGTTCCTAAAAATTACATAAATGAAATTAAACCTTTATTTTCTGCTGAAATTGTAATTAAAGCAAGTGGCAAAAAAATGTTATCTAAAAATCGTGTGTCTAGGGGCTACTGTTTGATGGAAATGGAAATCGCGAAGCCCATCTGTTAAAATTAAATTTAAATTATTTAATAATCAATGCCATCGATTTTCCAAAATGAGACGTCAAACTAAAAGCCTTGGACTGTAGATGTGCAATAAGGTAGTTAAACCTTTGAAAATAATTGCCACCTTTTAAAAATTTAGTACCAGGTTGACCGAGCTTTGCCCGGAGTGCATATATGTACCTATTAAAGTTTTCAAAATTTGGATAGCTTTAAAAAAATATTTTGGAAATAAACAAAAAAAATAGGTTTTCGATATCTATTAAGTAAATTCCTTACTCTAAAATTTAGGTGGAGACCCCATTCCGAAATACGCTGGAATGAATGGTACATATCTTGAGGCGTATATGTACTGGGTATACATAAAAAAATGTCGACTGAAATTAACAAAATAAAAAATTTGTATTACATAGAAGCTTGGCAATCCTGATGGAAAATATTTTCTGACCAAAGTTCTCAACAATGCCTTTCATTTGATATCCATATTGCGATGTTTTAGATAAATTGTGTAAAATCGAAAATAAGTGGCAGCCTTACATTATTATCCTAAGAGATAACATTTTGTATATAGAGTAAGCATTGTTTAAGAACCTTCTTTTGGTACCCATGAATAGTAATATTTTACTTTTTTTTTTTCTAAACAAAAGATTAAATAAATATGCGATTCAAAATAGGCAACCGTATTAAAAACATTTTTCAATTAGGAATCTTTAAAATACCTTCCATTTGATACCCATATTATGACGTTTTAATTAAATTTTAACTAATTACGAATAGGTGGCGACCTTATGCGAGTCTTCTCGGAGATAATGCCTATTCAGATAACCTTAGAATCCAAAACATTCTCTGTGTACAAAATTGCATCAAAATCGTTAGAGCCGTTTCCGAGAACCTTATGGATATATATATATATATATATATATATATGTATGTATATATAAGAATTGCTCGTTTAATGTAATAAGATATTCAAATTATTTAAAAAAATAAATCAATTATTACAAACTGTGTATCAATCCAAATGGTTTTGAAAAGCTTTGTTTCTTAACTGAACTATAGAAGGGTTGCCACCTGTTTAAAAAATCATATTAGGTAAAAGAAATATGTATAGCCATATGGGTGCCAAACGAAAGCGGTTTCAGAAAGTTTTACTTTGCAAATATTTTTAAGAGGGCTGCCACCTGCTTGAAATGTCGAATTTAGTATACTCATACACAAGTTATACAAAATATCAAAATATGGATGTTAAACGAAGGAGTGTTGAGAACTCTTTAGATTGAGCGCTAAGAATATTTGGAGTTGGAAGAGGGTTGCCACCTGTTTCAAAAGTTGAATTCAAATTATTTTACAAGTTAAATGAATAATTAAAATATGGGTATCGGAGGGGGTTTGACCAATTTTTATTTCTGAACTGTATTTAGCGGGGCTGGCACATGTTTGAAAATTCAGATTCCACTTAATTCATCAGTTAATTAAAGTATGTATCGCGGTGTCCGGCGAAGGAGAGCTAAAAATAATGAAGCTTGCAAATACTTTTTCAGAGAGCTGCCAGCTGTTTGAAGGCTCTAACTCAATTAACTATTTCAAAATATACATGGAGGGCTAATATGCAATACTCTCTACCTGCAATTTTCACAAAAACTACTTTGTTATGTTTGAACCCATCTCGGACTTACCTGTCATCGATGATTTTAATTCTGACTTTGCAATTTAAAAATTCTTCTGTCAAGCGTTATACAAGATTAGCATTAATATCACCGATGACAATTGAGTTTTAGGTGTATTTTTATATCAGAATCTCATTTCTGAGAATAGTGCAGATAGAGGGTATTGAATATAAGCCCTGACCTTAATTTGGGAGGGTTGCCATTTGTTCCAACAATCAAATTCTAATTAGTTCATCAGTTTATTAAAATACTTGTGTATCACAACGTCAGACGAAAGATATTTAAAAAGATTTAAGTTTGAAAGTACTTTTGAAAAGGAAATTTAAAAATGAGAGGTCAAATTAAAGACCTTAGCCTGTAGATGTTTGATAAAGTTTTTTATTTTTTCAAAAGTAAAGGGCGATTCCAAATTTGATGAAATTAGAACCTGCTCTATGCGAGACTTCCCTTCAATCGGAAATGGCTGCACGGTGTTAGATGAAATATGACACACGGATTTCTTATAACTCTGACTAGGAATATTTTATAAGTTTTAGAAATTCTATTTTGGGCGTTTTAACACCATGGGGATTCACTAGTAATATAAGTTAAGTAACGCGTACCTGATCCACATTTACAGTAGTTAGTTTTTCAAATTAATTCTTCAACATTTATGTTGAAAATGAATTATGACAAAATCACTTTTTGATGTGCTCATTGCAGTCACTTTCTTAACTTCCACATTTTCGTACTTGTAAAGCGGTCTTTTGCGAGTTGGCCAACTTATAAAAGAGTAAATAAAATTAATTTCATTGGCAAAAGTTTTATTACATTTTACGCTCATTACCGACGCCTACAAAGTGTTGCGACAGCGTTGAGCTGACATTGTTAGGCTCTCGTTTCCTGTTCAACCCGCTCTACCCATGTACTATTTACTAAGCATACGTTTTTCCCAAATTAGTTGGGCGTGTAATTAAATGGAGTTTTTGTAACGGAATTTTCGACAGTCAAACTTTGACTATTAAATAATAATGTTTTGCTTGTTGTAAATGTTGTTGTTTCTGGAGCGTGAAAACGCTTTTGTGCGCTTTTGTCGCGTTTGTTGCCATTTTGTTATAACGGAAAAAATGTTTCTGTTAATTTCGGTAATGAAAGTTTCGCTTGAGTTTATTACCTTTTTGGCCAACCCGAAAAACCAAGTTAAACAATATCAGACAACCATCAAAATTTCGCTATGTGTACATAAATGTGTGTGTCCAATAATGATAACAGTTATGGGTGGAAAAATGATTGTCCTATTCACAAAGTTTTTAGTTGATGATGATGTCAGTTGTCATGGGTTAATTGACGCTTCGCAACATAATTGCGAAAGTCATTTGCTAGGTTATGACATTTTACAAGCTTTTTATTAATGTACAGTAGAAGGTAGCATATTAGAATCACTTTGTAATTGAGGTGGTGAAAATTTTCGAATTTTTCAAATACATATCTTAAAATTTTTTTTAAGCAAAAGCAAAACAAAGCAAGTATAGTTTACAGTATATTTTATTGTTTTTTTTTCATATAATCTGTTTTACAGGATTGTTTTTTGGTTGCTTAAGAACATGATACATCGATATTCAGCAGAGTGCTTTCGCTTTCATCCAGAATCAATTTTTTATTGGACTTTATGCAGATGATTTCAGACCTCGCAGCATTAAAATCACGAGCCAGGTTATTTAAGATTTCAACCTTTTGCCCCAAATACAGTGATACTCAAGCATGCATAGGTTCGATTGTATTGGATCCAAAAAATGTCTTCATTAGTTTTGAGATAAGTACTTCTAGATCTAAAAACTGCTTTTCTTGAAACCCTACCTGATGGTTTTTTTTTTTGTTAGAACTCTAAATTATTATTTCCGATTTTAAAAACCAAACATGTTTTAAGCTCGGAACACTTTGACGACAGCAAGCGACAAGCAGCATCTGTCAAATTATAAATACACACGTTCTTACGGACACAATTATTTTGGCGACAGCACGACATCTTGGCTGCAGGACTGCAATTGTCGACGTCGCCAAATTAAATCTATTTCTAATTTTGCCGACGACAATGAGTAGATGTAGTGCTGCAAAATTAAATTGTCGCAAAATTATTCACATATTCTTGATTGTTCATGTTTTTCTTATTTATTTAAATAAAAATACACAATTTGTGAAATAAATATACCAAAATGTCAAACTTTAAAATCAGTGGTTTGCTATGTCGCTGAGGTCTTCAAAATGTTTAAGAAGCTAGCTTCAAGGCGACATTTGTCGACAAAATGATGTCGCTGTCGTTACGTCGTGAAGTTGCAGTCGTCAAAGTGTTCCGAGCTTTATAGACCTTTAAAATGATGTATTACAATGTGTTGTAAGACTTAGCTTGTTGGAAGTTTTCAGCGGTAAAATTTTAATTAGCCCCTCTTTTCTTGATTTTCTTAACTTTGCCCATCGCTTATTTCAAAAATTTCTATTAAAAGTAGCCATACATGTAGTATTTATTTAAAAAAAACATTTATTTTCGAATAAATTGGTACCTTACCCAATGCAATTGCATAAAAATTGTCAAAAAGTTATGCGATTTCAGCAAAAACACGACCTAAAATTTATATGTGTATGTACCGGACTTTCAGATTTCATGGCCAGTGTGGCTAAGGAATTCGTCAATGTTTAATAAAAATTGATATATACAATGGCTCTTAAGGAAAGAATTTATTTTTCATACAATTTTAGGAAAATGCTCAAGTAGCACAAAAGTCAAAAATACACCAAAATATTTTGTGTATTTTTTACATCGGCGTGATATACATTTTCAATATAAAAAATATGCTATTTCTAAGCGCAGTTTTTGAACAGTTTATTTCGATTCAGTGTAAAAGTTATACCGCTTTTTCGTGCATTATTTACACCTACCGTCAATTTTTTTTACTGATTTTCGGCATATATATTATGCCAGTGGTACAAGTTTTCTTGTTTCTGGAACATAATATAAACTCCGTTGGTGTAAAATACGTATTGGTATTGGCTCAAATCATACACCATAATGGTAAAGAATTTACATCATATTCTAGCATAAATATATTTTCATGAGTGCGAAGAGTACAAAAGGATTCGAGGAATAAAATTTACTACTAATCAAATTTAAAATTAACTCAGACATAAAATTTACACCGAAGCTCTTTTTTAATCTGCGCGACTTGGAATTCTTTTTATAAATCTCAGCATTCCCTTTCGTAATATGCGGGCAAGAAAATCGCGAATATATATGAATGTGAGTTCCTAAATTAAAAACGAGGTTCATTCTGTCGAGTGAATTTCGGTACTACCCCCTCTAAAACTCGTGCGCCTCAAAATTTATAAGGATTTGAAGATTTTTAAATAAATCTGGGAAAACTTATATATTTATATAATAAATTAAACATCTCTTCTACTGCTATTATATACAATACAATATGCTTATGGCGCATTTACATGGTATGAAGCCATATGAACTGTTGATACGCTAAAATAGAGGGACTACATGTTCTAATGAGGAATTCAATGATATCGAGTGGGATGCATATAATAAATTTTTTCATATAAAAAGTTATGGGGAGATACTGTAAACATAATGTTGTGATACTGTTAAGCATATGAAATTATAGCAAGTTGAATTTTCATACATCTTTCCATAAAAAGTTTAACAGATGCAGAGATACCAAGGGGCGTTTTTCCCATTTTGATGCCTTTTTAATATAAAAACCCACCGAAAAGGAGGAAAGCGGCAACTCCGCCATTCACATACATGTCAAAAGTATGAATTTAAAAATTAAAAACAATAAACAAACAAATTCAAAACAAAGAAATTCTTTGTACTAGAACCTTTTAAATTGAAGCCACTCACGTTTAGTGGACAATAAAAATACGAAGAACTATGATAACAAACTTACAACAAGACATTTCAGAACATTTTAATGAGCTTTATATCACGTTTAAGTAACAATAAGCCTATATTTTCAAAGCTGGCAAAGAAATGAAAATTTGTATTTTTTGTTGTTTACACAAAGCCTTGCCAAATATACATATAAGTCAAAATTATAGAAGGCATGCATGATTTAATTATTAAAGGTTTTGTAAGTAGCTTTTTTCTAAAATTTGGCACTCCCACCCACAGGGATGGTTTATGGAAGCAGGGGAAAAAGGGGAAGAATTCAATCACACTTCCTAAAATGGGAGCTAAATTCCATAAAAAGGTGTGGATAATAGTGAATGGTGGTATTTTAAAACAAAAACGAATTTGATTTAATATTTAATTTAAACAAGCTTATTTACATCGAATATAACCCCCGATTGTTATTGAAAATAAATATTTCTATGTATGTATATACCAAACTTGCGTACGTCAGATGGCGCATAACTCGAGAACGGATGGTCCACTTTCAGCTTTTTTTTTTTTGTTGTATTGGTTTGACAGATGATGGATATGAAGAAGCTATTTGTTTGTGGAAAATGTGCAGTATTTATTAAACAAAAAAAAACGGCAAATAAAAAAATTTGGAGCTTACGTTTCCTTCGCGGATATGGCTCGATTGTTTCGAATATGGTAATTCGAATTCTTTGATGTCGCACTTTTAATATTCTGGGGAGACTATACAACTGTCAGAATATTAACCATTCGCCGGGTTGCCCGAAAATTTGAATGATTAAAAATATCAAAATATAAAAAAATATAAAAATATTCGCCATAAAAAGGCGTTTGCATTGTTCAACTTTGCATTCTACTTTCAACTAATCGCTTTCAACAAAGTTGGTCGCCAGCCAAGATTCGCCTCGTGCGTAAACCTTTTAAGTGTGCAATTACATACATCGCGCCATTGACTAAACCGAGCTGTCGTGTGACGATTGGGCCTATGGATGCGGTTTGGCAATATTATATTGCGTCAAAGCCTCATTCGGAGACACCAGGAGTGTGTTATGGAGGACAATACCTAAATACCTTCGTTGGCTCATTTACCAAAACCATTGCATGCTTTACTTTACAGCGACTTGGCAGAATCAAGAGGTCTCCACGAATATCGACAAATATATTTCGGCATTTAAGAGAATTTCGTCTCTTTAGCCTACATTGAATTTCTGTAGTCCAACGATGCTCACCCATTTTGTCTTGTTGGCGCCAGCGAATGAAGAACAAACATTTCTTCAAATTTAAAAAGTAAAAATTTCACTACTAACAATTTAAAAATGTTCTTAAAACTTGCAAAGATATTTGGAAAAGAAATATCACTGTTTTTGTTTTTAGGAGTATGGTGGGAGTGTCATTGATAAAATTAGAGCGAGAGAAAGTTTTTCTTACAAAACCTTTCATTATTGAATCATGGAAGGCATGTATACTTCTCCCTTTCATTTTTTCATACAGTTTATGCTTCTTTCTGGCTTTTACAAAAATGCAGGGATACCGCACTTATTTCGGTACAATATGTTCGTAATGTATTTTCAATTCGAAATCAAACAAAAACATCCCACGAAAATGTTTGCGATTTTAGAACCATTAGTGAATATTTGCAAACTACTGCAAATAATAGAGTGCCATATCTTACAAAGTTCAGAGTATTAACGAAACAAACAAGCATTTTATGGCTTCATGTTTCCTTCAAACCGCATTGCTATTTTTTCGAACTTTTCCTTTTGTTTAGCGCTGTAACCTATTAAGTTATATCTTTCAATTTATATATGTGAACTATTTTCAATGAGCATTTTTTCATTTGCTCCAGAATTTTGGGTACATTTTCTTATAGTACCTCTCATTCTTTTTTATATTACATATATACACTCCGAAGTTCGGGATAGTATTTTGAATATACCAGCAATATATGTAAAAGTAGTGGCGGCTGCTGTAGAGCATTACGCAGAGCCTGAGTTCAAGCCCAGTTTTTCTAATAGTGATTGCCCCTCTGTTGGTAATAGTAAACCTCCGAGTGTATTCTGTCATGGAAACAACTTCTCATTAAAATACAATTGCCGTTCGGAGTCGGCGTAAAACTGTCCTTTACTTTGTGTGACAAAATCACGCACGCCGCATATCGGAGGAGAAGCTAGGCCAAACACTAACATATTGTTCAAGCGATATACATATTCGTCGTTTAAAGTACAAAAGCGCGTATCGTGGTTCTGCAAAACCTCGGAACTGAAATTTGTGCCAAAAAAGATATTTGGTTATCGGAAGCTCCTGATATCAAGCCCTTAGCCATTTATAATAAAATATCGATATAATAAAATATCGACTTAGACATAAGGAGAGAAGATTGTTAAGTTTAAAAGAGAGAACCGTTTATAATTGGGACCAGTTTCACTCTCTCCTATAAAATTTAGGCAACCTCCCATACGAGGTTTTGCATTTCCTTGATGCGCGGTTTTGTGCTTTAAACGAAGATATGTAGAAGTATTGCATACATATTTTGGTGCCTTTTCAAGTATAAAATCCACTGAGAAACGGAAGAAAACGGCATCCCTATGATTTCAACTTATGCCAAACGTTTCGTAAACAAGCAATTCTGAACAAAAAACTGTTTTTCCACAAAGATGTTTAAATGGAAACATTACAAATATGGAAAAATAGGAATCCACAAGGCTTTATTAGCAGTAGGTCCTTTTAAAGCACATTTAACAAAAAAAAAAGCTTCTAGCTTCGAAGCTAGCACAAAATAAAATTTTTTTATTTGTTGTTTACAAAAAAAATATTGTCTGGTATACAAGTCAAAATTGTTAAATATATATCGCTTTCATTCATTTCTTCATAGAGTTGGTGCTTCTTTTATAGGAAAATTCATACGGCTTATGAACAGATTCATACCATGTAAATGCACCATTAAGTTTCGGTATAAATTGTCAAAGGGTTGTGGAAACAAATAAAATATATTAGGGGAATCCCTACGTAGCAATGTATCACACGTTTTGTTGCTTTCCCAACATCAAAATATGTGCTAGATTGGTACGTTTCAACTTTAAATCTAAAATGTTACTCATCGTAAACTCCCCTATTATTAAAAATTAGTCGTGTATAATTTTGCTGCAATGTAAACACTAGCTACTTTTTAATCGCCAGCGATTATGCTGGCGAAGAAGTTTCTTTGGATTGAGCGATTTCCATTGCATCGCGTAACGCTATTACTCTAGGTTGTGAACTTAGCCTTACTTTTATAATACTTTGAAAATATGGTCGTCGTTGAAAACTTACTCAGATTCTTGAGTTTGGTACAAAAATATTTACCAAGCCAAGAACGGTGTATTTATTTTGCCCTAGACACAATTCAGTTTGAGAATTTGGTATAAAAAATGTTTCTTGCCAAATGAACACAGTTGACAGAAGTTTAAGCGCCTACCACACGTCCATTATTCGAACGCAAACGCGAACGTATACATTTCAACATGTTTTGTTAACGTTCGCGTACGAAAAGAGGAAATCAAATCAGCGTTCCCCTATGTTATGTAGAAAAAATTGTCGCTGTTTTTCGTACTCATATATACTATGCAACTTATAGCTGCATTTGTGAAGGCATGATGTTGAATCATTAGTACCCAAACAAACTTTAAGCGTGTAGGGGTGCCTTATTGATGCATATTTCACCACTGGTGTATTAAATATACCAACCAGTGTTACCACTCGACAATATTTTTAGGAACAAAAAATCCTACCAAATCAGTTTCCAAACTGCCAATTTTTTTTAATCATCAGATATTGATTTTTTATTTCGTTTCTGATTTTACTTCATGCAAAAGTATGAATCTTTGATATTAATTAAATTTATATCAATTATTTTATGTCTAAAATGTAAAAAAAAATACAGTCGATATAAACATTTTATATTTGGTAACAAAAAAAATGTATTACTGTGCGCGCAATTTTATTTTTATTTATTTGTTTTCATTTAACCATGATGCAACCATTTCATTTAACCATGATGCAATAAAATTACGGAACAGCTCAATGCATTTTTGACATTTCGAACAGGATTTATTTTCTATTATAACTTCAAAACTTTGATAGGATTGCAAAACATCTTTAAAATTTTGAATCGGAAATCCAAATCGATGAGAAATCAATTTCGAACGAAACCAGAACAGCCCTGAAATGAAACTACCAATTTATCAAAACGGTAACACTGATAGCAGCTCTACTTGTGGTATGTATAATAAGCTCATATTAAAACAGGCAGCGTATTATGTGCACACACACTAGCTTTGTTTCTTTACTTTCCTAGCAGATCTTTATCAGGAAGAAGAATGGGAAGAATTACAGAATTACGCTCACAGCGAGTGAAATATAGAAAAAGTCAAGAAACGCAAACTAGCAGAAACTAGCTAGTAAATACCTGACCGATGCTTTTGACAACTGAACATATGTATTTGCTGCGAATTTTTAATCGCATTTTATGTTTAAAAATTGTTCACAAATACTCAGGTTTTGCCACACTTTATCAAATTTAATAAATCGCCATTTTTACAAAAATATATAAAAGAAGCAAATCAAAGTAGCTGTGCCTAATCTCTCAAATGTTGGAGCAACAGCTGAATTTTTCACCGCATAACGTGAAAATTATGTGTTTCTTGTAATTTGCTTTTGTAATTTTTTACTTATATTCGGCTAACACTACCTTGTGTAAATGCGCCTATCTGTAAAGAAACAAAGCTACCTTGTGGTGTATTCAATATTCATTTTTGGTGAATTCTTTGGTCCACTGTCAATTGCTCTCAGAATTTGTGATGTGCTGAGTCGCTACTTTTAAGTATTGATCGATACTAGGTACCGATTTAAAAAGTATCAAAAACTTTCGATGCTCGGTACCGAAATCTTGGAATTTCTAATAAAAGCGCGCAACAGCCAAACATATGAGTTATAACGGGTGATTTTTTAAGAGCTTGATAACTTTTTTTTAAAATCTCATCGGTTCTTTATTTGAAACGTTAGATTGGTCCATGACA
>NW_023458560.1:16688133-16712484 GCF_013731165.1 Rhagoletis pomonella
TGACTGAGCAATTATATATAGATACTAAAGGCCTGAACTACAAAACATAGCGACATGTAACACATCATGCAAGTGCCAGTTTATATCATATCGCTTATACATGTTTGAAAGTGATATATGAAGACACCGCCGAATAAATTCAAATCAAATCATGCATCAAATTTATGCATGTCAACAAAAGGAACACATGCGACATATTCAGCATTATTATTTACACTAGAGTGCCAGTTACTGTCGAAATTCGACAGTTTTTCTAGTATTAGAACCTTGGAGAGGTTTTCTAACTTAACTCGTAGCACAACTTACTCGGTACAAATTAACTAACCGGAAAATCTTCTGCTAAAACGTAACTAAATTTTTTTTTTATCTGAGAAGGTCTTTGGAGGACTTCGGCATGACTTGGAATTGACCCGATACAATCAAGTTTATCGATACATTTTAATGATTTGATACATATCGATAGTTCGATGAATTTCAACTTTCGATAACTCAAAAATGTAAAAACTTTGGATACCTTTATAAATTTTTACTTTTGACATCTCCACATTTTTCGAAAACTATCTAAACATTTTGATAACTCGTTACACTCTGTTAAGACAATTAAATTCAATAAGCAGTGATAAATCGATAAGCTTATATAACCTTGAAGCTTCGATAAATCGATACATTTTGAAAATTCCATAAACTTCGCTTCGTTGAACCAACCAATTTCAGTAGATCGATAATTATAATTATTGATGAATTTAAAACTTCACTTTCTAGATTCCCATCTGGATAAGTTTCCAGAAAATGTTGAAGATTTCAGCGAAGAACAAGGGGAACGTTTTCATCAAGACATAAAAGTGATGGAACAACGATATCAGGGTAGATGGGACGAGGTCATGATGGCTGATTTTTGCTAGATGTTGAAAAGGGAAACGAATGTAGGTCTTAAACGTAAGCGTAACCCTTTGCATCGTTCCTTCGAAGAAAAAAGGACACGTTATAGCAGGCAGAAAATAGACTGAAGTAGGTCTGTAAATCAATTTAATCACGATAAAAAGCAAGATGAAATGTAAACACGGAAGGGAGGAGAAATATATCCCTTAAGTTTTAGAAAAGCAGAGAGATAAAAATTTCGAATAAAATTCTTATTAATTTGCATGTTTGAGTTACAGTTCTACATTTTGATTGATACAAACATTGTCAGGTTAATTGAAATGGGTTCAATTCTACTTGTAGTTCTAAGTTTCTTCAAATGAGTAATGTGTGTTTAAATTTTTAACCACCTGTAGTACAATGAAATGAATTTTATTGTGTAACAACGGGAACACTTTAGTTCAGTTGCGCTGCGTTAAGCAAAATTTCGTTAGGTTCTGTTAAGTTAGATTCATTTGTAGGTTAAGATCGAGTTAACTTATTAAAGATAGCACACATTTGAGACTGAGAACCGTACGCTTACGTAGCTACACGTGTGGTTGAATTTCATTCAGCTAGGTTAGGTTAGGTTTGGTCAGGTTTTGTTAGGTTAGGATACGTTAGACCTCTTTGAAGATAAGCCGAAACTGAATGAAACAGTACCGCAAACACAAGGAGACAACACAATTAGTTTAATTGTGTTACCTGAGGTTAAGTTAGGTTAAGTTAGGTTAGGTTAGGTTTTGTTAGGTTAGGTAAGATTTATTTGTAGGTTAAGCTCGAGTTGACCCATTCGATGTAGCACACATCTGATACTGGGAAAATATGCTTCCAGAGCTTTACGTGTAGTTCGATAAATTTCTGTTCATTCAGGTTAGGTTAAGTCAGGTTCTGTTGAGGAGAGTTATGTCAAATAAGTTGATGTCAGGCAACGGTTGATCCTTCACAGTTGTCAAAATGTTTTTGAAGTGAAAATTTGCATCACTGGCATTATTTTGAAATTTATTTGCCTCAGTGCACGATTTTTCGTCATTTTTTGAGGTTATATCTTAACCATGACCTGATGGGTGATTTTTGACACCGAATTTGAATTCAGCGCCCCAAAATCCATAGGAATACGTGTGTCTTGTTACCAGATCCGCATACTTTTTTTTTTTGTGGGGCTGTGTTATCGATAACTCTGTAAGTTGAAAGACACCTCGATAAATTTCGTTAAGTCTGTAAATAATGATAATTCAATAAATATCGATAACTTGATACATTTCTTTAACTTGACAAATTTCGTTAATCCCACACGTTTTTATAGCTCGATAACTATCCGTAAATTTGGACAACTAAGTTTCTGTGTATATAAATTTCGACAACTCAGTAAACATTGATCAGTTTGAATAATTCGATACGTTGCAGTAACTTTATAAGCATGGATAAATTTCGATAATTATAAACTTCGATGATTCGATAAACTTCAGTAACCTTCATGGCTGATTTTATTTCGATTCCTATCGGAAAATTTCAACTCTGTTAACCTACTTCTTATGTATTTCTCATTGTCTTCATTTTCGCCTTTATCTCAATTTTCGTCTTTATCTTCACTTTTGCCTTTTTTGTCTTCATCGTTATCACTTGTTTCTTCATCTTCACATTTATCCTTATTTCAAAGTTTAATTCCAAATACGAAGTAAAACGCAATGCGAAACAGCTTAAATTGAACAGGTTGCAAAAACAACCATACACAAATATTGAAATTTTTCAACGACGATTTTCAACCAATTTCGAAACTATAAAAACTCTCCTCATCTACAGAAAATTACCTTTCCAACGCTGTTTTTGGTTTTGAAATCGGTAACTTTACGTTGGTTTTCATCTTTGTTTTTATCTTTAACATCTTTGCTTACATCCTTTTCTTTTTCTATTCACTTAGATGAGATGAGGTGCGATGACGTGATTTTATGTGATGTGATAGGATGTCATGTCATGTGTTGTTATATCCTCTGATTTCATGTCATATGATGTCATACCATATGATGTCATATCATGTGATGCCACGTCATGTAATGCTATGTCATGTCATACGATGTCATATCATGTGATGTCAAGTCCTGTGATGTCATGCCATATAATGTGATGTCATATCATATAATGTCATGTTGATATCGTGTGATGTGATATCATATTATGTGATGTAATATCATGTGATGTCTCTTCATATCATGTGATAAAATGTGATGTGTTGTCATGTAATGTGATCACATTTCATGTTCCGATTAGTATATCGATAACCCTGTTGTTAACTGTGTCTATAAAAATACTGATAACAATATCCATAAACATATAGAAAAATACAACGATTGTAAAATCGATAAATTCATCGATAAATATAACAATCATCAGTATCTATTACTGTACATATCGTTAACAATATAAATGACTAAATCGATAACAAAATCAATTATTTAATCGATCTAATATAACTATCGGTGTGTCGATAAAAATATTGATTATTATATTGATTACAATAGCGGTTATTTAATCAATAACAGTTTCGATAACAATATCGATTATTTTATCGACAGCAAAATCGATTATTATATCGATAAAAATATCGAGTTTTATATCGATAATAATATCGATCTTCATCCTCATCCTTTTCTTCATATTTATCTTTATTTTTGCATATTCCTCTTCACCTTTACCTTAAAGTGTTTAAATTTACTCTGATCTTCGTTTTTGCCTGTACCTCTAAGCATCTTTGCTTTTGTTTTTATTCTCAAAACGCTAAACATTATTCCTCTTGAATTTGACAATTTACTCCCAGCCAACCAACTGCCGCTAAAGAAGTTTCACTTCATAAATTCAAGAAATATTCTTACCCTTTCAGTTACCCTAATTCTTATGTATCTGTCATTGTCTCCATTTTCGTCTTTATCTTCACTTTTGCCTTCTTTTTTTTACTTCATCGTTATCATTTATTTCTTCATCTTCATATTTATCTTTATTTCAAAGCTTAATTTCAAATGTGTAGTGAAACAACAGGCGAAACATGTCAAATTGGACATGTGCAGCAACATGTATACACAATTCGAAATAACGACGGTTTTGGCCGTAATTTTCAACCAATTGTGAAACCAATTGTGATCTACGGAAAAATGCCTTTCCAACGGTGTTCTTGGTTTTAAAATCGGTTCGGTAGAATCGCCAAACGAACGGAGACAAAATTTATGTTAGCGTATTAATATATAGATTGTATATACGGGAAGAGATTTTCCGAATTTTGCAACCTCCTACTATAGTAAAATTTATTAAACAATTATCTAATTAAAAATTTATATACATTTTCATACAAGGCGGTATTAAACAGTATTAAAAATATGCTGCAGAAACACAACAGCTGAGCTAAGAAGCAATGACATGCTATAACAATATGTTTGAGATGGAATGACATGCCATAGCAATGCATGAAATTTTTGAAAATGACATTTTAATAGATACGCTGGGAAGAAGTTAAGAAAATGTTTAAATTTATATTTTGTTACCTACTTCACCGATTTGAAATCTGAAAAACTATACCTTTCATGAGCATGAAATGGTATTATAACTTTGGTCCGATATTTGTGTGTAAGTACCAGAATAAGAAGAGATAAACTCATGAAAATGTGTACTTATGTATGTGGCCAGAACATCGAGCTGAGCCGACTTAGGCATATGGCAACCGAACTTCAGTTGGGTGGCCACTGGCTGAAATGGTTTTACAGATGGCAACTGCAAGCTGGCAACTGCATTTTTGTGGTCGCTGCGGTAATAATCGAAGATTGTATACCTACATATATGGTAAACTTCAAAGTCTAGGGGGGGGGGGGGGGGGGCCCCGAGCCCCCCCCCCTACCCCTACGTAGCAACGCCCATGGCTGAGTGGAGATCGAACTAACTCGGCTGTCGGTTCAAAAACTCCCTATCTCAAGAAACGGTTGAAAAATCTCTATTTCAGAATTTGCTTGAAGAACGTCCTATCAAAGTAACTGGCCATATCTTAGCTGCCGATATACTGAATATACAATATATTGAGATATGGTGTTTTTGAATTGAATTCTGAGCCAGGGCGTTCTTCAAACATTTGCTAAGGTACAGCGAAAGAGTGTGCGAGTTTCTACTCAGCCGACTCTATAGTCAAGCAGACTTGTGCGCTGGAAAGGGATTTGAGATAGGATATCGGTCATGGTCCACAACAATATACTCCCTTTCGATTGATGTTTTATAGAGTTCAGGGGATATATCGATGACCGAAGTACGAAATCACGGTTATGTGATGTCAAAAGTATTCGTCTATAAGCCTGCTATGATTCCAAACTTTAAAGCCAATATTACTCACGTAATTCGCGAATTACTGGAAAGCGTAATTGAAAATTGTACCTTCCGAATGCACCACCTACAGCGTAGATGCGGACAAAATTTTATTGCAATTATTTTTTAATTTTAAATTGCTCTTTCGGCTAATAATAAGGATTCCGTCGTCTAGTTCTGGTTTAAATGTTTTATATAAAATTTAAAAACAAAGGTCTAGATGGATCACCCCTTATAAGGAACCGAAAATAATCACTAAATACCAAAATGTTTATTATTGAATAATTACAAAATCATTATCCCTCGATTTTTATTGTTTCAATCAGGAATAATTGTTAAAATGAGGTTTTATTTTTCCGAACAAATTCGATCTCTATTTTGCGATTTTTTGATGTTTTTTTTCACGATAATTTTTAGCTGCGTTCTTATAGCCGTTTTAAATCCTTTGTGACCTTAAAAATTAAATCCGAAAATAATGGTTATGGTACGATGAAAAAAAAATAAAAGCCAAAGCGATCAAAATTTATCCAAAAAAATTTTAAATTCGATAGGACGATCTTATTTGAACGGTTATTATTATTTTTATTATAAAAATCAGAACCGTTAAGGTCTTTGCTTTATACACCTGTATAGTCCTGCGTTCTATAGCACGTTACTACGTAACATTCTTATCGAATTCTCTAGTCGTCGAAACTTCAGTCATTCTTTTCTATTTTGCTTTGACCGGTTAGACAGTATTCGCCCTAATATTGTCTTTAAATTTTTGGGCAACTTAGTTGAACATAAGCGGTGAATAGGTACTTTAACTTAAAATAACTCCATCAAATCATTTACATAGATAATATCTTAAAAGGTGTTGCTGCTAAATAAATTGTCGCGTCCATATTATCCAATGAATACTGTATACCTAGACTTCTTTGATGAAATGCCAATGCTAAGTGGTTACCATCCCAAATACCACTGTTATTCGCTTCCCTTTAGCAAAACTTACATTTAAACAGGATCATAGTGCCGCTGCTATTAATTTGTGCTCGTAATTTCTTGCGCACTAAAATTCTTACCTTTGCCATTGGCCCTCAAATGTTCCTCTTTTTGTTGTTTTGTATCAGAACGTGAGCAATTTGTTTACAATCAGCATAATTGCTTGGCGGTTGTTACACTTCTACACGGTGGTACTACTTAGTCGATGGCTTGTCGTTATGTTCGCACGCTGAGTTCGCTTCGTTTTAATTTTTCCCCAGAGTGTACTTCTAAGTTCACCCACTATGTAGACTCAAACGCACTTTGGTGAACATTTCAGTTATTTTTTATTTTTTTGGTTTTGGTGGTGGTGTTACTATTTTCTTCTTTTCATTGCCTGCGTAATTAACGAAAATGATTAAGGGACGTGCGATTGGATGGACTGATCAGCAAAGTAGTCACTCTAATTACATTGACTTATGTCAGTGAACAGTTAAGGTGAGATGAAAAAAAAACAAATATTCAATACTACGCACTAAGTGGTACAGCAGTTGATATGATTGCGAGTATATTGAAATTAACGGTAAGTATATAAGTTTTATTTTGAAAGCCTTCAGTAATACGACTGAAATATTGAACACAAATTTGATCCACATATGCAGGCAACAATTTCGGTAATCAATCATAATCAACGCGCCTCATCAACATCCGCAAAAGGCAGACCACCAACAAAATGTGTACCAAATTGTATACATATTGTTACAAAATCAATTATTTTTATTCTGCTTGGTAAATACGATTTGTGGCAACAGATGTGTTGTGCTACCTTCTCCAAATGTATGTGATGGTTAGACAATAACAAAATAATGTGTGTAAATATATATTTTAACATCAGCAAAGATCGATCTACTTAATTTGCGATTCGCCAACGTGCTTAACTACCGAAACAAAGCAACAACAGTGATCACTTAGTGAAATTTCACACTAAATCAAATTTAATCGAAATCAGGGTGACGTACTGTGAGAGACGGGCCAGTTAGATGACAATGATTGATCAGCCGGTACCAGACATACATACAGACGTACACTTGTACATATGTAGATGAATTTCGATTCCATTGTTTGTAACCATGCAAAAGGATCTTCCGACCACAGCATCCACATTACAGGCATACAAAGGCTCGTTAGATGCTTTCTTTTCGTTTACACACTTTTCTAACTTGTTAAATTTTCTTGTTCTCGTTATATTTATTTTGATGTTTGTCAGTTTGACAAAAATATGTCATATTATTATTGTGCGATTTATGATCGATTGACAAGCATGGAAAATGGACAATAAACTATGACATGAAGTTCAATGTGATCAAACACAACGTGTGGGATCTGTGAAAATACAAAATTGGTTCAAATGGTAAAGAAATATTTCCAGGTTTATTTTTTATATTCACATCCATACAGTGGCTCCAAAGAATAATCGGACAAGTTTCATATTCGCAGGATCGAAATAAAACATAGTGAAAGGACATGAAATTTTTAAAAAAGGGGATGCAAACTGATCCTTTGGTAAATTAATATGAGGCACGCATGTCACTAATATTTAACCGTTACCACTGCTTTTTGGCATTGTGAAAGTATGCTGTTCATCGACTATCTTCCTAAAAAAACTTCAATGAACGGAGATGGTTGTCGATCAACGAAATCCTGTGTTTGCAACGCAACGTACCCGCACACACTGCGCGAGTTGCAAGGTGTGCCCTGGCCGATACTAGATTTGAAGAAATGAACCACCCACCACTCAGTCCAGACCTGGCCCCAGCGGTTACTTCATGTTCTCCAATTTGAAGCAAAATCTCAGAGGACTACGATTTTCGAGAGAAGAAGAAATGAAGGCGGCATTATACGATAGTTTTTGACTGGGCTAAAAAGCCTCCATGATAAATGTAAGAAGTGCAGGGAGAAGTAGAGGAAGACTATATAGAAACCAAAAATTTGTATTTAACAATTTCATTGAGCTTGTGGCCGTCTTTAAATGAAAAATGTTGTGGAGAACCAACAACAAAATTTTTGAATATAATTATTATAAGGTCGTAAATAGCCAAAAACCAATAAAATTTTTTAAATTTCTATCAGCTAATTTAATACCTTAGGCTGAATACTTTTCAGCCTCCCCTCGTAGATCACATTTTAGTCCGGTGACTGGTAGGCTGTCTGCTATCGTTTGTAGCAGTTGTGAATGATCTAAGGCTTTGGTATATCCGAGGGAGGCTTGGGGTCTTCTTACTGACAGAATGCAAAATTATTTAAAATACCCACTTTGTACGCGATATGGTAGACATTTTGCTTAGCCCTGCTGTTAGGTTAGAAAAAACTTACGAATCTTAGATTAAGGGATCATTTGGTGCATACTGAAATTTTCATACAAAATTACAATTTAATCGAATGCTATATCTATTAACGAACGAATACGAATATCTCCCACAGGTTCAGTGACATTTTCAAGTAATGTTGCCTCTAATAAGAGCGCTTGGAATTTGTAGTAGCTGTAAGTCTTCGTCTGGCATTAAGCGACGGTTGTTCAATGTCTGGTCAACACAAACCGGAGGTAGAAGCTCTGGTTATATACAATGACTTAAAGCCTTCACGGAGTTGTCAGAGTAGTGAGAAGAATTAATCGCAGTTCAATTTCACATCTTTATTCCTATTACTAGAAAAACAAAAAAAAATTATAAAGACAAAGAGCATTAAAAAATTATTCCTTTAGAAGTTCGTAGAAAACGAGTCATAAAACTCATTAAATCCATCGGATTCTTACACTGATGTAGTAGTTTTTTAGACTCCCCTGTAGCATGCTGCAGAGCTTAGCAAAGGTAAGTTCATAAGCGCTCATTTATGAAGAAAAAGCTTCAAAATTTTAGAATTCATTGCTCACAAGTCGCTTTTTTTGGACATTTTCATTTATTCATAAGCTGTACTTTCATTTCCAAACGATGTTAAAATCTAAGATACAAATCGCTTATCCAGAAATTAATTTATTTAAAGGCTTATAGTTTCTAGTACCGGCGACACCTAAATGGTTATAATTCCTGCGAAAGTTTCATTTCACCTTCCAGGAATGAGGAGGATGAGACCGCGGAATACCTTTTGTGCTGCAGTCCATCCGTTGTAATCTTTATTGATTTATTCATAACGGTTTCTATCAAACCTTGGGTTTAACCTAATGGAAAAAAATCAATATTTCGCGCTTGCAGTTTAACGCCGTCACTGATTAGCAAATGCTTTTTGTGATGTGCGTTTTTCATTGTCGAATTCCTCGAGGATCTTTGCCATTGTACATTTGGCATAGGGCTTGCGCTTTAAGAAAGCATTTTTTCTATTTACCGAGGGAAAGAAAATTCCTCATAATCGCGTATAAACATTTTGTGATAGAACATAAACACTCTTATTTTTACAATCCCAACTATAAAAGTAAGCTTCAAATCACGTTTCCGCCACATAACTTAACATGTAAATCCGAAAGATAATTTTTATATTTTTGAAAACGAATAAAATTATTTTACATCAAATACATAAAACAAACGCCCTAATACTTCGCCACAACAAAGAATCACGCCCGGCAGAATTCACCAAGCGCCAACTAAAAAGAAATTTGACTGCAATAAAAGCGCAACTTACGAAAATTGTCATAAAATTTCAAATTAGGCGCCACACACGCACTTTCGACAGATAAACAATAAAACGAAAACGACGAAAATGGTAAATATGCTAACAAAGTCATGTGCCTTTTTTATTACCTTTGCGGCATATGTGAATTATAGTCACACACATCTACATACATACGTTTATGTGGCAATTGCACGAAGTGGCAACATATTTTGTCAACTAAAAATAACGTATGCGCCACTGACTGCCGAGAGATTGCCAACGCACGGAGGATTGTCTGGCGGTGGGAGTTAATCCCTAACCGCAACCAATATGATTTGTCGACGCTGATCACAAAGGACAGCGCCAAAGAGTTTGAGTGTACCTTCAAATTCACTGCATCTGTTTTGTTGCTTTTTTCATAGGCTTTGTGAGTTTCTGCGTTGTTTTTTGCTGTGAATCTGTGAAACGTCAGTTGGCGCGTGTTAAGCTCATTCACAGCGCTTGAATACGCAGTTATTACGCACACTTTTGCTGATGAGGAGTCGTATGTATGTACGAGTATATATATCTTCCCTATAAGGCCATATGTACGTGTATACATAGTTATTGCGTGCGTGGCTTTGAGTAATGTGCACCTTATGCCTCAAACGGCTGCCGCTGCCACCAATGCGATTACCGATTCCGCCAACCACAACAAGCCCAAGCAGACAGCACCTCCACCGCCTAAAAGTTACTGCAGATGATGCGATTAAAAGTAGCTCATTTAAGGACTCAAGCCATTGTACGAGTACAACAAATTTCATAAACAACTTCAGAAAATATTTATTCACAAAAAGGGGTGTTTGTTTATGATCTGTTTAATTTACCTTCGTCGTCCTCTTCCTCCATTGTTCAGCGATTTACTCTTCAGGCAACTGAAAGTTGTAGAAAGTTGAAGACCGTTGTAGAGAAATCAAAATATTATGATGGCATAATTTACACGCTCGGAATGGGATGAAAGTTGATTTTGTGATGGTGAAGGATTAAAGATTTTCAGTTGCCTGTTAGTTCGGGTAAAGAGTTTAAAGCATGAAATTCTGCTCAATTAGGCAATGGCAGGGTGACAGTAGTCTTATAAGGGACTATTGTGGTAGTAAAATTACAGTCTCAACTGTTGTGATAGTTTGTAGTAGGCTACCGAAATATTATGGATATCTTAAAAATCTGACTTGATAATACAGGTCCCCAATATTTGCGATTGACTGACAACACAAATGAAAATGATATGAAATTTGTTTTTGTTATTTTTTTGGCCTTTATAACAATTATATTCAACAATATTTACTGAGCTCGAGGCCGTTTTAAATGAAAATTTTTATTGTAAAAAAGCAACAATAATTTGAAAAAATGGTAGAAGTGATAGCTATTAATAGTGATAGCTATTAATAGCCGTTTTAAATGAAAATTTTTATTTAAAACGGCCTCGAGCTCAATAAAAATTGTTGAATATAAATGATATGAAATAAAATAAAGATTGACCTAACAAAGTCTGTTTTCCTCCCCATAACTCAAACTGGAAACATTGTTTTCGCTCATTTCCATTGAAATATAATTATCGCACCAGAATAATATTATCGCTTTAGACCTTACAAGCATCTAACCGATCAGCAGACCTAGTCCGGAAATTTTCTAATCAGATCACGTGGGACCTTGGCCAACGAAAATTTAAAATTGGTTGCAAATATAATGCCGAAAGACAAAACCAGTCTTTTGGCGAAATTAAAAGTCAGAAAAAGAGTCTTAGTCGACTACAAATCAGTGGATTTAGGAAATGTATGTAGCTACCCAAATGTATTAATCGGATTCTGTTACCAATAAACATGAAATTTTGAAAGTATTATTATACAAATATGCACAGCATCATTTGTTTAAATAATTACACATCTTTTTTAATTATCTCGAGAGTAGTAGGCAGCCTTTGTTCTTAATAGTTTCTTCATAGTTTTTTTATTGTAATCGTATTAGTGTACAGTAAATTGGTCCAAAAGTCTATGTGAAAAAATAAGGTCGGATTTTTAATGCCGCCACCCCCTAGGATTGTTCCATACCAAAAACAAATATAGCCCTATTTTTTATTTAGAAATAAAAAAATATTTAGGGAGTGCTCACAGCGCTCAAAGTTTGCTATGTATTTTATATGGGGAAAAAACAACTTTTCGTAGAAATGGTGTAAAATCCTTGAAAATCAATATTTTTCGATCAGAAAACTTTGCTTATCTTCAGGAGATTCCCAGTAATAATACCCAATTTTTTTTAACCATTTTTTCATGGTAACTATATTTTGTAGGTCCTCCAGAACCCCGAAAAATGCAATGGGGGGACCAATAAAAAGTCTTTAATATAAAAAAATGGTTAAATAAGCAATTGTATATTAATACTGGAAGTTTCGTGAGGAGAACCACAGTTTTCCGTTTGAAAAATATTGATTTTCCAGAATTTTACACAATTTCTACGAAAAGTTGTTTTTTTCCTATATAAAATACAGGGAAAACTTTGAGTGCTGTGAGAACTCTCTAAATATTTTTTGATTTCAAAATAAAAAAATAGGGGTATATTTGTTTTCGATATGGAACAATACTAGGGGGTGGCGGCATTAAAATTCCGACTTTAATGTTTTTGGACCATTCTAGTGTACAGGTTTAGGTTCAAACATAAAATGATCCACCAGGCTGTCTCCTGATCGAAAAACCAAACCAAATCTGACCAAAAAAACCAAATCGATCATGTTCTGAAAGCCGGAAGGCACGCTTCAAGTGTTTTGGACGTACGTACACTCCGAGGCCCAAACATCGACTCCGGCCACTACCCATTGCAGCCAAGATACGCACATGCAGATGAGCCCAACAATGCAAGGAAAGCTCAACGTCGAAAAGCTGCAATCACATCAGACGGCCAATTTATTCGCCACTCGACTCTCATGCCTGCTTTCTTAGAGCACTCTTCAACAAACCGACATATGCGAGCAGAGGAACCACATTTCCCGTTCACTGAGTACCGCCGCCGAAAAAGTAATCGGATTTCAGCGAGCCCTGAAGAACAAAAGGTATGAGAAAAGAGATGCCGCCTACAGGGTCACGCTCCGATATGGCCCAACGCTAGCTATGTGGGACTGCTATAGGGAACAGAAGAGGGAAGCGAGACGTATTTAACGCAATAAGAAGAGATAGGCCGAAATACGTGAGTTCGAGAAGCTTGAAACGCTGGCCAACACGAAAAACGCCCACAAATTTTACCAGGGAGTTAAGCGACTTACGGAATATTTCAAAACCAGGGCGAACTCTTGTGAGAACAACCAATATGACCTAGTGACCGATGTCCAGAACGTATCTAAATTATGGAGGGAACACTTTTCCACCTTGTTGAATGTGTAGTGGAGAAAACGAACCCGAGCTCCCAGCCGATGATGACGTATTCAATGTTTCACCACCTAACTTAATATAAACGCACGCCGTTTATATAGGCGCGCGGTATAATTCGTATTTCTGCGTCACCCGAATTGGTTTGCATTGATTTCGCTCAGCACGCCGTTCAATTTCTGTTGGTCGCATACAAGTTGTATGTGCATGAGAAATTTTTTTACGACTGGAATTTAAGTATGCTCTGCCCAATCCACAAGAAACGCGACCCGCCATTTGCGCCAACTACCGCGGGATCAGCCTTCTAAGCATAGGTTACAAGGTATTATCGAGTGTATTGTGTGAAATACTGAAGCCCACCATCAACGAACTGATTGGGCCTTCTCAGTGTGGCTTTAGACCTGGAGAATCCACCATAGACCAGGTATTCACAATACGCCAAATCTGCGAGAATAGGACCGACACACGCCACCCGTTTGTCAGCTTTAACCCTCTAGTTGGCTGAACCGCCTCCAGACGGTCGTTAACTAAACACGTATTTAGTGCACCTATAATAATTTTTTTCAATATTCGAAAAGCACGATCTTTAGAAAAGAAGCGATGATGTAAATTTTACACACACACAGATTGTGAAAGACTCGGTTAAATTAATTATTTCTTGCTATTAAGTAATTTCGTAATTAAAGAAATTTTTTCTTTTGAAACATTTTTTGATACAAAAAAATTCAGTGGATTTCGTAGTTAAAAGCACAGTATTTTGATATAAGTTTTATAATTATGTCACCATTCGAAATGGAGAGAATTGCTTTCGAACACAGACCGTCTACAGACCGGCTTGCCGACATATAAAACCCAGTTTGCATTTTTGACCGTCTGCAGACGGGATTGACGGTTCGTAGGTCAACATTGTGTAAGAGAAAGCTGAAAATACGTCAAAGTATATCGGCGAGCCCGTCTCCAGACGGCCTTGGTTTTTCTTCCCTGTAGGAAAAAGTTACTGTCACAGATCGAAATGGACATCATTTTTGGATTTCTCGTGCTAAAATCACCCATTCCTGAATTTTTCAACTCATAAAAAAAATTGGCCTACTAGAGGGTTAAAGACGCTTTATAGTTTCGAGAAATTAGGGAATTTCGTTTACTTGTCAACCAGCATTAACACTGATAATAATGTCAGCATTGAAATCCAACGCAGAATCACTCTTGTCAACAAGTGCTACTTTGGACTCAGTAGGCAATTCAGAAGTAAATTCCTCTCTTGACGTACGAAAACCTTACTCTATAAGTCACTCAACAGGTCGTGCTGGTATATGGCGCAGAAGCATGGAAGCGGCTCTTTGAGTATTCCAGAGAAAGATTTTGCGGAAGATTTACCGGCCTTTACGCATTGGCTCAGACGAAGGATCGGTGAGCTCTTTGAGCTTTACAACGAGATGAACATAGGGCAGGTGGTGTTGCTAGAGCAGATGCTTCAATTCGCCTCGGTACACAGATGTCAAATATTCTTATCAGTGAGTACGAAAGTAAGAGTGATGGAATTTATTTCCGTCTTCCCCCTTGAACTAAGAATAGTTGAGATTTGATATTTGTGTACCGCTACAACCTTTCATGAATTCGCCTTGACCATAGCGCAATACGGGGAATAGATCGTTTTTCCAAAATGCGAGTGGTTTACCAGTGAAGGTTGTGTTATGAGGAGCAGGAACATTATGCGCAACTATGAAGACCTTACCAGGCCCAGACATCGCTATCGAGAACATAACCAAATAGCATTCAAACGAGAGACTCACGAGGCTCCTTGAATTTACATGGATCAAATAAGACGCGCATCCAAGTAGAGTTATGTTACAATAGATTTCCTTGGTGGCTGTAAATATTAGGAAATCCAAATTAGTCTAGACTCTGGATTACGCAAGGTAAAGTGAAAAAATTGGAAAGACATTAAAGCTCTAACTTACTACCAGTATACAATTCAACAGAAAGTCGAAATTTCCACTTTTTCAAATGTTTAAAATTCACAGCACAATCTACTTTTTGTTTCACCTCCTTTCCCCTCCACATCAGCCAGTATCCTTGCAAGAGTTCAGCAGCTAAAGTGGCTGCTTAAAATTCCGTTAGCATCGTTTCACAACTTCCCAACTTCTGAGCTTTGCACACAAAAAGAAAGTAGAAGAAAACTGGGAAATGAAAATTTCGACGATAAGAAAAAAATGTCGATGAAGTTTGGTGTGGAAATATGGGAAAGCGTAAGAAGCGAACCGGCTAAGATAGAGTTAGAAAGCTGTGTACGAGTACGCTCTCTAGTGCTGGAAAATAAATGAAAATGCTCAACGCTCGTTCACAGGAACGCTTTGGCCACTCGCAAGGAGCTGTTGAAGTGGCAAATTTTCGCAAGCAATGCCGGTGTCACCACCACCACAGCGGCAACATCATTATCCTCTCCTTGTTTGCCCCGGGTGGGTCGACAAGACAGAGTAGAGGGTGAAAGACACAGATGGGTGAAAGCAATTTTGAAATCAACGAAAAATACGGAACAGAGGAAAATAGCTAGACTGGATGTGCAACTTTATGGAAAGAGTTGTGAATATAAGCTTGAGCGCCTTTGGGCGAATGGACCAGGAAATATACATATGAATGTATGTACTTGTGAAAGGATGCACATAAACATGTGTATATATGGTATGTATATATGTATGTTTGTATATTTGAGAGTATGTTTCAAACAGTGCCTGCCATCGCCACCCAAGGAAACGATGAGGACGACTATGCCGACGATGCCGTCACTTACAACAAATGCAGGTAAGTGTCAACACATACTTGGCCACTGTACGAGGTGTGTACAAATGTATATTTATGCATACATACCCATATACGACCGTAGGAATGTAGGCAGATGCACTTGTTTTAAGTTCTTTATTGCAGCAAGGCATTGACAGCCTTGTTTGAGTTAAAAGCAATTTTCATAAAGATGATTGTAAAGTTAGGTCTTCTCTACACATATGTCCGTTATATGGCTGCAGCGGCCATTTTGAAAGCTTCGTAGGTATACATACCTTGTGGATGAATGGTTATGCTGAAAGCAAAAAGTTTATATGGGAGAGATGAAAAATTGTTAAAGGTCTGAGATATAATACTATATATACTATACAGTGGCGCAAAATTCAAAATGATGCTGTTAGCAACTTATCTTTATTTATTAATTGTTAATAATTTTCATTTACAAATATGGGACGATCTACTTATATCAGATACCACATAAATATGAGTTTCAAAGCTTGCACAAAGTTCGCAAAATCTAATTAAGCTTAAAATGATGTTCATCAAAATTTCGATTTTTTTAAATTACCCCATTCAATTTTTAGTATAATAAAGTGCAAGTCGCTAAAAAATACCGTTGATTTTTTAGAATTTTTTTATGGAGGTTGTTGCGTGTTTTCTTCCATATAACGCATGAACAAAACTTACTTTGATATGGAAGAAAACGCGCAACGCACTCCACAAAAAAAAATCTAAAAAATCAACGCCAATCTTTAGCGACTTGAAACTTTCTAAAATTGAATGGGCTATACAACTGCATACTCGAAATCTTTCTAGGAAATCTAATTAAAAAAATCTAAATTTTTATGAACATTTTTTAAGTTATATTAGTTTTTATAAACTTTGTGCAAGCTTTAAAACTTCGACCCATATTTTAAATGAAAATAACTAGAAATAAATAAAAAAAGATAAGTTGCCAACAGCGTCATTTTTAATTTTGCTGCTATTATTTTGACCTCCACTGTACATACTTTTGGATAACGTTTTTCAAGTATTAATAAACACTTTTCGCAGTGTAGTTACAACAAATATCTATTGAATACAGTAGAAGCTCCCATATTAGAACCCGCAGAAAATAGAATCTTCTAGTTATCAGAACTACATAAATATTTTGAAGCATTGAATGCTCTTAAATTAGAAGTTTAGGTTCTGGTGCTAGAGAAACTTTTTTATCTTCGTTTCTGTATGATTAGTTTTGAGTTACTATTTCATTTGTTCGTGTTTTTGTGAATGTTGTTTGGAAATACGAAATTAACTTTTTAGACCCTTGTTAGCTAGAGCTGGAAAGCTATCGGTGGTCGTGGCCATCGATAGTTTCGATAGTCGATAGTCACAACCATCGATAGTATCGATACTATCGAAAATTTCGACACTATCGGTAGTACTATCGATAGTTTTGATTAAAAAATTCCGAAAATTAAACATAACAACTTTTATTGGAAATGAGATCAGAATTGCTAAAATATGTCCATATTTTGGTTAAGGGACAAAATTTTACCAACGTTTTTTGGCTTCAAGCAGCATCTTCGCTCTGAAATTATTTGCCCTGCTTTGCTAAATGTCCCTTCCGATTTACAGGAAGAAGCAGGCTTTTACTCTTACTGAATAATGTATGTATGAGTGAAAACTATCGATAGTGCCTACAAAACCATCGATACTATCGATAGTGCCATCGATAGTTTTCCAGCTCTATTATTAGCTTCAACCTAACACAGATACATTTTTTTTTATTAAGTTAAATAATATATCTATTTTTTTCCATGAGAAATAAATTTTTTTTACTAAGATGAATGTGATTTCGGTCAAAGAAAGGTTGAACAATATCGCAAATGTGACATACAATGGAAAATATTCTTAGAGTCTATCGGATTCCGTAAATCTTTTTTCAAATTTCAAATACGATCTCGTCACCGACACACAGTAAATAGTTGGAGAAACCACGTTTCACGCGAAAAAGGCTTTTTTTAAAACTGTTATAAATTAACCGGAATAAAGCTATTCTTATTCAGAAATGTCCAACAAACTCAAAACTGATTAGTATTTTCAATAATATCTGCTCAGAAAGCCGTTGAATCCGTTTAATTCGACGAATTCGATCGTGGCACGTTCTAGTTAACAGTTATGAGTTCACTGCTTTCTTAAAAATTTTTTTATGAAAACTTTCAATTATAACAGTAATTGCTGGTTTGGTGTTACTTCATAAACATGGAAAATAATGATTTCATATGAAATATTACATTGGTTTTTAACTTATCAACACCTATGTAAATAACCCGGCTTATTTTTCAAGAAATATTTTCTTCAAAATTTCATTCCTTTACCAAAAACTAATGCAAAGGACCCTTTAAGGATCTACGAAAAGAAAAGCCGCGCATACTCGCGCCAAAAAGAGTGGCGGCCATTTTTGTTTGACTAGACGAACTTTAGCAGTTGTTCGAAATAACATAAAGTGTATTGAAATATTAATCATTAATATGATTTATTCTATATTTAGCATCATACCGTTTACAAGATGGGTCTTAACAAAGCTGAAGTCAATTTTCTAAAATCGAATAACGAATCCAATATGGCGTCCAAGAGTTTAAAAAAATTACTTAATTTTCATGAAATTTGGTATTTAGAGGTTCTTAAGTTAGCTCATTACAAATTTCAAACTAGTTTTTGAAAATTCAAAGTGCAAAACCCAATATGGCGTCCTAAATTTCCAAAAATTCAAGCCTTAATAATTTTACTTAAAAATGAGAAAATTAAAGTTTTGGAAATGACGAATTTCGTATGAAATAAAAAAAAACTTAAAACAACTGTTGGGGCCTAGATCAAATTGTTTGGGCTGAAAATATAGCAGACGGCCGCAACTGTCCCTAATTTAAAAATATAATTAATGTTTTTATTTCATATATATAATGGTATCTCTTCTTTAAAGTCTTCAATGAAAAGTGATCTCGACGGGCCGTCTTCTCTTTTAATAAAGAAATGCAGAGCTTCTCTTTGTGAACCGTTGAAATACAGTTTGATCGTTGGAAGGTCGCTTCTATTATTCTGATTTTCAAATCGCGTAATACACGATTATAAATTTCGGTTTTGATTTACACTTTTTGGACTACATAGATGACCAAACTAAATTCAGTTTCAAATACAAACCTTCCAAGTTAATAAAAAAACAGAGCACATATGTTGGGTTTAGAATTTAAATAGTTCGGTTTAAATTTTAAACCCAAACATTTTCTATTACGTCATAATTAAGAATAAAAAAAAATCTTAAAATTCATGCTCCGTCTGATGGGGATTGAACCCGGACAGCCTTGGTAGCAACCAATTATATCAAGCATCTTTGCACACTCAGCTACGGCCACCCATGTAAATGTGCTTTCATATGTTGAGTGTGAATCAACACCACAATTCGCTGTGCAAACATATTCTATTTCGGTTTAGATTTTAAACCAAATTTTCTATATATGAAACCTAGAAACTAGAATTAAAACATTTTGGTTTGATTTTTAAACCACGAACTTTTTGGGCTAAAATTTAAACCAGAATATCCCATATCTAAACTCACCACATGTTCAAAGCTTTTTGAAAATGTCGTGGAAGAAAAACTATTCTTCACTGTTAAAGAAATTATTGAGCTGCAACAGCATGGCTTTGTCTGTGGTCGTTCCACAATCTCCAATCTAGCGGAATTCTCCCAATTTTGTATTTCATCATTTAAAAGCGGATTTCAAGTAAATATTATTTACACAGGTATTTCAAGGGCGTTAGTTATTGTCTCCCATAATATGTTATTGTAAAAACTTGGAAAAATAGATTTCCATTCAACTTTGCTTTATTGGTTAAGGTCCTATGTCTCGAACAGAATCACATACATATGTATGTACTCTATGCAGACAACTTGAACATTTTTAGTAGAGTTACCTGCTTGTCAGATATTTCACTTTTGCTAAGTGCCTTAAATACTCTAACTTACTGGAGTCTCAAAATTAAATTATCTCTCAATTGTATTAAATGTTATCACATGAGTTTTGCTAATATTCTAAATCCTTTCTGTTGCAAATGAAATGGTGGATCTTGGCGTGGTTTTCGACTCAGGATTTTCGAGTTTTGTTTCCAAGGCACCAAAAAGTGGAAATGGCTCGTGAAATAAATAAATTTGTTCATCAGTTTTTAGTTAAATATTTTTAGATCTATAAACTGCTTTTCTTGAAATCCTACCTGAATGTTTTTTTTTTTTTTGGAAAAAATACAAAATTACTTTTTTGTTCGTACTTGACGTATTAACAGCTTGACTACTTTTCATCTGATTTTAAAAACCGAACATGTTTCGAAAAGAGGATTTATAGATCTTTAAATAATGTAGAAGAATATATAGTATATATATCAGCTTGTTGGAAGTTTTCATCGGTTACATTTTAATAAGCCCCTATTTTTCATGATTTTTTCAAATTTGACCGTCGCTGATTTCAACAATTTCTATGAAGGTGGTCAAACATGTAGTATTTAATTAAGATAACATTTATTTTTTAATAAAGTGGTACCTCACCTAATGCAATTGCATAAAAATTGTCAAAAAGTTATGCAATTTCAGTAAAAATACGGCCTTGAATTTATATGTGTATGTACCGGACTTTCAGATGTCGTGACCAGTGTGACCAAGGAATTCATCAATATTTACTAGAAATGTATATATGCAATGGCCCTTAAGCAAAACATTTGATATACACATTGTGCTTAGCCTCCTTAAGCACTTTCTTGAATATTTTTGAAATCGGACTAAACTACTCCCGCTAAAATATAGCTCGCCTTGAGTTTTTTGAAACTACCGTTATGTGGATTTCGAAGGAAGCTAGGCATAATGTGTATATCAAATTCCATCGAGATCGATCAAGTAGTTTTTGAGATACGCATATATCGTATAAATAGGCGGCGCATATATCGTATAAATAGGCGGCGCCTCGCCCACTCAAGTAGCACACTGGTGTATAAATTGGTGTAAATTTATGGATTTTGGTACAAATCTGATTAGATTGAATAAAAAAGAACGTTTTGGTGTATTTGTTATTCCACCAGTATTTCTTTCAAATCAAAATTCTACCTTTAACATTTTGGTACTATTTATTCATTGAGATTAGTACGAAAACTACACCAGCTCCTAAAATGCGCCACTTTTTTCATTTGGTTCACAAATAGCTCCCTCCACGTTAACAAATGTCATTAAAATTATTCAGGCGACATTCTGAGTAGTGATGTGCTGAATTCTCGGTACCCAATACTTGAAAAAAATTTCGGTACCCAATACTTCCTTTTCGGTACCCGATACCGATTCGACACACTAAACTTTCGTCATTATATCTGTGCCGTTCAATTGAAGTAGCTTAAGTCACTTTAGATGGTTTGACTTTGAATTAAAAAAAAAATCAGTTTCCTTTGAAATTGTTTTATATTTTAATTAAGATTCTATTATAGGGGCATCTTGAACTACATCTTTGGCTAGTTGAACGTTAAAATATTGTTTGGGAATCCAATGAAATGGGGCTTTAAAGGGAAAAGGACCTATCTCGACATAGGCTACTTTTGGGGGTAAAAATTATTGATATTTTATAAGACATCGCCTAAAAACCCAAAATGTACAAATAAGACGGTCCTTTCTCAAGAGATGAGCAATGTGTTTGTATGTATGTAGTTAAGTGAAGCAAAGTATAATGTGTGCGTCGAACAAGGCAGGCAATTAAATCTGCACAATAATGATCAAGGCGAATTTAATAAGGTGGTGTTAGCCGTATATAAGTAAAAAATTACACTAACAAATTATACGCAGATGTTCATACAGTCATTAGTATGAACTACAACAAACACGCCGGTAACACACCCTTATTAAATTCGCCCTGATACTGATGTCGCAAAACACACTCTCGCCTTCTTTTACTTATCGCAACCGTCTTTCCAATTGCAATAGTTCTGGTGGCAATATTATTTATTTTTAATAGCTGACACTATATGTATGTGTGATTTTTTTGAGGTTAGGATTTTCATGCATTAGTATTTGACAGATCACGTGGGATTTCAGACATGGTGTCAAAGAGAAAGATGCTCAGTATGCTTTGAAATTTCATCATGAATAGACTTACTAACGAGCAACGCTTGCAAATCATTGAATTTTATTACCAAAATCAGTGTTCGGTTCGAAATGTGTTTCGCGCTTTACGTCCGATTTATGGTCTACATAATCGACCAAGTGAGCAAACAATTAATGCGATTGTGACCAAGTTTCGCACTCAGTTTACTTTATTGGACATTAAACCAACCACACGAATGCGTACAGTGCGTACAGAAGAGAATATTGCGTCTGTTTCTGAGAGTGTTGCTGAAGACCGTGAAATGTCGATTCGTCGCCGTTCGCAGCAATTGGGTTTGTGTTATTCGACCACATGGAAGATTTTACGCAAATATCTTGGTGTAAAACCGTATAAAATACAGCTCGTGCAAGAACTGAAGCCGAACGATCTGCCACAACGTCGAATTTTCAGTGAATGGGCCCTAGAAAAGTTGGCAGAAAATCCGCTTTTTTATCGACAAATTTTGTTCAGCGATGAGGCTCATTTCTGGTTGAATGGCTTCGTAAATAAGCAAAATTGCCGCATTTGGAGTGAAGAGCAACCAGAAGCCGTTCAAGAACTGCCCATGCATCCCGAAAAATGCACTGTTTGGTGTGGTTTGTACGCTGGTGGAATCATTGGACCGTATTTTTTCAAAGATGCTGTTGGACGCAACGTTACGGTGAATGGCGATCGCTATCGTTCGATGCTAACAAACTTTTTGTTGCCAAAAATGGAAGAACTGAACTTGGTTGACATGTGGTTTCAACAAGATGGCGCTACATGCCACACAGCTCGCGATTCTATTGCCATTTTGAGGGAAAACTTCGGAGAACAATTCATCTCAAGAAATGGACCGGTAAGTTGGCCACCAAGATCATGCGATTTGACGCCTTTAGACTATTTTTTGTGGGGCTACGTCAAGTCTAAAGTCTACAGAAATAAGCCAGCAACTATTCCAGCTTTGGAAGACAACATTTCCGAAGAAATTCGGGCTATTCCGGCCGAAATGCTCGAAAAAGTTGCCCAAAATTGGACTTTCCGAATGGACCACCTAAGACGCAGCCGCGGTCAACATTTAAATGAAATTATCTTCAAAAAGTAAATGTCATGGACCAATCTAACGTTTCAAATAAAGAACCGATGAGATTTTAAAAAAAAGTTATCAAGCTCTTAAAAAATCACCCGTTATAACTCATATGTTTGGCTGTTGCGCGCTTTTATTAGAAATTCCAAGATTTCGGTACCGAGCATCGAAAGTTTTTGATACTTTTTAAATCGGTACCTAGTATCGATCAATACTTAAAAGTAGCGACTCAGCACATCACAAATTCTGAGAGCAATTGACAGTGGACCAAAGAATTCACCAAAAATGAATATTGAATACACCACAAGGTAGCTTTGTTTCTTTACAGATAGGCGCATTTACACAAGGTAGTGTTAGCCGAATATAAGTAAAAAATTACAAAAGCAAATTACAAGAAACACATAATTTTCACGTTATGCGGTGAAAAATTCAGCTGTTGCTCCAACATTTGAGAGATTAGGCACAGCTACTTTGATTTGCTTCTTTTATATATTTTTGTAAAAATGGCGATTTATTAAATTTGATAAAGTGTGGCAAAACCTGAGTATTTGTGAACAATTTTTAAACATAAAATGCGATTAAAAATTCGCAGCAAATACATATGTTCAGTTGTCAAAAGCATCGGTCAGGTATTTACTAGCTAGTTTCTGCTAGTTTGCGTTTCTTGACTTTTTCTATATTTCACTCGCTGTGAGCGTAATTCTGTAATTCTTCCCATTCTTCTTCCTGATAAAGATCTGCTAGGAAAGTAAAGAAACAAAGCTAGTGTGTGTGCACATAATACGCTGCCTGTTTTAATATGAGCTTATTATACATACCACAAGTAGAGCTGCTATCAGTGTTACCGTTTTGATAAATTGGTAGTTTCATTTCAGGGCTGTTCTGGTTTCGTTCGAAATTGATTTCTCATCGATTTGGATTTCCGATTCAAAATTTTAAAGATGTTTTGCAATCCTATCAAAGTTTTGAAGTTATAATAGAAAATAAATCCTGTTCGAAATGTCAAAAATGCATTGAGCTGTTCCGTAATTTTATTGCATCATGGTTAAATGAAATGGTTGCATCATGGTTAAATGAAAACAAATAAATAAAAATAAAATTGCGCGCACAGTAATACATTTTTTTT
>NW_023458560.1:16712584-16723762 GCF_013731165.1 Rhagoletis pomonella
AACAGCATCGCGGGATCAAAAAACGATTTAATCCTTCCATTTCGAAAAGGTCTAAAGACTGTAAGGTTTCAAAAAAAAACACAGTTTTAAATGTCCGAGTGATATAATAGATGAATAGATATTTATCCCAATTTTACAAACTCATTTATATATACTTTACTCTAAACACCTCCAATATATATAGATACGTCTGCGTATCAAATTTCAATTTCACTTGACATATGGTTCCGAAGTTATAGCTGGTACAATTTCCCACGCCTATGGGGTGTGCCACGACCCCTTTTACCAACTTATTTATATATGCCTTACTATACTTACTTACAAATTTCAAGTTCTTGAAACTTATGGGTCGGTATTTGGATTGCCACGCCCCCGTTTTACAAACTCATATATGTATATAGACCCTCCTATAAGCACCTACCATTGATATGTCTGCACACCAAATTTCAAGTTTGTGGGACTTATGGTTCCGAAGTTATGGCTGATTAAAAATTTCACGCCCATGGGAGATGCAACGCCCCCTTGACGAATCCAAATTTTTTTCACCCTAGAGTAAATGGAAATACTCTGTCAAAATTTCGTTCGATTTGGTCCGTCCGTTTAGGCTGCAACCTGACACATACCTACATACATAAATACTTCCACAAATATATATAGTCGAAGTTTTCATGTGCCCAGCCAGCAAGAAAACGCACATTTTACGAACATTATGTTTTAGGAGCGATTCTCGATCGGCGAAAAATTAGAAAAAGGCTCGTAAACGATAAAACAAAAAAAAAAACCTCGAAAACGAATCGTGAACGGCTATCATAAACGACTTTTTAGCCGGTTTTTGTTCGAGAAAATATCCAGTTACGGGCTCGTTGACGATGATTTTGCTGGCTGGGGTAGTCTGTAAGCGTCTTATTTGTAGGTTTAAGAAATGAAAAATGAAAAAGAAATTTACCACTGCTTTGTCCAGAACCTTTGAACGATTTTCTTTCGTAGTTAATTCAAAACAGCAAAAACACTTGCTGTGAGTACGAGTGAAAATGAAACATCTAGCACAACTATTTTGTATGTATCCCTTAAAGTTACATTGATGATCCCAGGTAAAAATTTCTAATTTTATAACGTAAAGTTGATATGATATGAAGGATAAAGAATGTTATGATATGAATACTAATAAATTCGCTAAAGTTTTCAATAAACTAAATAAAAATTAACTCAAAGCATAGTCCATCTTAATTTATCAACTTAACGCTCAACGTACGAAATGTTACACATTAAAGCCTTATTTTGCTGTAAAGCTGTAAGTTTTTAAACAAAGCTTCGCTCACCTCTTCCCAATATTTCGCCAACATCTTTTGATATATATCTCTAAAAATCATAAACATTTATATACACTACAGACACGTTTACTTGGCGCATTATTCTACACATAATTTCCCTAAAAAAAAATTTAACTTTCATTCGCACTGACATTACATTTTTCGCAATTATGTAAAGCAGTTAAGCAAAAGATAAAATTGCCAAAAATAGGAAAAAATGCCAACGAAAAAAAATAAAGTGCCAACCACTGCCACCCAATTTTCTAACGACATGACAAAACCGCTCCAAGGCAATTATTTACAATTGCAAATTTGGATAAAAACCCATAAAAAGACAAAACGTTTTCCCCTGCACCGCGAGAGCCTGCCCCCTACCGTATAGCATCTGAAGCCATGAACCGACGAACGCCAATGAACGAGAAACGTTCACACAGATATGAAAATGACGGAGCGAAAAATGCAAATAAAAGCTGTCAAAACACACAAAAAAAAAAAAAAACAAAAAATACGTTTGCTACCGACATGAGCTGGGGTGAGGGAGAAATTCCGTTGAAGAAATGCGAAAGCCGTAAAACAAGTCGACGGAAAGTGGCACTTATAGCCAACGAAGCGCATAAGCTGTCGTTGCCACTGCGCCTCACCGATGCCATTAGCAGCACCACCACCTGCATGCGCGCCTGCCAGCTAGCAGCACTACCCACCAGTAACCACCTCGTTTCGCCATGGCAAATGGCCAAAAGGGCAATGGCAATGGCAACAGCGCAACGGTAAAGCGGCAGGCGGTATAGAGCGACAAGCAGATTTTGTTGCGCGAAATTGTCAGAAAAAATGAAAAGGCCAAAGCACATTAAAACATCAGCAGCAGTGGTAAACGATAGATGGGCAGTGAGAGCGAACAGAGAATTAAAACAGAACGAGAATTACATTTTATCTTTAACTGCCATCAACAAGATGGCAACTTCCGTTCACGCGCCATAAGCGTAAAAACGACGCAGCAGCAGCGACAGCAGCGAAAAAAATTTATACAGCTATCCACCTAACGGTATCTAAAAGCGCGCGCAGAAAGCGTGCAAATATGTAGCAAGCAAACGCCCACGCGCCACTACACTCCAACATTCACCACATTCGCAAGGCGTCTACGCCCACCACACAATATATCCCCTCACTTAGCCTTCCATACGCCCGTTCACTACTTCGCTCGGTTTCAGCTGCGCTCAGCGCCGTTGCCATAGCAAATGGTCACCAGGGCGTGTAATTGAGTGCTACAGGACCCTTTTAACATTTTTATTTGCACATTAGCCAGGGTGGAAATGGCGCGCAATTCAGCGATGTAGTGGTAACGTCAACGTTGACAACAGCAAAAACAGTGGCAAACAATGATAACAGCCAGCTGAAGTACCACAAAAATTGTAACGTCAACAGGAATAAGAAGCAAATAAAAGAAAAATGTCAGAGTGAAAGAATTCGAATCGTAGGAGTTGTAGTAATATGGAAGCTGAAGAGCAAGCTATTGGTATGGGAGTTTTCCTGCGGTTAAGTGGCGTTGGGCGGTGAGGCTAATAGATATTATGGTAGAAGATGGTGAATTTTAGAAAAGCAGTGAAAAGTCGAAACCTTCGAAGACAATCATGTTTTCAGTTAGTATGACGAGTATAGATAAAACTCAGAGGTCAGTCACGATGGGCCAATAATGTGTTTGTGGTTGGTCATTGATCTTCTTCAAACTACAATTTGGTCTGTCAAAAGTATTTGCATTTTCCTGCTGGTGGACTCTACTGATGCATTGGAAGGAAGGGTAACACAGAAACTGCTTCGGGTCACTCGGAATCTTGAGAAGGTGCGACTTCTTAAATGAAATATTGATTTTTCGACTATAAAAACAATTTATTTTTTCCCATAGCATACACACATTTTGTTCAACAAAAAGACGTTTCTTGGAACGATGATTTCCCTTGTACATCGGTATTAGTTTACCGATCAATTTCTTAAGGTTTGAAAATAGGGTTTGACACTACAAAAAACATCACCAATTGCCTATCTAGTTTTGAAGTTACGCCCATTAATTACCACAATCGCAGACAGATCCTTCTTCATCTGGTACATCCATTGTGTTCTTGGTAGAGATGAAACGATACCATGCAGGTATCGATACTTTTACTTAGAAGTAGTATCGAGTGTGTGGTTGCATCTTTTCGACGTTGAACTTTGCTTGCATTGTTGGGCTGACATTTTTTGCTGCACAAAGACGAGTGCGTATCTTGGCTGCAACAAGAAAGTGGCCCGAGTCGATGCCTTCCGTCTATGACAACATGATCGATTTGGTTTCTCGTTTTTCGATCTGGATATAGCCACGTAGCTTGAGGGATCTTTTTATGCTTTAACCTAGTACTGCACAATACCATATTTCGGGCCCCAGCGAAGTCGATTAGCCGCAGTCCGTTGACAGATATTTCGTCGTGGAAGCTGGATTTTCTGGCGACGGTTCCAATGTTACTTTCCTTGCCCACCCTGGCAATAAAGTTGCAAAGCTCGATTTCGATATCATGGCAGGGACAGTGCTCGTATGTGAGCTCCAAGCGCTCATAGAAGAGATCCTTGGGCGCCTCGTCCTTCTCTTCCTTCGGAGCATGGGCGCAGATGAGTGAGATGTTGAAGAATGTCGCCTTGAAGCGGATTGAGGCTAGATGTTCGTCCGCCGAGGTGAACGCCAGGACTCGCCGACTGAGTTTCCCTCTCACCATAAATCTAACACCGGATTAGCGCTCCTTTACGTGGAAACTGTATTAGACGTCGCAAGGCTCCACGATTACCTTGTCCCGTCCATCGCACTTGTTGGCGGTGATGTCAGCCTTAGTCTTCCCGAGGACATCAACCAGCCGGGCAGAGGCGCCTTCCCTACGAAGGGTCCGGATATTCCAGGTGCATATTTCCAAAGCATAGCCCTTTAAACGTTTGCCGTGGTCGTCATCAAAAAAAGGCAGCCTCATACGAGGATTTTTGCTATTTTTCATTGGGCAGGGTTTTAACGTGGCGGGATCTAAACCCAGCGCTCGCGAATTTACGCTCGCTCTCAAATAGCTGTTTTGTCGCTACACAGAGGATACGTGGATATAAATATCTGGACGTTGTGAGCTGCGATTTGAACCGTACTCACTAGAATCACTTCTGGCCACTCCCAGGTGAAGATTACTAGCTATTTCATTATATTCCAGGTTTCTGTGTATTGTATGGTATATGTACATATCTTATTACAAATAACTTTTTGGGTTAGAACACAAAAGCTTATATTTTTATGACATTTTTAATTTTATTTTTCGACATATGAAGGCATATACATAGCTCCATTTAATATTTATGACGGCATTAAATTGCATTTGCGCTGTCTATCGAAAATAAACTTTATTGCCACATGAAGCTTTCAGCTTGAAAATACCAAGATACTTATTACACTCACCCATATGTAATCCTCGCTTCTTCGCAAAGCAAATGGGGTACTTGTTTGTGTGGCTATAGTTTGTGTTTCGATCCCAAAGTCCCAAAACAAACATAAATTACAATGACTCCTGCCAAGGCTGTAATCTTGTTTCGAACACATAAACAAGAAAGTGTGCATACACCTGCAGGAAAAACGATTGCAATAGGTAAATACATATGCATATTGAATTTGTAGTTACCATAAGTAGTTGGTCAATTTGCGTAATTCGAGTATATTTCGAACTTATCTAAATAAATATAAAAATTTTCACCTACACAAAGAAAATTTGTCTTAAGGGACTTGAATGATTTTAGATTGGAATAATAATGTGAATATTCAAATAAGTAACGAATTTGGTACATAAAAATTCTCCAAAAAAAGAACTCCATTCATTGGGTTATTTGAGAGATTTCCCTTCGAAGGTTATAAATCGTAATATAATTATAGCTGCTCTCAAGAAGTGTATATATATATACGAATAGTACATAATACTAATACATATGTATCATTTTAAAATTTAGGCCTTCACAAGTTTTTGTTTGAATTTCCATTCTGCCCGCAAAAGGTACTAGTTTGCTATTAATTTTTCGCTTACGTTTTCTTTGTTTGCTCTTCCTCTTGCCTTGGCTTATAAATCAAATTTTTCTTTTCGCACCACATTCGCAATGTTTTTTGCAAATTCTCAACAAAGCACACAATTTTCCCCGCAACAACACAATCTACAACAATTTGCATAACTGCCGCCGCAAAGTCCTTCCGCTCATCGGTGACGCCGCCTTTTCTCCTCGCCTTACATCCTTTTCACTGCCACTAATGCCTTTCACCAATCTACAGTTTCGCAGCATTTTTGCTATTGTACATACATATGTAGCTACTGGAGTGTGTGTGTGTGTTTGTGTATTAATGTTTTCACAGCCGCCATTACACACATTTTTCAAGCTGTTTTGCCGTCTGTCGGGAAATGGGTCCCCTACCTTGAACTCATAAAAGCTTTTCTATCCGCAATAAGTCATCTCTCTCAGTCGGTTGGGCAATATAAGTTCCAGTTGGGCTGAGTAGAGCTGAATTGAGTGTTACGCATCTGAATTTCATGAATAATTTGCGAACTGAAATGTAAACGGAAAGAAAAAGTTGTTTGCTTTATTTTTCTCTTAAGAATTACTTATCGTTTTCATCGTACAGATGAATATGTGTATAGGGTATGTGGTATTCTAACCCAGCCAGCAAGAAAACGCACATTTTACGAACATTATGTTTTACGAGGGATTCTCGAGCGGCGAAAAGTTAGAAAAAGGCTCATAAACGACAAAACAAAAAAAAGTAAAAAAGAGAGGCTTGTAATAATTTGTCAGCACAAGAAAAAAATTTCATTCTGTTTAAAATTTTTCTTGAACCACAATATTTTAAAATATATAATATTCGCATACGAATGCTTTTTCGTTCCGTTTACGACTGTTCGTAGGCGCTCGACAATTTGGCTAAACCTTACCTTGGCGAGGATAGAACGTGAGTTCTCAGAAGAGGCAAAGAATCTGGGGATAACTGTGGACAAGAGGCTCAAGTGAAACTCGCATCCCTCAAATTTTACCAACAAAGATACAAGGGGGTTTATGCCTCCAGATACTTCACGAGGAATGTCACCCAAGCTATGAAAACCTGTCCAACGCATGCTCTTGGTGTGATTACAGGCTTTTCTTCCCTGTCTATTCTGATTGAAAAGGAGGCCTTCTGGGGCGCCTTACGGCTGCCCATGGTAATCAGTATGAAAAGTGGACTTATTTGAAGTCACCTAAAGGTTCCCAAGCCATTCCTGTGTGATCTCGCTATCAAGGTCACATATATCATGCTACCGAAGTTATCCTTTGATAAGCTCTAAGTGGACAGAATTTTTGAAAGTTGCTGCCGTGAAGCCATAATTTCTAAAACAGGCATGGTCCCAAGTATGGCATACCAACGGAATGAATATGTATGACGGGAGTACTGGGGCAGGCGTACTTGCACCAAAATTCCAGAAAAGTCGGTCCATGCGCTTATACCCATCCTGGCAGAAACGTTCGAAATAGAGGAGTCTTAGAACCTGCAGTCCATTCAGGTAGCCTATGAAAGTGCTTAGGCCTTCCGGGCTAAAATTAAGTAGTCTTCCGAGGTTCATTAAGGAGGAGTTATAAGTTTCTATATAGCTGTATGCCTTTCTCATCCGCTATTCTTGTGCAGCTTGAACTCTGCTGTGTATCTCTCCGTTGAATCTCACGTTTTGCGTTTACTGGCATGGGCGTCGCCAGGATCGAATTGAGGAGGGGGTGGGGGGCCCGACATATAAAAAAATCCCAGAATTTTCATCTTTACACATTCATGTTTCTGGCATGCGGGGGATGATATGTACTTGCCGATTTGTTCTACAAAAATTATTTAAAAAGCAAACGTCTCGGTTGCTAAGAAAACCGGTTAATCGTTTCTGCAATTTTTCACATTGAGTCTCTAAAACAAATTTTCGATGTATTCTTAAAATGCATAAACCTAAAGGTAAATATTATAGGAAATTAAACTAACAATTTATTAAAAGTAGTAGTAACCCCCGAAATACGGGTGAGTACTTAGCTCAAAATTTATTTAAAGAACTTCGTGAAAGACAACATTTAATCTTGTGTTGCCAGACACCTGATAACCCAGGATAATTTTTAAGTTCTTAAAAGACATTACTCTACTCTAAGCTTCGTGCAGTGGGCCATGAGAAAACCGTCATCTATAAGGTATAGTCCAACCTTTCACAATATCTGGTATTAGTCTTAATCTGAAACGCAATAATCATTGAAAATTGGCGCCGTTTATGGTGAAAAGCATTTAATATCACACTTTCAAACAAAAGCTTTCTTAACCCTAGAATACAAATCTATTTGGGAGTAACGTAAAGCCTTAACATACGCCGTAGAGGCTTATGTACTTAAAAGATAACCTGTGAGCTAAAATATACTTAGTCCTGCCTTATTTTTTAAAGAATATTGAAGTTGTGAGTTTGACTAATAATAAAACATAGTTTTGTTAATGAAAACTATAACCGCATTTATTTAAAACAACAAAAAAAAAAGTAAATTTTGTGTTCAAATTTAAAAAAATACCCATTCCATATACGCCTCGCAGGCGTAGATTATACTTTTAGGGTTAATCCTTTCAGTACAAAAATTCAACCACTGGTTATACAAAATTTTAAATATGTATACTGGCTAATTTTGGATCGTTCATTTTAAAAATGACATATAAAAATGTGTAATGCTTTGAGGTTTGCGGTCATTCAGGGTCGTCTTTAATGGTCAGTGATATCCTAGGTGTTTAAAAAAGAAAGGGATCTCAGCTATTTTTATTTTTTGCTTTCGTGAAATATATTTCAAAACTATGAATAATACCTAATAACTTTTCCGAATCTTTTCCGAAATTATATTACTCACTATCGACTTTTCTGCCGCTTTTTACTTTTTTGGCAAACACGGTCAACTGCAACTGCAGCTGCACTTTAGTTTGATCTATAGTTCAATTCTGTGGCTGCCACAGATCGGCCTAACTAAGACGCATGACTGACGATTGGTACATTTGTACAGATTTGTACATTTTGGCAGTTACAGAGTAGTGTTGTTTGCAAATTCTTTTATTGAGCTGAACACAAATTTCTAAAGAACACCACTCTGTGACTGCCAAAATATACAAATTTGTACAAATGTACCAATCATGTGACACTGTCTTTAGCCCAGTACCACATCCGACGGCTTCAAAGTCAAAAAGGAATAGGAACGACAATATTAGCCTGTTCCCGCAATCCATGATTTAGTGAGAAATTGTTCGCAAACTATATGATAAATGTGTGAAAGGAAACGAATTCAGACTATTTCGGACTAAATCCTGGGGTACGGGAACAGGCTAGTTTTCTGTAGCTAACAGTGCATATGGATGCAGATTAAAGGTGGTATGTTCAATGAAAGGAAACAAACTTAATGTGTGGCCACAAAATCATAAAAGTTTGAGGATGGGAAGAGTTACCCTCGACTTGTGAATTATAATTTATCACAATTTATACTAAGCTAAAAATAAAAGTATCTTTAAAAAATTCGATGAAAAACGTATCATTTTGATCCATTTGGATCAAAACGGCAACACAGATGATATCCCAAAGTTAAAAAAATAACTAAAACCGAGATTTCTCTGCTTTTCGCATCGAAAGAGTTAAAAGAAGATAAGGCACTGGAAATGAAGCATAAAGCTTTGCCATTGCTTAACAGTGTTGCCAGAACTTTTTGGGCCGACCGGCTAGATTGGCAAAAAAACGCGGCTAAAAACGGCTAAAATGTTTTAGTGAAAATTCACATGCTTTATTTAAATAAATCGCAAGAAACGAAAGACTAGATAACACCATTAATTTATATCGAGATACACTCGACTCCTCATCATCAAATGAATCACTATTGTATATATCACCTGAATTCATTAATTTTAAGAGATCGTCATCTACAGTAAAATTATGGCAGCATTTTTCTTCACGTTTTAAACCGTATCTTATATATAAAATAGCGTTTAACGTTTTAACGCACATTGGATTTCTTTGCTTAGTTTTTATTATATTCATTGAACTAAATATTCGCTCTACTTCTGCATTACTTATAGGCAAAACAAGAAAACTAAAAACTAGGTTGGAAAGGTCAGCAAAAGGGTTTTCTCCTAGGGCATTTCGAAATTGATAAACTTCGGCCCAAAATTTTACAGTTGAGTCTAAATTACTCCAGTAGTGCGATTCCCATTTTTCCTAACCGTTATTCGTTATTGATAATGAACGACGTTTGTAGCTTGCAGTAGCGAATAGGCTATTCTCAAAAACACACTTAACGACAGAATTCGTTAGACATGTCGATAAAGGAGTTTACGAGGATTGTCGTTAATTACAAAGACAAATATGGCAATATTGACGTTTGACACTCAATATTTAAAAGAAACATTTTATTGTTGCGCGTATTATTGTTGTCGAGATTGTTGTTTGTGAATACATTATGAAAAAAACAGAAGAGCAAAAGCTACTACGGAGCAATACCATAGGATGCTGGACTTTTTATTTTGCAATAAGGGCCTCGTGCAAGGCGAATTTAATAAGGTAGTGTTAGCCGTATATAAGTAAAAAATTCCATTACAACAAACACATCATTTTGACGTTATACTTTCCACGTCTAAAAATTTAGCTGTGGCTCTAGTTTTCGACGTAACAGTAATTGAAAATTTGTTAAAATTTTTATGTTTTTTTTTAATAACTCCGACAAAGTCCGTTAAAGTCATTTTATTAAACTTTATCACGTGACTATTTTTTAAAATAACCTTCATTATAAAAATCAGTTATGTTAAAAATTTTATTAAAACAACACAAAAACTGAGTTATTTACAAACAAGTTAAAATTGAAGCAAATGTTCAAGTGTCGTTATCTCGAACATTGGAGCAAATCTGACAAAAAGGGGGGAGCCATTGAACTTAGAATGCCCCAATTAAGTGAGATCAACTATCAAAACCTTTGCCTAAGTTTTCAACTTGCACAGTGTAATAAATAAAAAGAATAATAATAATAAGCACATCTATATGTGATAAATGTTTATTTATTAGCTATTTTTTATTATAATAGTTTGCTTACCGATGAATTTTGCCTAATTTTTCTCAATAAAAACTTAAACCAATTCTATCGTTAGGCTTTTCAACGACAAAATATTCGTAGCTAGGCTATCTACAAATTTCGTTAGACAACTGTCAAAGCTACCGACAATATTCGCTAAAAGTGTTCTTGAGAATTGCAGTTAACGAAACTTGTCGGAATCGTTAGCTAACGATGCGAATATTGTCGTTAAGAAAAATGGGAATCGCACTACAGTATGTAACGTTAACCGTTGCCATTGCATCTCTATGGATGTTATTTCGTCGGCATTATATTTGTGTTTTTGTTGCTGTAGTTGAACAAATACTTTTGGTTTAATTACTCTTAATGCATTTCCAACCGAAAAAAGTCAATTTTATTAGTGTGGCAATATTTGTAGGGAGGCGTTGGCGTAATTCCTTTATTAAAGTGATAATAAAATAGCGACCATTTTCTCGAATTATTTTCTCGGCTTCGAGGTCAAAAGCGTTTGTGCTTACTTTTGTTTTTAAATACTCTTCAAAACTGTGATAAAACTGAGGAAATGGAGCAAGGTATGGTTCCAACGGGTAGCATATAGGATCAAATGTGTCCGCGCTAATAACCACTAGGAAGCATAGATGTGAAAGTAAAACATTGAGTTCATTAAAAATCTTCATTGGGTCTGCATTATTGCTTTCGAACAACTTGTTTACTTTTTGCACCTCAAAATTAGGCAAATAGTAAAATCGGCTAAAAA
>NW_023458560.1:16723862-16738087 GCF_013731165.1 Rhagoletis pomonella
TCTAGAACACGTTACCTCTAAAAGCGATTACCGATTTTTTGCTGGGTGTATTTCAAAGAGCGTATTATCTGAAGCGAATTTTCTGTATATTCCGGTGATATATCTACAGAAATATAAACCCCCCCCCCTAAAATATATTCCTGGGTGCGCCCCTGGCTGAGCTAAGAAGCAATGGCATGCTATAACAATATGTTTGAGATGGAATGACATGGCATAGCAATGCATGAAATTTTTGAAAAGAACATTTTAATAGATACGCTGGGAAGAAGTTTAGAAAATGTTTAAATTAATATTTTGTTACCTACTTCACCGATTTGAAATCTGAAAACTATACCTTTCATGAGCATGAAATGGTATTATAACTTTGGTCCGATATTTGTAAGTACAAGAATAAGAAGAGATAGACTCATGAAAATGTTTACTTATGTATGTGACCAGAATACCGAGCTGAGCCGACTTAGGCATATGGCAACCGATCTTCAGTTGGGTGGCCACTGGCTGAAATGGTTTTACAGATGGCAACTGCACTTTTGTGGTCGCTGCGGTAATGCTCGAGCCTCCCCCCCTGCCCCTACGTAGCGACGCCCATGTTTACTGTTACCAACCAAAGGGCCCTAACCTTGTTATGCGTGCTTAATTAAACAATCAGTAGAGTCCTTCAGTTGCCCACAAGCCTTGATGCCGCCTGATATTGGTCCTGATCCCATTTGTCTCTTACGAAGACTTTCAGTGTTTCAGTTGAACCTTTTATTCAGAGTTTACTCTAGATACCGCCCCTCTTGCAATGGCAAACTCTTCGAAATTTCCGGTTGGCATTAAGGCACGCGGACTTTCCTTCTTTAAGTGAAGTTGACAATAGTGAAATTATTGATAGACTCTTTTCAGTTCTAAGGCTGCCTGCAATGTTGCAATGTTGCAGCCACCAAGTAGATGAAAAGCTTATCTTCACAACCAAAAGCGTTGCCTGTTAAACTTCGTATGATGTATGTACCATGAATCGCAGCTCAAATGTCAAGGAGATCATTAAATAGATAAATGAAGTCAGTAAGAATCATCCAATTTTACCAGATCTCAAAAATATACCAAATCTGAAAGTTATCTCCATACCAGTGTAGCAAACTGCAAAAATGTACCAAAAATTGTACATTTCGGCCAAAATGGCAACTGTGACTGAAACTATTTCGTTTTCATTTCTTATTTCTTTTTAGAACACAACAGCAATCATCGTCGGTCTCGTTATTGCAGTCGTTTTCGATATTATTATCCACATTCCCTACTGTTTTTACCGCAATAAACTTCGTTGCGGTTATTGTCTTGGTTACGATTTACGTTTCTTATCTGTATTCGTATTTAACTTCGTTTTTCGGTTTAGATACTGTAGCTTAGTGTTGAGCAAGTTAAAATTTGTTACTCAATTTAAAAGTAACTGCTCTCTAAGACTTTTCGACAGTTCACAATAAACATCCATAATTTTCAATGATCACATTCTCTTCGTGTTTCACAAGTTTTCCGAGGCGCAAAGACGTACTTTCATTTAGCTTGTAAATACCACTTTAGTAACCAACCAACCAATGTATATATGTGCGTATGTACGAAAACATAAATATGTACATCTGCATTTACAATATATGTAGATGCGTTGCTCCAGCGCCTTTAGGTATGCAACGATTACAGATTCCGTGAATATACGAGAATAACATCCATTGAAAATGTTCGCTATGTACTTGCATACGTACATACATTTGAGAGCATACACGCTGCAATTAATCCACACATGGCGAACTTTGTACGTAAATTACTAAAACACACTGTGCTGCACACATACAGAAACATGAAAGTATGCATGCAATCAGCAACTCAGCAACTCGTCGTTGTCCTTAGCGGCCATGTTGTTTGAAGTAAACGCGCATAAACGCACCTAACCATACATACATACGTACACATTTACTACTGCATTTATGTATGTATGTACATACAAATATTCATAGGTATACATACATATATTTAGTAATTTTTGCACATTACGGTGTTGATGTGCCTCACTGCCACATTTAAACCCTCGGTAATTTAACTACTGTCACAACGATAAACTTACATTTCCATAGACACTCGTATGTGTGCATATGCTTAAATAAGTTGCTGTCTGTCGACATGAGTATACTCAGCACTTGGCTTTGGTGTGGAAATTTTCTCGGCGTTAATGATTTTTTACACATGCAAACATATGTATAAAACACATACCAATAAATGCCTATATGTACACATACATTCTGCATATATATCATTTTACATATGTACATACATACATACATGCATATCATACAAACACACTCCCAACTAACTAAATACATACATATATGTAAAAGCTTTCGTCCAACGACAACCATGGTGTCTGCACTTTGGTTAGTGGCTCCATGGTGTGAATCACTGTGTTGATCGTTGCTATCTCCTCTTGCTCTACTGCTTTTTTGCCCTTGCACTCTACTCTTATCCTATTTCACTCTTCATCTTTCGCCTTGTGAAAGTGTAAAACTGAAAGCTTTCATTACCCGGACTGTTAATGTTAATGGATATACATATGTACGCATACACATGCCCCCTCTTGTTTTCCCATGCTTAGTCCGGTTCTTTCACTTTGGTCATCATCAACATTATTAAGGTCGCAACATCCTTGCTCGGACGCTTTTGGTGGTTCATCTTTTGGAATGTTGGCGTGAAAATTGTCTCCTTTGTTGACATGCTCGTACATGAGATTTGTGATTTTTCGTTCTAGTCACATTTGCTGTGGATTTTGGAAATGTTAAGTGATGCGTTAAGATTTAGAGAATGTGGATGGGATGAGAAAATTTGATAAGTGAAATGTTGGCAATTAAGATGTGTAAAATTTTGTCCGCATAAAGATTAATATAGACGTAAATAAATACGCTGTTAAATTTCAACAAAAGATAAAACGAAAATGTATGTTATATGGAGATTTATAGTCAGCTAGCTAGCTAGTTCTCGTAGTAAAAATATCTCCCCAATTCTATAGCAACTGTTTCGCCGGCGACAGATGTTAGTCCCGGAGAGCTCTACCATACCCATAATCTGGCAAAAGCTGAGCCGTTTTAGAGCAAGTATAGATGAGTCTACCTCGTTGTCCTCCATGCAGCTGCGACAAAAGGGATTCGGTAAGATATTTAATCTCACTGCGTCAATCCCGATAGGGAAGTGGTCTGTCAGTACCTCTACCAAAATCTCGATATGCCACTTCGCAAGCTTAAGGCCAGTCCTAGACCGTCTCCAGAGTGAACTCTCAGTAGTGCCAGCCTTGGTTTTCCCCAGCATTCGCTAAGTTGACCAGCGGCCCATCTTTTCAAGAAAAGTCCACAGGTAGACAAAAGAGCTCTCCCTCTCTCTCTCTCTCTCTTGTCGTTATTGTCTCAAGGAGGCCGTCTCTGGCCAGGTCATTAGCCGCGAAATTTGCTGTAATATTACTATGATCTGGCAGCTATATGTATAATCCGAAGCGAAAGCGAGATAAGGTATTCCCCAATTCCCCAGTCAATCGCTTGCTTCTTTAATAGCAGAAACCTCTGCCTGAAAGTGGTTTGGAAGCCTAAATTTAAGGTTGATGACGAGCTCCCTGGAAAATATCTCTCCAGCGACCCTTCCATCAAGCTTGGACAAATCCGTGTAAATGGTGAATGATGCCTTCTTCCACCCATTGCCCTCAGTTCACTCATCCCTTGATGTGCTTGGGAGAATGATCTAGCTATCCAAACTTGTGTACTAACTACAGTCACAATTCTTCAATTATTTAAAATCTCTCTGAATGTCAAACAAATATTCAAAGTATTGCTCAAATATAACTATAATTCATGATACAAAAAAGAAGGTAGTTTCAATAAACAACTTTTTGATTAAAAAGCAGATTTTTGACAATTGCTCAATTGTGAAAAATTCGAAGTGGCGTTACCCAATTGTAAGTTTTTTGGTGTGGGAGATTTTTTATCCTAAATTTGGGATTATAAATAAAATAGTTGTGTTAATATTTACCTTTTAAAAGTAATTAATATCTTATCTTAAAAATGTTTAAATTTTACATTAAATTCGATAACAACTTGCCAAATCATTATTATGAACATATTTTAAAATTTTTTTAGTGTCCTCATGTCATCTGATTATTTCACAATGTAGTTTTTTATATCGGATACGATGATTCTGATATAATTCACACATTTCGATGTGTTATTTAATACATATTGTCTTTGTCCATTTAACAGCAAATGGAATTTACTTTGGAACCCATAGGCCGTGAAATTTTACCAGCAACACATTTTGTTTTCACATGAAGTTTTTACACACCCAAAAGTAAAAAATAATATAGATAAAAACAAATTTTCAATCAACCTGATTTGTGTAGTTCAGGGGCGCTTTTGGTAAATGTTCTGTAGGCTGTTTTAATATATACTATCTTATTATATATTTCTTAGCTTTTCTACATTCTGAGAAGTTGAGAGAATGAAGTCTAATGTTCTTTTTTGGTCAACTCTGACGTTTGATTTCATTTTATTCAATCATTAGTTCATTTCCCTTGAGGAGTGACAATGCCTACACCGGCTATACCGATTTTTTTGAAATTTCGGACACAAATTTTCCAAGAATGGTTATAGGGTAAAACAAAACCGATATCTAAAGGGGGTGTGGAACCTCCCATACAAATCGAATTTTTCATAGTGCATATCTCTGAAAATATTTATGGTAGAGTCCTGGAACTTGGTATGGATATATGTCAATCTCAAGCTCATGGAAAAATATGGGTTTATTGGAAAATGCAGCGTGCCACCGTAGAACTGGAATAGAGGTAAATGAAATCAATCCCAAATCTACGAAAAATGGGGGTATATGAAAACTATCTCGTATCCGGCTACGAGAGCTAGCGGTATAAGCCATATAAACTAAAATTCTGGTGACGCAGAAAGAGATGAAGATGAGAGATGAAAAAAACGGGCGCGACACCTTCTGGAAAGTAACATGATCACAGGGTGTATCCCTAGAACTATGTTAAGCTAAACCTTGAGGGATGAAATTCTTGCCAAAACCGACAGGCATAAGCTGAAATTGCGTTGCAAGTTTTACGATCGGCTTGGGTAAGGTTTAATCACTTAACCCCCCTTTGTTTTCGCCGCCACTGAATTCTATAAACTGTCAGCTTTCACACAATTTAAAATGTCCACGTGTTTTTAAAAATGCCACGAAAATTGTGTTGCTAGCTTCATGTTGCAAAAATTTTGCAAGCTTTTTCACAGCGTGAGCAGAATACTACTTTGCCGAGGAAATGTTATGTTATGTTATGGAATTTCACACTTATTTCACAGAAACAAATTTTATATGCACTTTAACAGCTTTTTCACGTGAAACAGGAATTAAATACTATGCTTAAGAACAAAGATTTTTAAATCGACAAAAAATTAATAAGAAAATTTGAAGGATTTTAGATATTTGGTATGGTAGCACGAAATGTCACAATCTGCTTAATTGTCAGGTTGTTAATATGGCGACTAAAAAGTGACAATGGAACTACCTTGTTTTTTGTATCATGCTATAATTTATCCTTAATATATGTGTCACTAGACACGAATAAGGGGGCGAGCTCAAAAGTTGACCGCGCATTAAAAAAAACTTCGGCGAAGAAAGACTCTTAAATAGTTGGGTGTAATAGTATGTACATTCCGTTAATAGTTTTTGGGGAATAGTGCTGAAGTGGCAGTCATTCGCCAAGTATAAATCTATGATTACGCGTCTTTCTTCGCCGTCAACTAGGTTCAGTGTTGCCAGAACTTTTTGGACGAACCGGCTAAATTGGCAAATAAAACCGGCTAAAAACGGCTAAAATGTTTCAACTAAATTTCACATGTTTTATTTAAATAAATCACGAGTAAAACGACTATTCCTTGGAGAGAAGTGACAAATTCGAGCCGGAAAAAATTTTTCCAGCAAGAATTTGCAATTAGGAAGAACATATGATTGTGGCACATGGTTGGATTTTTTGTCGACGATAATTTGAACCAACCAGTTCGTTAAATTTAAAAATTTACGCACTGGAGCGATTTTAAAATGAAAAATGTAAGTTAATACTTGTTTACGTAATTAATTTAGTTAATTCCAACTAAACTATCTATTACTATTACTATCTGATATTTTGAGTGATAATTGTCTTCCCTACAAGGCCTTTTCAGACTCACCGATTCTCAATACACTCAGATAGAAACCAATACACATAAAAATCGCTGTAAAAATTTACCTTCAATTTTAAGGCAGTAAAACAACGACCGAGGCCATATGTTGACAAGGGATGCAAAATCACAGTTACTCAAAAGAACTGGTCAGATTTTTCAGAAATCCCTTCAATTCTGATGTAAAATATGATGCCAAAAGGCTGCAGATCTACCATTTAGATGACCGCTCATATGACCGGCAGATGTCTCGTAGGATTCCCAGAGAGTTTTGCTTTACATAGAAATTTGTGCTCTTTTATTTTCATTTTGACTCACTTCAGTGTTGGTTCCTTTAATTCAAGTTGGCATTCGGTTTTTGGAATTTAAATAAGTTCTCAGCAAAAAAGTTTGTTTAAAAAAATACATATGGGTACCAGAGCTGTGTAAGTGTGAAATCATTTTCAATTTTAAATCAACAATTTTTTTCTATCCAGTTTTCATTACTTATTCTTCGCTTACGATTGAGGTTTAAAATTTTTGAATTTTCCATTCTCTCAAAGCAGTTATGAATTCACACATCAACATATTCATAGCAAGATTGAAAAAACCAATGCCCAATCAAAAAAAGGTTTAACACTGAATGAGTATTGAAAGGCTGCAATCTTTTATGTGTGTGCATTCTTTAACTCAGTACCAATCATTAGTTCAAAGACACCCTGGTAAATAACTTTTTGATAAAAAGGAAGATTTTTGACAATTGCTCAATTGTAAAAATTCAAACCGGCGTTACCCAATTTAAGTTTTTTGGTAGAGGGGATTTTATATCATATGTTTGGGATTATCTATAAAACAGTGGTATTAAAATTTACGTTTTAAATATAATTCATGTTTTATCTTGAAAATGTTTAAAATTTACATTAAATTAGATAACTACTTCGCATAAGGTTAACATTTAGGTTGATAAAATTTTAGTGAAAATATTTTAAAAATCTTAGTGTCTTTAATAAAAAAATAGCTCATCATAAAAATTGTATCGCCGTTCGGCGTCGGCGTAAGTTTGTAGGTCCCTCCCATTTGTGTGACAGCAAAGGCGCACGCTACAAATCGGAGGAGAAGCTCGGCCAAAACGTAGCAAAAGTGTCAAGGCCAAAATATGATTATCATAAATAAATTTAGTTTCAAACAGGTCGCAACCCTCTTCAAACACCTCAAAAGTATTCCCAATATTATTTAGTTGTGAACCCGCATGAGTGCGAAATTACCATTTTTTACCAGAATTTCCAGATTTTACCGGAAATCATACTTGGTTTTCTGGCAACTGAGAGGACAAATAAGAGAGTAAGTAAGGTCATCTCTTTGTCAGAAGCTACCTGGTGGTAAATTCTGGTAAATGTGTCAAAAGATCCGATGTAGTGTGTTTGACAACCAAATTGTAAACAAAAGAGAAGTGCACTCTGCTAATGCATGTTGAAAAGTAAATAATTCCTTGCTTGAGTGGATGCTAATGAGTTTTGGTTAAATTACAAAACGCTTAAAAAGGTATTAGCCGTCATTTTACGTTTAAAAAACTTTAAAACTTTAACACATTACCACCCTATACTCTATATATGATTGACCATTGAACTAAATCGTTGTTTATTTGGGTAAGATTAAAATATATTTTACTATTCAATATTGGAGTTGGTGTGAAACAAAAATTAATAATTTATTGTTATGTATGCAAATGAGTACTACAATTCTGAGCTTATTGAGCATCTCTTAGTCAAAAACAAAGGCAATTTTGCTTGATCAAGTTTCGAATCTAAGAAGAAAATGTTTTTAACAAACAAAAGGTTAATAATAAAATTTGAAGGATTTAAGATATTGCGTATGGTAGCATGAAACGTCACAATCTTCTTAATTGTCAGGCAGTTGATATGGCTACGAAAAAGTGACAATGGAAACACATAGCTGAAGATTTCATACTTACAGTGGGATAAACTTCAAACCTCTAATATAAATTAGTTAAATTTAGTTATTATTTTTTTTAACAATTTTAAGTTTTCGTTTGGAATAGTTTTCATGAACTTATCTATTAGGAGATCTCTTTGGAAAATTACCGTACATCCGATATCTATTGAAATTTTGACATCCTCACTTTTTGGAAAAAGAAGTTCAAGATACAAGTTTATGTGCAAAAAATAAATTAAACAATAAAAGTCTCCTTATTTTTATGGAACTTATAATAGAAAAATTTGTATTTCATTACCCAGACTTTATGAATAGCCTACTCTATAAGTAATAGTAGAAATTCCGAATTAGTAAGTTCAGTCAAGACGTCATTCAAAAGTTTTGAAGAAAATCACTTTTCTCTTTTGTGAAAATTTGGGACTATCTTATGCGAGTATTGTCGACAAAATGTTAGTCTATGAATGACTAAAAATTAACGAATAAATGGTTAATCGCGATTAATGATTAAAATTAATTAAGCGATCGCTGTGGTGTAGTGGTTAGAAGTGCGCACTACCATTCCGCAGGGTGAGCGTCCGAGCCCAGTTCCGGCCAACAAAAAAAAGAAAATGTTTTTTGTAATAGTGGTCGGCCCCCGGCAGGAGTCGGCGTAAAACTGTAGGTCCCTCCCCTTTGTGCGACAACATCAAGGCGCATGCCACAATCGGAGGAGTAGCTCGGCCAAACACTAATATATGTCGATGGTCCTCTGCAATAACGGCACAATTCAAAATTTCAGGTTTAGAAAAATACATAATTTGAAAGCTTACAGTATGACTGCATATAATCCGGAATAATTACGTTCCAAGACATATTATTGCTAAATTACGAAACAAAAAATCTTTAATTGGCTCTACTGAGATATATGAAATTTTTAGTTGTGTCGATATGTAAGCTCGTTTCTATTATTATTAGTAATCATCAATACAATTTCAAATTACATAAACCCAGTCACAGCCCTTTTTTGTATTCGACGCTTCCAGAAATCACATAATACATAAAATAAATAAAAGCTGTTTTGATTAATATTACATAAACTGGAAACTGTTAAAAATAAGTGCGCTTGTGTACAGAGATTTTAGAACCTATTTAGTTCCTAAAATGTCTGTTTGCAACACATAACAATAAAAATGCACATCAAATTGCTAAGAATGATGAAGGAAATCGATTCAGACATGCCTGTTTAACTGGCCGTGCGTGCTCTAAACAAACACATGTTAATTAAGGAGCTATTCAAGTATTATGTAACCACCAGGGGAAAGCGGGGGTCTTGGTTTGGCAACGGGCAACATTTCTTCAAATAAGTAAAACATTAATTACACACGCACAAATTTTGCCTGCAATTTCCATCACAATTGAACACTGCACTTCACTCTCGTTTCGAATTTTTGAAAGCGTTTTTTAAGCTATTTAGTGGTTTAACACTTCTTGTGGGCACTTGATATTGTAAAAAAAAATATGCGCAATTCGATCACTAACTACATTTTTTTGTAAAGAACGCCCGATTGCTTTAAATTTGTAAAAATACAATTATTTTTTTATTTTGTTTACATCTGTCATTTGTTACAAATGAAGAAAAGTCCAAGAGTTGCCAAGTATAAATATCTCTATATCTATTTATTAAAATAATAATTTACAATAATAATTTATTTAATTAATACTTTATTAAAATACAAATTTGAAGTGCAAATACATTTGTAAAACTGTTTATCACGAAATGTTATTAATTGTTTGCAAGCATACTATAGTTTTCATGCATTTTGGGAATAAATAATCTAATATGTGTACATATATATCGTCGTTTAAAGTACAAAACCGCGTATCGTCATTCTGCAAAACCGTGTGATTGACATTGGCTGCCAAAAATTGGATTTGCTCACAAAAGCTCTTGGCTCAATTCTTATCCATTCGTCCTGAAATATACTAGCCAGAAATGCGTTTGCTTTATAAAAAGATAACCATTTTGAAATATGGGTGACTTTACTCTCTAGAAAATAATTTATGCAATTACGCGGTTTTGTACTTTAAACGACGATATGTATAGCATGTACTTACGGCGGCCGCCGTAGCAGAGTGATTACATGTGCGTACTTCCACTCCATAGGACCATGGTTAAATACCTGGTCAGATCATAACACAAAATAGCAGTCGTCCTTCGGCACGCAATGGCATACCTTCGAGTATATTTCTGCCTTGAAAACTCTTCTTATAAAATCAGAACTCATGCCTTAAGTTTGAGCAGAAGTTCGGCCAAACACTTAGAAAAATATTTTAGCACCAAATATTTATTTGTTTACTTATTTTAAGGGAGATGGCAATCTTCTGGTTTCACATTTTGGGTACAAAAATTTCAACCCTGATACAACAAATAGTATTAGTACTGAATGATAATGACAGATTGCATTCCCATAAACGTCCAATCATACATGATTGAGTTTTTTTTTTGCATTCACATTCTCTATGTGAATGGGTATCAACCATTCCATAACACACTACATATTTTGTGTTTGCAATTTGTAACCAATCTCAAGAGTGGTTGTTAAATTTTTTAAATCAAACAATCACATTTTTTAAACGAAAAAAATGAGAATGCACACTCAATTGATTCAATCATTACACAGCTCTGATGGGTACATAGTGCTTGAAAATATAAATTTTTCCTTTGCCTTAAACCTTTGTGAGTGGGTAAAAATGATGTTTTGTAATTTAGGCAGAATTGAATATGCGCTATCTGGGAAGACAATGGTTGCGTTTCTTTATACATTCCGGATAATCAGATTTCAGAGCCAGAATAAACAGAACGCGTTTGAAATATACGTTAGCATATCATCAGGAACGTTCTAAAGAATAAGTAAACAAAAAAGTTTATTCCCAACGTTCAGAATGAATAAAGAAATGCAGCCAATATCTACATGTAATACTTATTCTGTTTGTTGGCACTATATCCAAACAAAAACGAATCTTAAGTGTCTTAACAGTGAAACAATTTCTTATTTTCTTTCTTATTTATTTCTTTGCGAATACAACTTTACACTTAAAATTAAGACATTTATTACAAACATTTTATGAAGAAAATCCCTTCTTCGTTTAAAATAAAAATAAGCGAAATCGGCCCAATTTCATACAACCCTGCCTGACATGAAAATTTTCTCCACGATAAGGCTAGTAGCCATTTCTAACAGATTTTGGGTCGCTTAGTCAAAAATGGAAACATATATACATATTTGAAATTTAAGAAAACAAGACAAATAGCAAAATCGGCTAAAAACGGCTAATTTTTTTCTGCAAAACGGCTAACAAATCGGCTGCCAGCTAAATCGAAATTTCTCCGGCTGTTTGCTATCGCAACCGGCTAAATCTAGCCGGAAATCGGCTAAAATGGCAACACTGACTAGGTTAGGCGTCTTTCTTCGCCGAAGTTTTTCTTCAGCGCTTTTTTTCGTAAAATTTTTGTGTGCGTCTCTTTTCGCCGTCGAAACACTAGCGCGCCTTTATTCGTGTCTAGTGACGATATATAATACGCGAAGGCATTTTTTTGTGCAGCATAAAAGATCTGCACCGTTCGTTCGATTTTCAAAAGTGGGGTGTTAAATTAAAGCGCTTAGCTTGTAGATGTGCAAACCGGTTTTATTTTTTCGAAAAGAGTTGCCACCTGTTAAATAATTAAACTCAAGTTGTTTCAAGTTTCGATTTTCAAAAGTGAGGTACCAAATTAAAGGGCTTAGGGTGTGGATGTTCAAGAAGATTTTACTTTTTCGAAAAAAGTTGCCACCTATTAAGAAGTTAAGCTCAAATTAATTATAAATTAAATTAATTATTAAATATGGGTATCGATCGAAATGGTTTTGAAAAGGCTTTATAACTTAACTACGTATAGGAGGGTTTCCACATGTTAAAAAAATTAAAAGGAATTAGGTAAGTGAATAAGGTATCGGTATATGGGTGTCATATAAAATAGGTTTAAAAGGTAGCAGTTTGAAAATGTTTTGAATAGGGTTGCCACCTATTTGAGAAGTCTAATTGAACTTTTTTTATATGAAATATTAACGATGGATGTCAAATGCAAGAGCTTCAAGATATACTTAGTTTGACAATTTAAAACATTTTTGATATGTTTGAGGGTTGCCCAGTTTAAAAGGCTAAACTAAAATTATTTAATAAGTTAAATGAATTAATAACCGCCGGTTATCAATGGAAATGGTTTTATCCTTCCTTTATTTAAGAACTATATTTAGGAAGATTACCACGAGTATAAAAAATAAATTTCCTCTTAATTCATCATAGTTTTAAAATATGGTTATCAAAAGAACGAGTGTTAAGAAATCTTTAAGTTGAACATTTGGTTTTTTTTGTTGAAAAAAATAAGCTCAAATTATTTAATAATTTAAATGGATTGTCAAAAGATGGGTATCAATCGAAATGGGTTTGAAATAATTTATTTCTAAACTGTATTTAGGAGAGTTGCCCTGTGCTTAAAAAATTAAATTAAACTTAATTCGTCAGTTAATTGAAATATGTACAACAATGCCAGGCGAAAGATTTTAGTTTGAAAATACTTTTAAAGGGGTTACCACCTGTTTAAAAAGTCGAATTTGTTTTACTTATACGAAAGATAAATATATGATATATCGAAATATTAGTGTCAAACGAAAGAGTTTTAAGAAAACTATAGGCTGATAATATTTTTAATTAGAGTAGCCATCTAGTTTTTTTGAAGGTCATCACATCTGCACCGTTATTTCGAATTTCCAAAATGAGAAGTCAAATTAAAGAACTGGGATTCTACATAACGGGTGATTTTTTTGAGGTTAGGATTTTCATGCATTAGTATTTGACAGATCACGTGGGATTTCAGACATGGTGTCAAAGAGAAAGATGCTCAGTATGCTTTGAAATTTCATCATGAATAGACTTACTAACGAGCAACGCTTGCAAATCATTGAATTTTATTACCAAAATCAGTGTTCGGTTCGAAATGTGTTTCGCGCTTTACGTCCGATTTATGGTCTACATAATCGACCAAGTGAGCAAACAATTAATGCGATTGTGACCAAGTTTCGCACTCAGTTTACTTTATTGGACATTAAACCAACCACACGAATGCGTACAGTGCGTACAGAAGAGAATATTGCGTCTGTTTCTGAGAGTGTTGCTGAAGACCGTGAAATGTCGATTCGTCGCCGTTCGCAGCAATTGGGTTTGTGTTATTCGACCACATGGAAGATTTTACGCAAAGATCTTGGTGTAAAACCGTATAAAATACAGCTCGTGCAAGAACTGAAGCCGAACGATCTGCCACAACGTCGAATTTTCAGTGAATGGGCCCTAGAAAAGTTGGCAGAAAATCCGCTTTTTTATCGACAAATTTTGTTCAGCGATGAGGCTCATTTCTGGTTGAATGGCTTCGTAAATAAGCAAAATTGCCGCATTTGGAGTGAAGAGCAACCAGAAGCCGTTCAAGAACTGCCCATGCATCCCGAAAAATGCACTGTTTGGTGTGGTTTGTACGCTGGTGGAATCATTGGACCGTATTTTTTCAAAGATGCTGTTGGACGCAACGTTACGGTGAATGGCGATCGCTATCGTTCGATGCTAACAAACTTTTTGTTGCCAAAAATGGAAGAACTGAACTTGGTTGACATGTGGTTTCAACAAGATGGCGCTACATGCCACACAGCTCGCGATTCTATTGCCATTTTGAGGGAAAACTTCGGAGAACAATTCATCTCAAGAAATGGACCGGTAAGTTGGCCACCAAGATCATGCGATTTGACGCCTTTAGACTATTTTTTGTGGGGCTACGTCAAGTCTAAAGTCTACAGAAATAAGCCAGCAACTATTCCAGCTTTGGAAGACAACATTTCCGAAGAAATTCGGGCTATTCCGGCCGAAATGCTCGAAAAAGTTGCCCAAAATTGGACTTTCCGAATGGACCACCTAAGACGCAGCCGCGGTCAACATTTAAATGAAATTATCTTCAAAAAGTAAATGTCATGGACCAATCTAACGTTTCAAATAAAGAACCGATGAGATTTT
>NW_023458560.1:16738187-16738625 GCF_013731165.1 Rhagoletis pomonella
ACGTATTATTATTACTATGTATGTGTGTATGTGTGGGTGCTTCTTGTTCGGCGTTGTAAAAGTCAATTCAACACCAATTAGGGATGATCATCGCCACTTCTGGGGTCGCCTGGGGTGTCATTTGTTATTTCTCCATCGCTGAGTTGCTTAGATTGTATGAGTACTGTAGTAATTGTGTGTTGTTGTTTGCTGTTGGCATAGAGTGTAACTTGTCATAAATACGTATACAAGCTACATACATACATAACAAGCAGGCGAACCAGATCAGCAAGTGAACTTCAAGCTGAGGCTACATATTATGGGCAACAGGATATGCAAACAATAAACAATTTATGTGCGCGCAGAAGTGTAGATGAAGTGACTCGAGGGTGGTGAAATCAACATACATACATACATATAACTATATGAACATAATGCATACAAACCTACACCGTAGTC
>NW_023458560.1:16738635-16767647 GCF_013731165.1 Rhagoletis pomonella
TTTTTCACTGTGTGCGCGCGCATGCGCATTTTTGCTGCTGACACTGAGCATAGTCGTAAATTTTCAGCTTATTACCAATAATTTCAAGTGGCTTGTTAACAATTTAACACGTCTTAATCGTAAAATTTGTGATGATGCCTCTGCCTCTAAAATGTGTGTATGCAAAAATGCGGAGATAATAGCGATGGCAACAAGCTCAAATTGCTTGCATGTGAAATCGTCGGTTGACAGTTTTGAAGGTGTGAATGCAAGAATTAAAACACAAACACAAGAAGTTACAGCAAAAGCAAGAAAAAAACAAACAAAGTTGAAATGAAATTGAATGTTAAAACACAAAATCGCAGACTAAAGTGAAAACAGCAAAACTGGACAGAGGGAGAATTTGACAGCTTACGTGTAGCTTAGCAAGTTATGTATACTAAAATATTCTATAAATGATAAGCGAAATCATGTTCACATCAATTGACAGTTAATAATGACATGCGTTGGGCAGCGTTCTTAATTCCAACGCCTACGCTCTGAGCGACAGTGGGACAACGGCGCGCAAAATGCATATGTATTTTTTGCCATCCCTACTCCGGATAAATTTTTTAAGCACTGCTTTGCAGACGAATCGTTCGTGCGGTGTATCGTTCGAGATAGATAATAAGGTACTCAAACCTATTTTTTTAACGATGTACACCTCTGCTTGCTTGGTCTGTTTTAAGGCATTTCATATGTTGAAGACATCCGGCATGCGAGAATGGCTAACAGTTCGTCAGCTGCTGTATGTTAGAAAAGACTGTTTTGCAGAAGCAGGCCAACTTTGAGGTTACGGAAGTCAATCCAACTTACAGAATATCCAGTAAGGTTCTCGATTAATATTTGGGGCTAAAAACCGATCAGCTATGCAAGTCTCTCGTGAACTTTTATTCACAAAGTGGGCGGAAGGACCATGAAAACATGCATGACGATACATATTTCTATTTGACCCCAGCCGAGGGGATAGATTGACCATTAGGGCGGAGTAATTAATTTCGAAAAAAGTTTATGACATATTCGAATTTTACATTCGATTCTAAGCAAAAATTGTGAAAAAACTATATGCCAAAATTGACGTTGGACCCTCCCAATTTTTATCCTCAAGAAGTTTGCATGGAGAGGTGTTTGAAGGAAATGCGTGTAGAACATTGTTAAGGGAAGCAGACAAACTTCTTCATTAAGAAATTTACGTAGATGTTGGTGCGTTTGCCGTGATACCCTATGTCACTGCCTTTAGAAGCATGAATAAAATTGTTATCTCATTAAAGCTCATTAAAGAGTTGGACAACACATTGCTAAGCACAAACCCAACTGAAACCTTAAAAATGCATGTTCGTATTAGATCATTTCTTCACCCTGAGTGGTAACACTCTGAAATCAACGGAGTTGGTGTCTCACCAACCGGCTATGAAGTATAAGCGATTCATTATTGTATTTAAAACACTGTCACCCATCCACAAACTCTGAACTTTTTGTCCAGCAGCAGGTTAGTGTTGTTACCTCAGCACCTACTGACTAACTCGTTACAAAAGACTTAAGTCATAAACTTTATGACGTTTCGGAAAACAACACGATACTGAAATGTGCACACACGCACTGAACCATATGTAGTTATGTATGAATATAATTGTGTGTTCGCATGTGTATTTGTGGCGGGTGTCATCAACGTAACAAATCGATTTGTGTTTTATATCGATTTGACTCCTTACCTCATATACATACTTATGACTGTCTTAGCTACAGACATATATACATATGTATACATATGTATGTATGTACCAATGAACGCCTACATATCTACATGCAATTTACTGCAGTGCACAAGTACATCCATTTAAGCTGATCATTGTTGTTTTCTGTTGGCCGATGCACTTTTGTTTGTTGTTATTGCTGCCGTTTTATTGTGTGTCATTTGCATACAACATATCCATTGTGATCATTTTCGTTTTCGTGTCCGTCCAACTTGTCCAACTCACTGTGGGCTTCTGCTTGGCTTACCAAACATACATATGTACATATGTATGTATGCTTGTACCTACATATTTCCATACGCACAAACCAGTGTGCTTGTTTTCGCTAGCAGGCCAATTCTCAGAAGATTTTAATCTTCTACACGTTCACAGTTTGTTCGGCAATCAATGCGTTTTGCACACACTAAATTGCTGACTTCACCTCAGCTTAACTTACACCTTTCACGCCTCGCCTTGTTTGCATCATTTGCAAGACGGTTGGGCAGTGGTGTTCATTTCGTTGTTGTTGTTGTTACTCGCTATTGCACAAGCGAGCCAAGCCAATACCTTTTGTAATTGTCCTGCTAAGGTGTTGTTGCTTTTGTTCAATACCGATTTTTATGACTTGTCGTGTCTGATAATTTTCTGATTTTAATGTGCGAAATTAAACATCACATTTTTCAACACACCATCGCCACCAACACCAGCTCAGACTATAAATGGGCACTGCAGTAGTGGCTTGAGCAATCATATATGCACATACATATGGATGCATGCGTGTATACATACATAACCCAGTTGTCAAAAGTAAAAAACAATAGGTTTAAAGAAGCGATAAACCTTCCCTGATCGATTTTTACTTCTTTTTGTTTTGTATAAAAATTACCAGAATTTCAAGAGCTTCGGGTTCAGTTTCTCTTAGATTTGACCAACAGGTCACTTCTGGCTATGACAAATAGTTGAAGGTCTAAGTGCCGTTTTCTCAAGTAGGCTTTAAAATTTGTTTGCCCTTTAAAACAATTTTTTTTAGAACAAAACAAGGATTTTTTTATTTAATTTAATTTTTATTAGCTTACTTTTTTCATTATTTCCTTTGTTTTTCAATTTTAATTTTAAATTATTTAGTTTTAAACCAGGTTTTTTGATTCAATTTTATTTGAAGGAGCTTATTTTATTTATTTATTTTTTTTAGTTAAATGTTTTAAAAATACATCTATTTCATTTTATTTTATAAAATTTTAAGAAACACATACATATGCATATATTTCTGCTCTCCTATAATATTTTTTATATTTTAAATTTAGTTTTTATTATTTTGAATAAAATTTTTATTTATTTGTGCGAACTTATTTTTCCTATTTTTTATTTATTTGGGTTTTAGATTATGTAATTTTAAAACGATTTTTTTTAATTTCATTTAATTTTTAGGAACTTATTTTATTTGTTTATTTTTTAATTATTCTATTTAATTTAATTTTAAGAAAGTTATTTTAATTTTTTCTTTTCATTTTCATATTTTTCATTGTTTACTTAAGCTTGTAGATTTAATTGTTTTAAACAAGTTTTTAATATCATTTAATATTAAGAAATGTATATATTTCCCGCCTTTTTTTAATACATTGTTTATTTATGTATTTATTTTTTTTTAGTTTTCAGATTTTATTGTTTTAAAAGGAATTTTTTTATTAAATTTAATTTGTATGAACTTGCTTTTTAATATTTTTTTTATTTCTTTTCCTTTATAATTTAATAATTAAAATAGTTTATTTTAAAAACATGTTTTAATTGCAAATCCTTTAAAGGTACTTAGTTTACTTATTTTTTTACTTTAATCTTTCAAATATTTTAATTATTTTTAAGAAATGCATATGTACTTTTCTTTTTTTCTTTAATATCCTTTTTGCGTTTTAAATAAAATTTTGATTGTTTTGAAAATTTTTTGTTTTAATTGAATTTTTGTGAACTTATTTTATTTATTTTTTGTTTTGTTTTAAGATTAAACAATTTTAAAAAGACTTTTGCCATTTAATTTTTAAGAACTTATTTTATTTACTTATTTTTTTTATATTTAACTTTTTTTATCTCATTTAATTTCTAGAAACTTATTTGAATTTTTTTCTTCTCCTCATTTTAGAAGTTGGTGTTTCCGATTCTTTTGTCTGTCGAAAGACTGTGGTGAATTGAAAGACAATTGTAAGAATCGCCCGGGAGGTAGATTTGGAAACACACCCTCTTGTCTGCTTTCGAATGGTAGCAATATTGGAAGATCCTCTAATACAGTTACCAAAAGAAGGTCTTATTGTGAAGATCTTTGTGTAAAGGAACTTATTTAGAAGCGCGCTTCATTTTGCCGGCTGGGATAGGTTGACTCTGTTTGCCAGTTGCGTCAGGGTAATTTTACCTACTCTTTTTCAACTCCTTACAGTCCGTTCATTGACGAAGAGCTGCCATAAGATAATATGTTTTCTAGTAACTATTTATCTTGACAGCCGTCTTTCCAAGGACATAATGAGGGACCTCCAAATTGGGAAGAACCTCTATGCGCCGTTTGAACCCAAACGAGGTTTTAGATAAGGGGATTCAGTATCGTGCGACTTTCCAATCCCACACGGAATATAAAATTTCGTAAAAGTGCTACGAAAAACTGTCGTAGTCTTGGTTTTTGTACAATGTACGAAACTTTTGTTTATAATACGAACACATTTTTCACAACGAAACAAGATTTTACGAACCATTCGTAAATATAAAAAAAGGACTTTCGTAAGGCATTTTTTCAGTACAATTAACGAAATCTTACGTTTATTTTACGAAACACATTCGTAAAGCACTGAACAAATCTCTGTACGAATAATTTTGTATATTGTAGGAAGGCATTCGTAATATTTACGTATGGTTTTAAAATTTACGAAATCTACATCTCTGTATTCGTACAATTTAGTTAATACTTTCGCATAAAGTACTAATGCAGAAACATGTTTTTTAAATTCGTACAACATACGAATATTTTCGTACAATATACTCAATTACCGGCAGTTTAATATTTCATCATATTTTTATGTATCGCGTGTCGTTGCGGAATTACTAGTTGGTTGTTGTGAGACGTACAATATATAATTTTAAACGTTTTAAAAATGGATTTGCTGGATAAAAAAACAATACAAAATTAAATACTAAAGCTGTGGATATACTATGCTTTTAAGCATACAATGTTTTTAACATCGCCTACGCTGCGTGTTGCGCTGCAATGTGGGACTTGATAAATAGGCAATTTCATCAGTTACCTATCAACGGCAAGCCTAAGCCAGGAGCACTACTTAATGTAATTAAAAGTAAGTACATATGTATATGACGTTTCACTGAAACTTGCTTTTCAGACGCCTTATAATTTTCCTTTAATTTATATAGTCAAGGAAACAAACATCGATGAAGCTGCGAATCTGTCAAGTGCCTGTACATAAAAATATTATAATGTTTAAGGAAGTAAAACCAGTATTTTTTATATTCTTTCATATTTTATATCTTATTATAATTAGTTTTGTTGAGTCTCATAGTTTAGCACTTTGCATCAATATACTTTATTGAATGAAGCCTAAGACATAAAAAAATATGTTGTATAGAACTTATTCGTATGCATATAAAAAAAAGACTTAAGTTTTATTATAGGTAAAATAACCTTTTTTATTAATTCTAAACTACAGTGTAATCAGAAAATTCTTCTTCTTCTTTCGTAGAACGTATGATTGCTTTTATTATTAACACTAAAAAAACATGACTAAAATTGTAGCACAACACTTTCATTATATTTCAATCAATAATGTTAAGCATTTTTGCAAAACGTTTTGATAAACAAAAACGCTTAAAATTGACGATAAAAACAAAATAAAAGTGTTGTGTTATAATTCGTAATATGTTTTTTACAGTGTGGAGAATGAAAACAATCGCACAATCCAACGAAAGATTTTACGAAAATAATTTCGTTAAATATACGAATTATTTCTGTGCATTTTACAAAAATTTCATAAAAAACTAAGAAATAGCACGAAATTCTTTAGTAAATTGTACTAAATTCTTTAGTAAATAGTACTAAAATTTTTAGTAAATAGTACGAATACATTCGTAAAATGTACTAAAGATCTGATGCCTCATATTTTCGTAGGATGTACGAAAACAGTTTTGTACAATCAACGAAAACTTTCGTGGCTCAAAATGACGAAAAATTTCGTAAGATTTACGCAAGTTTTCGTTATATTTACGCAGATTTTATTTTCAGTGCATGCGGGAAAGCGTAATAAGAGCTGCCAATCTGAATCGCAGCGTCACCATACGTAACAAAGCAACGATGCTGCTGGTGCATGCAGATTATATCGACATCGGCGGCAACATATACATAAATAGTCCACGCGTTCGGGACGCACGTCACTGTTGGCATCTATAAATTTGAAGGACTTTGAGGCTCATGCATAAAAAGTGACCTTAAACTCCGACTCGATATTCAGTACAAATTCTTGAGCTTGAGCTCACTTGATCAGTTCATAAGCTAAGTCTGAGGTTAGGGTCACTTTTTATATATGAGGCCCTTTGTCTAACTAGGATCTAGCATAAACACCACCAACAGTGTCAACCTAGAGATTAAGCGAGGAGACAAAAAATTCGAAAAATTATACGTAAATTTTTCACTCACTTTCATGTGCTCTACTTTTAATCCGAAATACATTGCCATTGTTTTGTTTTGTTGTTTTCTCAATAAAAAGCAAACTTACTGTTAATAATTTTACTGTAATTTTGGTAATAAGTTCTGGCTTACAGTACTGTATGAATTATTTTTGAAAAAAAAAATAAAAATTGAATAAACCATTATCCTAGTAGTTATGGGAAAATAGTATTTGATTAAAGAATTATCAGATCCTGCACCCATTGGTAAACAACAATCGAAAGATCGACCGTTAGCAGCTGAGCACAGGTGGACGGACTTGCCTGCCCATCTTATGATGAACTGGCGAAACTTCGCCAAGTAGACAGGAAATTGATGAAATTTTGTGGACTCGGCCAAAGCTAACAAAAACATGAATTATAAAGTTATAAGATTCTTTTCGTTTTGGTGATCTCGTCAATCGATTAAAGTAAAACTTTTTTTAAGTATGTTATTCACAAAGGTTACATAATGTTCATTCTAATTGTTACACAACATTACTTTAAGCCCCTTCAATCATGGCACACACATATTTCTTACACTGCTTATTTATTTGGTTATCTTCTTTTTAATCTCTTCACTACTCCACCCAATCGTCTGCACTAAGTAGGTTCAACTCACTATGCTAATCATTTCCTACTTCCTGCGATGATCACTGATCAGTTGCGCATGCGCACACCCATAATCAGATATTGATTTCATTTTAGGCACGCGCACTCTGCGCTACTCATTCATTTTCGCTTGAAGAAGGTGTGATCTCTAAGCCATCGGATATAGATTTCCATAACTGATAAGGCCACAACGAAGGGCGTTCATAGGCCATAGAATGCGCAGCAATAAGCATGGCGCGCCTTTTTGTCTGTTGCCACGAAATCCAACCTATGATTCATGCAATATTTTCTTCAACCTCTTTTCTTGTCTTTGCTTGTTTGTACATCATATTTTACTTCTGGCCTAACAAAGGTTGCACTGGCACTGCTGCAGGCTGATTGGAATCAGCCTTTGTCGTTCATAACAATAATGTCTTAATACTCGTGCATACTAGTTATATATATGTATATGTATATGTTTATTAAGGGCCAAGTTTTCTTCGCTAAGATTTTCTTGTGCATGCTGTGCATATGTATGTATGTACAGTAATATTTTCTATTCTTTACACTTTTTATTTAACAACCTTTTTATATTCTTCTCTCTTAAATTTTATGATTTGTTTGCTGTTGATTTTTTTCTTTGTGGCATATTGATTTGTTGCTGTGAAAGTGTAATATTGTGACACTTTTTATTGTTGCAGAAGGATTTAGTTAAATTTTTATGTTTTAATTCCGGACGAATGAGAAACATATGCACATATACTTCTATAAACAGTTGCTTGTGTTGTAAAGTATAATCTAAGTGCGCAGTTGTTAAGAATCTTATTCATATTTTATGTTAGGTCGTAAAAGTGAGACCATTTTTTAATGTTAAATAAGCCTAGTAAGAGCTGACATATTTTAGGATTGCTTCAAAAAGGATTTGGATATGAAGAATCGCTATTTTAACTTAATTATTAGCTATGTGAGGTCGAGGTGCACAAAGGGATACATGATAAACACTTTCATAGCGAGTAAAGAAAAATTATAAGAAATACGAAAAAACTTGAAAGAAGTACATAAACAAAAGGAGAATTTTTACATATAATCGCGCTAAGATCTGGGCGAGATATTATACTCGAATTTATTATTTGTGTATGTATGTGTATATACTTTAAGTTTTCTTTTAGCAAGCTGGTAGGACTGTATGTCCCTCCTCTTTGTGTGACAACATAAAGACGCACACCACAAATCGGAGGAGAAGCTCGGCCAAACCCTAACATAATGTGCAACCGCTAGTCTATTTTTATTTTTAACTCGTAGGAGTTATAGGATATCATACAAAAGAAGTAACATAATTCGTAGACTACCTTCTTATTTTTGACATCTGCCAAAGCTAGACAAGAAGGTCTTCAAAGATATACAAACAGAACAACGGGCAAGGACTGAGATATCCATCGTCAGCAATACTCATGCTGACTTCATGCAAAAATCCGAGAAGAAATATGTATTAGAAACACCCATCGCCTGAGAGCTCAACCAGCCACCGACGTCAAATCGTAGACCGTGTCAGCTTAAACGACCTTTCTTATGGAATTTTCGAAAACTCTCCACTGAATAACGATGCAAACTGCTCAAGTGATACGACGATCACCCCCATTTGTAGCAAAGCAAGATTCTTCAAATTCTCGTTCAGTTTCGTGCATGCGGTTTCTGTCGATAGGCGATAGTTGCTCGACCATCGATAGTTATGTCTATAGTATCGATTGTTTGCTAACCCTAGAACACACAGTTACTTTTTCAGTTAAATTTTATGCTTTCATAATTTGTTTTTCCAATTAATTATTTTTTAACTGCTATAAATTTCGATTATTCTTTATATCAGATTTCAAAGGCTAAAAACGCTACAGCAATTCCAAAACAAAAAAATCATTAAACTAGCATAAATATTAATACTAATAATTGCCATAAAAATGCGGTCAAATGCTAGAAGTGGAAAGTTAAAGCATTTAGTTGCGATTAGCCACAAAGATTGTAAATTAATTTTTATAACAAACGAGTGGGCACTGCAGGCATGTTATATTATAATAAAAAAGCCATGGACAGCAGCATGTAACAACAACTACAAGTTGCAAATAGCTAAACATAACCCGAGGCATAACAGATAGAAGCGGCGACACCTCGAGTGTTAAGTTGAAATACTAACAAATGCATACGCCATACACTTTCATACAAACGCCTCGTGTTGATAATAATAATTTATAATTAATTTACAAGCAATTTATTTATTTAATTAAAAGTGAAACAGCAGCAAATGCAACAAATATAACGACAACCGCAGCGAAATCACTTCACACGATCGCGTTGTCGAGCGCGATTTTCAAACAATTTGCATATAAAATATTCGCAGTTGGCACTTTAGAGCTGCATATTTGCCACTGAAAATGCACTAATTTGCAATTGAAGTGAGCGATAAATAAGCCAACCTATACAATCATACATACGTACGTATGCACCACACATACAAATGTTAACAGCTAAGCAAAGTATTGTAGTAATTATTTATATTTTAGCAATTTTATTGTCATTTGCATAGGATGGTTGTTAAAAGTCAGGTGATTTGCGCGCTCCTCGTTTTGTCGATCAAGCGTCGCTGAGTACAGGCGGCCCCAGTGAGGAGTGATCTTGCCATGATGGCAGGTGCTCGTGTGTGCGGTGTGTTGAAAGTTGTTTTGATTGATGATGTTGCCAATTGACAGGCGACACTTTACAATTGAATGTTGCACACCTGATGGATTTATTTTTGAATTTAAAGTTACAGCGCGTTTAAACTGGTACCCATCTACACATTAGTTTTTTCTACATTTTTTTTTTGCCTTTTAATACATAATCATCTGCTCGTACTTATGTATAAACACCCACTTACAGTTTCTGTAGCTATAAAATTTCGAATTACTCGAATTACTTAATTTCTGTCGCAGCAGCTAATTAGAAATTGTTTCAACCGTCATCACTGGCGTTCACAGTTACAAACAGCGCTCCAGAACGAATAGCAGTTGAATGACAGCCAGCTCCGTAGCGACATTCCGCTCATCTGCTGAGTGCGTCAAGTAATCCCTGCCTTACTGCCTTATCCTTTTTAATTGAAAATGTCATCAGTGGCAAAGTATTTTTGCACTTTTCCACGATGTGCGATTCCATTGAGGCACCGATTGCGGCATTTTCTATGCCTCCCTTTTCTATTTGCCATTGCCGTTGCTGGAGTGAATTGCGAAGAAATCTCTGTTAATCCTGCAGTGAAATTGAAAACATAAAATGAAGCTATTCTGTTTGCTGACAAGAATGAATCTATTTATGTGCTTGCTGGGGAAAGAGGGAAAATTTGACAGCAGAAGCAAAAGAAATCATACTAAATACAAGCAAATATATGTACGAGTACATCTACTTACTTGCCCAATAAACATTTTGGCGAACGTTCGAAAATGACCTTCGATATCCAATATGAATATCGAACTGTGAACCAACTCATAACCAACCTTAGTTTTCCAATGTTCATAGTATATTGGAAATACACTCGAGATGGGTTCGAAAAAAAATGGAAATCATAGTAACAAGAGAGGAAGTGAAATCCAGCTTATTCTCGAAGGCAAATATAAGAAAATCACTCTCTCTCATTAAAATTCCATTTCGATAATGGGCTGGATTTCGAATTCATACCGAAAGAAATATACATTGGATAACGAAGGTTCCGTCTTGCTGGAGAATGGCCTAGTTCTCGAATCGAATACTAACTTATTTGCCATTCGTTATCGAAGGTGAGACTCGAAAAAAAAAAATTGGTTATCCAATCATTCTCAAATTGTTAACCAAGCCGAATGTTTATTGGGTTATCTACTATATATTTATATACACACATGTACTAGCATACATGCAGGCATGCATGTGTTAGGATGTGTCGCGAAACAAAAATTTCCTGCGTGGAAACTTATTCTAAAAATTCCGTTTTCCTTGCAAAATTACATGTCGTCGTTTAAAGTACAAAACCGCGTATCGTCATTCTGCAAAACCGCGTAACTGACATTTGCTGCCGAAAATTGGATTTACTCACTCAAGCTCTTGTCTCAATCCTGGTCCATTCGTCCTGAAATATACTCGCCAGAAATGCGATTGCTTTATAAAAAAGAGAACCATTTTGAAACAGGTGTTTTTACTCTCTGAAAAATAATTTATGTATCCTCACATACGTGCTTTTGCATTTTGTTGATACGCGGTTTTGTACTTCAAACGACGATATGTAGATACAAAATATTTGGATAGTTTTAAAATAGTGGCACTCTTCATGCAATTGTCGGTCAATTTTTAATCCAAGGAAATGTGCGTAGCTCAGCCTGACGTTCAAGGTTCGAGGGAAAATGTAGATATTTCCACTCGATATCAACCTTGCTTTACTTTGTGCAATTTAGCTCTCCATGTGGTTATTCGTGAACTAGGCATTGTTGTATTTCTGAAATTTCAAGTTTTTTTCGTTTCATCCAAAAGTGTTTCCCCTTTCTGGTGCAAAATATAAATTTCTTACACATATCTACATGTCGTTTTGCAGAAAAAATTCAGCAATACATATACATTTTGTTGATGAATAAAAAAAAATATAACTTAAAGCGTATTTAAGCGGTTCAGTTCACGAATAACCCTGAATGGAGTCAGTGAATAGTATTTTAGCGAGAGTTACATATAAAATTGCTCAAATTGTACTACTAGAAGAAGAAGCATTTTTTTCTTCTTATGGAGATGAGGCAGCCTAATGTATGAGAAGTTAAAGCGGATTAGACGCAGAGGAAGAAAATTAGTTATATATTTACTTATAGAAGTATGTTAGTACTTTCCTTCTTACAAGAACGAAGCAACGTTTTTGCAAGAAATAAGATTTAGTAGCTGTGAGGTGAATAGGGTCTTCAAAAAAATTAATATCGGAATCTATTTTTTTATGTATGCTACCGGGTACCACGTGAACCGTTTTGTATAATTCATTTTCATATCATTTGGTTTAGTTCCAATCACGAGATCGTGGAGAAACTAACGGTATTCCAAAGTTTTTATGTGGGAATATAAAAGATAATTGAATATAGGCAGGGCCGTAAAGAGGAAATTCGGGCCCGGAGGGAATCTCGAATGTGGGCACCTGGTGTAAAACTTAGATGAGAAAATTAATAATAAGAATATCATAGTACCTAGGAAGCAAATTGAAATTGCGGCTTTTATGATTTCGAAGGCAGTATATTGAAGTATATTATTGGATAATTGATTTTTTAGTGGTAATGGGCCTTATGAATAAAAACCAAGCAATTGCTTTTTCTTAAATTTCAGACTTTTTACTTAAATTTATTAAAATAACACGACTAAAAGGTCTGAAATTTTAAGAAAAAGCATTTGCTTAGTTTTTATTCATAAGACTCAGTGAATGATTGAATCAGGGAAAAACTTTAGCAACGAAAATGAAACATTTTTTTCACTCAGTTTACCTTACCTATTATTGAAACTACTGATACAATTCGCAGAGTTTTGCTTTCCTGGCATTAGCTGAGGCAAAGGCTTTGAAGACTTGCTAAGTCAATTTGCAAACTTAGGGACGTTTAACAATTTATCTGTCCTGTTAGTAAAGGCAACTTTACTGTTTACATTAGAAAACGACTCTTAGCTTAACAAATGCTGAAACTCGACTCTGGGTTGAACGAGAAGTTTTTTGTTTATGTGCACATGCGTGCCACTAAAAATGCCATAAAAAACAGCTTCTCAAAAAAATACAATCGCCGTTCGGAGTCGGCGTAAAACTGTAGGTCCCTCCCCTTTGTGTGACAACATCAAGGTGCACGCCATAAACAGGAGGAGAAGTACGGTCCAACACTAACATATGTGTAAGTGCCAATTTATTATTATTATTTAAATTTGAAGTGATCTTAGGTTGCCCAATAAATTGTTTGGTTAATATATGTACTATATACTTCTTAGTGATAGAACGATACGGGTACCGAGTACAGAATATCGATACTTTTCATGAGTACTGAGTAGTATCGGCAACTCGATACTTTTTGACAAGTATTGAGTAAGTATCGCAAATACCAAAAAATAACGAAGTTTTCAGAACTTTTTTTAAGTGAAAAAAAATTTTTAATTCATATAAAAAATTTCGTTATTTCAATTATAAAATGTTTGAAAATTACACAATAAACAACGTGGCGAACGTTCGAAAATTATCTTCGATATCCAATATGAATGTCGTGAAAAGGAACATAATGCTTTAAAAATGTATTAGCCCAAACAAAAAAAAAAAAATAGAAAAACGGCTTCAAAGGTTTGAACTTACATATAGGTACTCCCATAGTAAAAATTAATACATATTTTTTTCTCATGCGCTACTGGTAATCGGTACAACTATGACATTTTTACACACCGTACAAGAAGGGGTAGCAGTCATTTCAACATTGGGATTGGTTAAAAATTCTTAAATAATTGTAGAACGAATCTCTTGCTTCACCTTCTATAAAGAATGGGTAAGAGGATGGCCTTCGACACGATAACTTGGCTATTCTCCAGCATATCAGATCCTCCGTTAACGAATGTATTCCACCCTCGTTGTTTATTCGGAATGCAACCCATTCTTTAATGAAAGAGAGATTCTATTTCCTTCAGAGAATGGACTTCACCTCATTTGTTTCTTATTTTCTGCATTTGCATTTCATTTTCTAAGTAAAGTGGTTTATAAATATACGCGCTTAAAAACTTATAGCTCTTTGCTATAAACGATTACTTTACAATTGTAGCAGTAAATTTACTGCAAGTTTATTTAAAAAATTATTTTTGAAGTGCTTGCTTGATCACATTTCAACTATTTAAAGCAGTTTCCATTTAATTTACAAATCTGATTTTTGTTTACTTTTAGCGTTTGATATAAAAATACTTGAAAGTACGAGTATTGTCGATACTTTTTTGCAAATAGGCATCGATTCTTCTTTAGAGTATTCTATATGAATACTAGTGTCGATACTTTTCTAAAAAGTTCTATCGCTAATACTTGTAGATTAAAATATGAACATTTCATGAGCATCCTCAAAATTTTTTCTTAGAAACGTAAAGACTGGTGCCAGGCCCTCTTTCGGCAAAAGGAAAAATTTTGGATGGTGCACCAAACCATATTTCGGTAAAATTTTTTTTTGGACCACTCTTATATAACATACATACATATGTATATACAAAAGCGTGTATACAAACATTGTTATGCCTTTGTCTTTTTGCAATTACTGAATTGTTCAAATTTTGTTAATTTTGCGGCTGTACGCTCTCGCTTTAAAAAGTGGTGGACTGCTACAGGAGCATCTGTAAAAATTTAAGGTGGTGAACGTGCAGAGAAGAAAGTGAGAAGAAGCCTAAGTGAAAGGTTCTATCACCTTTTATTTCTTTCCTAGAGCTTCTGAAATATTGCAAAACAAACGATTTTTTGACACTTTCACCTCGTTTTTCTCAAAATATGGAGCTGATGGAAACTTTATACTTCGATTCGAAATCAGCATAAAAAAGTTTATCAAAAACAGTTTTGAAATTTGCCGTACCAAAATCAGTATAGCCTTGTGTTATGGGTTCCCGTTCACAAGGGATAGAGAGAAATAAAATGGGGGACAGACTGACCACGGAAGCGGCGGCCAAACCCCGATGTGCTTAGAAATGAAAAACAGAAATGGGATAGCAGCACTGGCACACTCATGTAGGCTCAGTTGCACAATTTAAGTATTTGGTCAAATACTCTGAGCCGTTTCTGTCACTCAGCCATAGATACACCTCTACCGCTTCTAGTCAAATGAGATGCCATATATATATACATATATTCTGAACTTATTGGGAACCTTAGGCATAACAAAAGGGTTGTGAAGAACATAAGGCATAGTAGACCCTAAAGCCGCATTGCACACCTGGTATTAATATATCTCTTCGGTGATCGGTGTATCAAACAAGACGTGCTATATTTCCGGAAACAATAGCGAAATATCTCCAACTATGATTGCCATTGAAGATGTTGAAACAAAGTAGTAATCTTGTACCGATTTCACTGGAACTTGACACGTGCTTTTTGGTACTGTTTTTCCGTCGGAATTATATATATATTTTTTTTTAATTTTAAGACTTTCAAGAGTTGTTTATAAATAAAGTTAGTATAAAATAACATCTTTTTCAACAGACGATAGAATAGGGATGTAAATTACAGTGAAAACATCGATGTTTGCAGAATCGGTGTTTCGAAAAATTACATCGATGGCAGTTCGATGTATCGAAAGAAAACTTCGATGTTTTTACGATTTTTCTAATTTTTATTCAACCTATGTGCTGATTCAAAAAGTTGAACTAACGGTAAAGATTACTGTAGAGGTGGTTTACAAAACAAATGTAAAGTAAAAATTTAATCACATACCACCTGAAATTCAAAAAGTCGTAACTAATACAAAATTCAAAATTCAGTTTTTGATTGATATGATGGATTTCATCGACTTACAACTCCCACATCTTTTAATGAAAAAATAAATAAAATTAATCACGACTTTTTCCATTTCAGTTACGATGTTGTTACGTCTTTTCGCATTTCATATTTACATTTTTTTCATATTTACATTTTTCTTTTCACAAATATTGTAAGAAAAGTTAAATAAAATTTCACTGAGCCCGCTACCAGTTTATCAAAATACCTCCAGCACAAGCTTCTTTCGTTTATTACTCTAAAATATTAACATGATTTAGAATCTCTGGCATAATACATGTAGCTTAACACATATGTACACTACATACTTATAAACAAGTATTTCTTACTTATATACGTATATATATATATGAACATTTATTAAATGTAATATGGGAATTTATTAAAGAAACATACTTGGGCATGATTACACGAAAGTACTTATTAATCGCTATTAAACGCTGGCACAAAATTTTAAAGCTCGCACAAACTGAAATGGTGGAAAATTAGTCAAGAAACATCTTCGATGTTTTTCAAAACATCGATGTTTTGATTTAACATCGGATTCGTAAAAACATCGACCAACATCGATGTTTGAATCCACGACCATCGATAGAAGAGTTTAATCGTAAAAGGTCTGCATAAAAATATTATCAGCGGAGTCAAAATAATGCAATATTTCTTGCTGTATTCAAATCGGTCCAGCTCACGTAAATCTTAGTAGTTCTCCGAAATATTTTGGCGGAAGTCTTAAAATGTATTAAACTTTATAGTTCCGCTGGGAAACCCGCAACTTTTTTTGGTGAAGTACCCCAATTTATATAAATACAATTAAATAATAAATACTTTCATGAGAAAGCTCATAAAACTTATAGAATTGCAAAAAATAACACTTGCATTTGAAGTCGTAGTGCACCTAATCTTGTGCGGGGTCTTTTATGCCTTCCATATGTACATATATCTACATATCGTCGTTTAAAGTACAAAACCGCGTATCGTGGTTCAGACATTTGTGCCAAAAAAATATATTTGATCACCGGAAGCGCGTGGCATTAAGCCCTTATCCTTATTTATAATATCGATTCTTAGATATAAGAAGAAGAAATTATTAGACATAAGAGAGAGAACCGTTTTGCATTTTCTTGATAGGTAAGCGGTTTTCTACTTTAAACGTCGATATGCTTCATATTTATCTGAATAACTGTCACAAGACTTTGGCCGGGCTTTAACGCTCTATTTCGTAGAGAAAAGATTAGGTTGACGAATGGAAAATTTCAGATTTTTCTATGGAAAAGGAAATTACATATTTCAGTTAATTAAGGATCACATATTTTAATTTTTACATATCTACATACCAAATTTTCTCTGGTTTAACTTTTCAGCGTTGTTTTTGTTTTTGTTAAATAAAACCCGCAAATGTTACATCTACCAAAATATGAAAAATTACAACAAATACATATTGCAAAGGCATTCCATATAATCGAAAAAATTACCTATTTGAGAGCCACGTGTTGCCAACGCATTTGCGATATATGTACATATATATATATATATATCTATATATGTATACATATCTCTAAGTAGCTCCATATCTAAAAATGCCAGCGATAACACTAATGAAAATGCGTTTTCCAATTTTTGTAATTGCGCATTAGTGGAAGTGAAATCCATTTTGTTCATATCTATTGAGAGCAGCACAAGCTACATATTCGAATGTTAATAGAAAAATTGAGCAAATCAATATTGAATATGAATAAGTGAAAAATGTATTGAAAAAATATGGTGCAAGCTAATCGACAAATTACAATAACAATCTGGCTTCCTAAGCAGAACACTATGTAGTTCGCCTATCACTTAATGGCTTTCAGCTCAAGTGCTGCTTCTGTTTATGTGCGCATTAAAGATTGGTGGAATGGCTTGTTGCCTCAAATGTATGTACTTCCCAATTTGCCAAACGACGTCGTCACGTCGCAAACGACTCGCCGGCGAACTTGCCGTCGGATGAAAAGCACACTTCGCCGGCGGGCCGCAAAAACGACTTACCGGCGGGTCGCAAAAACGACTTACCGGCAGGTCGCAAAAATGATTCGCCAGCGGGTCGCAAAAACGACTCCCCTGCAGCCCGCAAGAACGATATACCGGCGAACTGCAAAACGATGCTCAAAATTGCTAGAAAATTAAAGAACAATTTTTTTAGTTTAAAATGGTTAAATTTAATTCATGGAATTTTTTTCAAAGTTTTTTAAATATACATAAATACTTAAATATTAATTAAAAAGAAAAATAAGGAAAACATTCAGTTATAAAATACAAACAAAAATTGTAATATATTTTAATATATTACTACACCCTGGGTCAAAAATATTTGCAAGTTTTAACAATTAATTTTTGTGTTACTAAATTTTAGTTATGTTTAAAATTAATTAAAATTGGCTTTATTTTTTAACAAGGACCATGTAGTTCAAAATTAAAGCAATGTGCAGTATACATACAAACATATATATGTATATATAAAAAAAAATCAACAAGCTTTCATAAAAATTTAAAGCTTTTTAATCTGCATTTAAGGAAGACATAGGAAGCAGTTTTATAGTTCATAAAATGTTAGTATAATAGAACACAGGTTTGAAGTAACACAAAACTCACATTAATTTTTGGTGTTATTTTTTTTTGCGGTACTGCGCATTTTCATACATATGAACCTTGTATTATATTATACATACCAAACTTCAATGGACTTTAAAACTGCTTCATATGTGTTTCTTTAATGCAGAATAAAAATCTTAAAATTTTTATAAAAGCTTGTTAATTTTTTTTTATATGTAAATACATGCATATGTATATTGCGCAATTTTTGAATTTTGAACTATATGGTCCTTGTTAAAAAATAAACCCAATTTTTATAAAGATAACTAAAATGAAGTAACAAAAAAATAAATTGTTAAAACTTATCAATATGACAGATAGTATATTTATGCAGACGACTGTGAAACATTTCTTTTATTCCGTTTTGAGATCCTGTCTCCAGCATAATGGAAATACCTTTTGGTTATTCGCTCCATTATTTCCACAGAGTCGTTGAATTTTTGCTGGAACGCTTCTGAAATAATATTTAAAGTATATTAATCATTTTTGAGAACTGGGCATCAACAATTAAAGCGTACATCTAATTGCCGCTGTTGTGATGAGATGCCGCTAATTTTCTCCATTTTGAGTCCCTTCGGTCACCTGAAAAAGACTTGCGTGCCAAATGAACTTTTCTCTCAAAGTTTACACTGCTGGCAAATGTAAATAAGGACTACAATTTAAACACTAATTAATCCGACTAAAGTAAAATCTGTGGAAAATTAACAATAAAATACTTTTTTCGCAAAATCTATAAAGGACCCTTTTATTTCTCAAAAAAAACCTGGGTAACAGTTGTTCGTCGCCACGCTGTAAAGCAAAAGTACAGTTTTCTACCAAAATAAACAAAAATCTTATTCCCACAAATTTTATTTTTTATTACCTTTATAAAAAAACATTTTATATGTCATAATAAAAACATAAAGACGTCGTCTTCGCCCTGTGGCAAATTGGGTTGTAACAATGTACACACACGCGCATCCATCATTACACTCAATGGATTACGAAACGTTTTAGTACGAGTAAATGGCACATCAACATGTTCATCACAATTTTGCTATAATTTTGATGACGTGCATCAACGGCAACATTTAACAATTCACATTTCAGCAGCTACTCGCAAAATTAGCCAAAATGTGGGAAGTTATAGAAATCAATTTCGTTAAATGCAAATATTTGCATGCAACGAGGTCAGCGCGTAGGTCGTTGAAAACCCGTTGGGTAGCTTTCGCGTATGTATTTACTTTGGAGCTTTTCATTTGTTTTTTTGCAGCCAAAAAGATAGAAAATTGCTTGCAAATTACCGTTTTCAACACCAGCTAAGTAAGCGAGGCACTGTGAGGCAAACTTGAATTTGAGTGGTCCGAAAAATTAAGCTTAACTAAAACCAATAAATGCCAATAGTTGTAATTTTATTCCTAGAAGAGGGAGAAATTCGGATAAACGAAGAACGACGAAGAAATGCATAAATGTTGTCTCTTTGGCGAAATGGTTGTATTACTTTTTCTGAAATAAAATAATAACGAAGCTTGTCATTTACGGGTTAGTATTTGGTCCGTTATGCCTGATGAATTTCGCGACTATGTTCAGCCTGCTCTGTAGGACTTTCAAAATCGTATCTTTGAATCTACCTCTGAGTGACCTTTGTGCAGTGGTCGTCCACCGCGAAAGAACATCAGAGAGAGAGAGAGAGAGAGAGAGTGTCTCTGCATTGCGGGTATCGTTTCATGGATGAGAGCCACACTTTGTCCTACCCTATAGTCAGAGCCGGATTAACATTTGTGGCGGCTGAAGGTATCTGTAGATTAAACTCAGTGCTTTCCCTTAATTTATCGATATATGTATATTTCAGAAATTTGGCATTCGAATTAGTGCGTAACACTATAGTTATTTTATCAAATCTAGGACAGGTTTAATTTATTAATATTATTACCATGTATTAAGATCATGTTACTATAATGATTCTTTTTGAGACTTTCGACTCAAAAGTGGTAATAATAACGTCGAAGTTGAGTTCGCGAAGCTGGAAACCCCCACCTAAGTGGTATTATTTATACAAAGGACTATTAAAAAAGTACGGTCGTGAGTGAGATTACTTATTAAAGTACTTTAAAAGTACAACTTACAAGACATAAATAAAACGTATAAATTGTTATATATGTCGCACCTGTGTATTTTTATAGTTCTTTGCAACTTTTTGTTATTTCCCATGTTTGAGTAATATGTAAATACACTCAGAAAAAAGTCAGCTAAATATCGATATCTCTCTAAACCAGTGATGCGCAGGGAGAGCTTTTACTCAATACGCGCCTATACAAAATGTATGGAAAGTTTAAAAGAGCTTTGTTCGCGGGCAAGGCGGTGCCCATCAGTGTTCTAAACACATGATTTAGTAACTATAAACAAATCCTGATAGAAACATATTTAGTTGACATAACTTAACTTTTTTCTCAGTGTAGTTATAAAAATACAAGTAAAACTACTTTGTATGAATTCACGAATTTGTTATTTTTGTTTTTTAAATAAAATATGTTATATGTTTTGTATAACAAACAAAAAAATTTAAAAAAGAACTTATGTTTTTTTGGTATAAAATCTTCAATAAAGACAATTCCAGAGAAAAAAGATTTTTTTCCAGTTTCTGTAACCATTTTGTGGGTTTTTGAAGATTTTATAATCACTTGAAAGATTTTTAACAACATCGGCAGCACTGTGCTCCACACAAGAAGGCCAACGTATAATGCAAGTAATAGGTTTGCTGGTCCTTGAAGTCCATTATTCTCTACGGCTCAGAGGTTTGAGCAACTGCATGTGGCACGCCATCATACAAATATTAAGGGAATCCGATCAGTGCACAGATTTTGCGCTCTAAAACTCTGCTCAGCATTTCGCACGTTATCGGAGGATGCTCGTCTCAGGACTTAAAGACTGCGAACCAAGGTGATCTCTACGGAAAGTCCTGGAAATTATTAGCAAGGCGTCGCACAATGTTACAGGGACAATACCAGTGGGATCACTGCAATCGTGGTCGATGGACCTACAGGCTCATACTCAGCATAGAAAAAGGGCATGCAAGGAAATATGTCGAAGTGGACTTCAATACCACTCAACTCCTAAGCAGCCACGGCTACTTTAGAGCGTACGCACCGGAAATTAAATGATGCTGAACATTGTGAAACCTGCGGCCAAAATAGTTGCGGAAAATATCATGGCGAGGCTGAGACGGCAAGAGCACATCCGACCAACTCGAAGATAAACTAACACGGTAGCCGGTATTATATATTTGTGTAAATGATATAGTAGTTACGTCAGAGATCAGTTTTCGACTAGATATATTAGATGGGGTGTAGGGGGACTTATTGAAAGTGGTGATGGTTGAAGACACCAAGATTGGTGTAGCAGTCTGTTCAGTCCGCTCAAGCAGACAATGCAGTTCTTTCGTCCCTTTCTTATATATTTGCCTGGTAAACGCTGCCAAATTGGTTAACAGTAGAAGTGTTAGTTTGGGGTGGTTCTTCTTCATATGACCTTACTCAGTAGTTTTAGGTAATTTGCGTGTTGAGTTGATGCCACCAAGCAAGTACTTCATATAATAGGATCGGGCTGACCACAGGAGTGTAAAGCGAATATGTAACACGGGGTGTTAGGAATCTTCACACCCCTAAAAATTAGCGAGGATACTGTGGAGAGTCTGTGTTTCTTTGTAAAGAGAATGGCTTTGATTTAATCGGGGTTTATTCCGATTCTCCTACACCAAAATGATGACTAACTGAGGACACTGACTGACTGTATCATAAGAGGGGCGTACAATCGAACTTAGGCTCAACCGGAGGGGATATTGAGTTTTACTTAGGATTAAACTTACACATTAACGGGTCATTCTCTTGTATATAAAAAAAAATACTTGCATACAAATTAGACATATGCTACCTATTTTATATCTACGTATGTATGTAAATACGTAGCAAAATTCATAGCCAGTACTTATATTAGTGCAAGTAAATACACATCTACATATGTACATGGATATCAAGTTATTTTTTTTTTATCGACGCTCCAGCGGTCACCATTAATTTTAATTTAGGCGACAAATCGCAAACGAAAATTGTTACTTTCCATTTGCTGTTCAGCGATTGCCGATTGGCGATTGTCTATTGCTGTTATTTATTTGTTGGTTTTATTTTTTATTTGATTTTCGTATGACAATTGTACAATCATTTTCAATTTACTGTCATTAAGTGTAATTTGTCACCAAAGTACGACAACAGCGCAACCACAATCCCCACCCTACAGCCCCCAAAATTACATGAAATATTTAAAATAGTATACCTGCACACATGCATACTTACATAGGCCCACTCATCCACACACCGCTGACGATAGCTGACATGGTAACCCAATAAGCCAAAAAATGTCGGTTTTTTAAACTATGATATAATTCCATTGGTTAAATTAATAAGACAGATTTGCCAGAAAAATAGTATACATATTATATATGTTATTTATATAAATCTGAAAAATAAGTCTGATATGGCGAATGAAGATCTGATGTGGGTAGGTGAACGGGCTCCTCTGCGTTGAAAATATCAGTTGGAGAGGAGCTCTGTTTCACTCGGTGTTACTAATGGCTAGTTAACGAGAAGGACGAACGACTTGCGTGCTTTGCTTAAGCCGAAATAGCATCAATTAATAAGAATATGACTTTAATATGAATTTTTTTTTTATAATATTTATTTATTTATTGAATCTTTCTTTCGAAACTAACAATAAGTTTTCAAATTTTACAAACTACCATTAAATTTAAAATTTCTGCGGCGATGATTATAAATTTTGTATTTTTTAAATACATATTTATTGCAGTTGTTGCGGCTGTTGGAATGGACAAGATTCCGAGCAGCAGGATCGCTGGATAACGAGCCGCGCGCCTTTGCTTCTCTGTATTTAAGTAATTACAATCGAGTAGGCTGTGTTCGGTTGGAAAGGACAAGTTTCCGAGCCGCACTGACACTGATGTTGGGTAGTCGGTGTGAAAGAACGAGCCGAAATTGATATATTGCGGATATCGAAGTTTATTATCCTGCGCATCATTTGATAATATCGGAAAAAACCTTTCTTTTTAGTCTTATTGCATATCCCGGGCTAAGAAGATCTCCCGCTAGTCAATTTGGATGGTTCATTAACCGTGCTGAGTAACTGGTGCTAAGCCCTCTTATGTCCTCATGCACCGTATTGATATTAAGAAGTTTAAGGGAACAACTGCAAATCAGTATTTCTTCAATTGGAAATAATTTCCTTTTTTTGTTGAAAATACTTTAATAGTACATAGTACCTACTTAAATACTTGACCTCAAGCTCAAATGTTCATTGGGCAATGATTGCCTTCGTAGCTTGCCTGTCACAGCTCACCTGCAGCAGCAGCAACTGGCATTTCTGCTTGTGATTGTCGTTAGCTTTGTCAATTTCGCTGTTTTGACTGCCTTTGGTAGATATGTATTAGGGATGTTGCGAATGTGGAATTTTAGACATCCGCGGATGCGAATGCGGATGTCAACTATTTTTAAGAAATAATTTAGGTGAGTACATTAGGTGATTTAGGTAAATAAATTTTTTTTTTTAGTACTTGAATTTAAAAATTGGAACATTGTATTGAATAAAGAGTAATTTTGCTGCCTTTTCGGGTTACAGCCTCTTTCTTAAAGGGTCGTAAATCAAACCAGCGCCACTAAATAACTACTCGCTTGAGGCGACAAATTTGAAAAACTTGAAGCTTGACAAAATTTTAAACTCTTTTCGATTGACGCTGCACCCGTTGAAAGGACTTTCAGTGTTTTTTTTTTTATATTTTTTTTTATTGTGGTGCAATAATTCCTTTTTTAGAATTGCACCGGGTTACTTTTCCTCCTGACTTTCATCTCACAATCTAGCATCATGGCAAGAAAGTTGTTTAAACGCCGTTGTTTTTCAACTTGGAGAACCAATTCTTTTGGTTGTTTCAGAATTTGGAGAACCTGTTATGTCATCAGCGTTTTTCGATTTTAGTTTTTTTTTAACTCATTTGTAATCCTGTCTTCTGTGACTGGTTTGAAAAATGTGTGCTTGTAGCGAGGTTGTGAATAAGTGGATATGGCAAATAAATTGTTATTTTCTAGGAATGAAGATTTCGAAGAAAATTCTGTTTTGAAAGTCGTGGCTGTCAGCCGAATTAGTTTAAAATCTTATTATTTTGTTAAAAAGGCACCCCGTTTTTTGTAATAATTTGAATTATTGGACGATGAAGGTCTCAGATCTGTTTGGTTCCCGGGTGACTTCTTGGAAAGGTTCAAGGTTCACTTGTAATTAGTGTTTTTTGTAGCTGAGCTCGACTTTTTCTAGTTGCAGGCAGTCACATTTAATTACTCACCGCTGTCGGTACCATAAGCCATCAAATCCGGTTTGTTATTTTGAGGCGAATGAACGAAAATTTTTAACATATCGTTAATATAGTATGGTAAGGACGTATTTCACATTATCGCTGAAATGCAAAAAAGCCACAACTAACTAAGATTTTTTATTGCATAAAACGATGTGGGGACTTATGATTCGATGAAATGCATCATAATCAATCAAAAAGTGAATTTTGGATTTTTAGTTAGTTACGGCTTTTTGTATTTGTGAGCTCAGCTTGTTTTCAAGCTGAAAGACTAATAAAAAGAAACACGGAACTTAATCATAATAAGTTTTATGAGAAACAAAAATAATTACACTTATCTAAGAAAAAGTGGAAAAACAGCTAGCGATGCACGCAGTTTTTTCAGCAGACCTTTGACAAATAATATTCGATAGTTACATAATTCATACCTAATTAAAGGTTATCTGGAAATACCTGTTGAAGGATCTTATTCTTTGACTTTAAATTACAAAAGAAGGGGGAAGTAGGGGGACGGACCGTTTTAACATAGCATCTCCACAGGCAAAAAATGTTGGCTACAATTTGTCATTTTGTTTGTACGTTTTATCAGTGCACTTGCATAATATTCGCATTCGCAAAAGCTCCGCATTGATTATTGCGAATGCGAAAGCGAATGCGAATGTTAAAATTAATGCGGAAGCTCCGCGGTTGCTAATATTCGCAACAACCCTGATATGTATCACCGTTGTGTGTTATTTAAATTTTTTCATTCTCTACATTCAACTACCGGCTCCTTGCCGGAAATTTTGCTTACCGCATAACTCGTTTAAGCTGTTTTGGCGCTTCATCATTATTTATTTACATTTTGGTATTTGTTGACGGCTTCGTGACGAAAAGTGATTGAAAGCAAATAAAAGCTTTAAGAATAAGTAAAAAAAAAAAAATTTATCAAAAGCGGTCGGCACCTTGGTAAAAGTGATTCTAGCAATAGTAGCATTAACATATGCGCGAATACATCTAAACATACATGCATACAAATGTTCATACATACAAAGTTGGCAAGTTTTAACTCAGCACCTCATTGCCTAATAATATCCTTTGCATGTCTCTCGTCTCCAGTTTTCCCCTAAAAGCAATTTTTTCTTCGTTAAATTGCCCAATAGCGGTTGCAATATGCGAAACAATTTAATTCAATTAACCTGATGTTGTTGATTTTGTTGTTATCGTTTTAGTTTTAAGATTCTAAGGATAGGTAGTCAAGATTTAAATTGGTAATCATTTCAGTGATTTTCATGTTTTACATGAGCACATGAGCGTAAGTACTATGTGTGTTCATATGGAAATGAGACAAAACTTTAGCCATATAACTTAAATTTTTTAATGGAAATATTCGCTTTTTCATAATTGTTGTCAGTGACTCGATATTTAATACAAATGTTTCGGTGATGAAAACCGCTTACTAGTTTTTTAAAAGTTATATGTAAAAGGTGGCGCAAAATTAATCATCCAACTTTGTTTTTGAATAACTGTTTTACCAAATTAAAAAAAAAAAACATGAATTTAGGTGATGGAAATCTTTACTTGGACCCTTAAAAATTTTCTGTTAAGTGGAAAAGATGATATCCGTCAAGTGGCTACCACCAGTGTTGATACACATTTTTGCCCGTTTTATCGCATTTTCCATGGCTTTCCTGTAATAACTGTTTGCTTTGCCTATCGAATATTCTCCTTAACGGCTGCGATTGTCTGAGGCTTGTTGGCATAAACCCGCAACTTCCAGTATCCCCAAAGAAAGAAGTGACTAAGAAGAAGGGTGATTAATTTTGCATCACCTTGCACTTCGAATGTCTCTAAAATTTTGAATATTAAATGATAACGAGGTAGCAAAATCAGACCATTTTCAGCACAGTGTGTAACTACTTAAACACCATTTAGTTTTACTGCTTGATTAATGATTTTCTTTTCTTTGCACCAAGATAAATGAATAAAAGTTTTAAGAAGAATGCAGTATGGGTTTGCGAGCAGTTTTAATCCGTAACCTCTCTGGTTTTATACACAAATACGTACATATGTACATATGCACGTTTAACTTGTTAATTAATTTAAAATTTAATATCTAAACAGGTGGCAACCCTCTTCAAAAAAATTAAAAATAAAGCTTTCTTAAGCCCTTCTTGTTTTATACTATAATTAAAATATTAGATTTCAGTTGTGACTTTTTGTGAGTTCTATTTTGTGAGGTTATTCCCGGCCAAACCTCATAAGAACACAGCTCTTTAAAATTCACCACTTGAGGTGAAAAGTGTTTTGCTGTCAAAAGGCCATATTGTAAACTAAAAACAGCATGAAAGATGCAGGCCGAACAACAAGAATAGTAAGCAAGTTTACAAAATGGAAAATTGTTGCTGTTTAATAACTTATTTAAATTATTCTATAGGTGATCCAAGTTTGAAAGAACAACGCAGGAGAAATGCAGTACTTTTAACTTTCTGCAAGGAGCATTCGGAGCTTCAACGAGGGAAGTGCCAAGCAAATAACTCTAAATTGATGCAAAATTTAGGGACAAAAGTGGCGGTAACCCTAAATGCAATGGGAGGACCCATTCGAACTGCGGCCAAGTGGAAGGAAGTAGGTATGTAAACATTTTGTATGCCTATTTTTACATAGTTCTATATTTTCTGTCGATAATGCATTGGAAACACTAGTTGCTGCGCAGTCATGCACGCAGACTCAAAGCGCAACCGCATGTGACAGGCGCAGAACCTCTTATTCCTGACATTTCAGAGTTTGAACAACAGGAAATCGATACCTTTGGGGTGACAGCTCCTCCCTTATTTTCACATTAACAGGTCTATTCTGCACGTTACCGAAGATTTTGTAACTGGAAAATTTTATTACCAAAAAATGTTACCATTTTTCACCGCGATTCTAGGTACGTTGGTAATGCAGTGAAAAAATATTCAGCAATCCAGCTATGAAGATTTGTAGAAATACCTGTATTGCATGTTTCACGGGGCAATATTTTGTTACCAGCTTATGAGATAGTAACCAAATTTACTGGTTACAAGAAAGCACAGAATGCGAAAAAGGTTTAAAAATTGACAGACACTTTAATTACCGGTTATAAAATTTATGTTACCAGCGCAGAATAGACCTGTACTTGAAACGATCACAGAATTTAACAACTTGTTTTTGCTTTGTGAGGTTCATATGTGGTCTTCACAAATTTTCTCACAATTGTGAATTTTTTAGGTTTTGTATTTGCGCCAGGATTGGGTGAACCTCACAATAGTGAGAGAACTGACAATAGTGAGTATGGTGATTTTTTTGAGGGCGCTAGAATAGGGCTGTTTATTAATTTTAACTTTTTGAACGGGTGGCAACCTTTGAAAGTATTTTTAAAGCAAATAATTTGTTTACCACATTTGTTTGACACCCACATTGATGTAATCTAAATATTTTTTTAATTCATTAATTTTTACGTTTGAAAAGGGGCAACTCTCTATTGTCCTGAACCCTAATTGCAAACACTCCAACGGTAGGTTATTTAAGAAGTTAAACATTTTGGAGGGTGCTATGCTCAAAATTTTGGATGGAAATGACAATTGTTCCCCAAGGTGTATCACAGTCACAAAGAATATGCTCTGAGGTTTCCTCCACCAGCAACTGCAGTCTGTCTCTGTCGACAGCCCAATTTTATTGAAATGGTATCTTAACTTGCAGTGTCCTGTCAGGTAGCCAGCAAGAGTTCTAAGACCCTCCCGGCTAAGTTCAAGGAGTGTTTTTTCTTCTGTAAGGAGTTATTAATATCTTTGATTGCTTCGTTCTCTTTGACTTCTGTCAGTGGGCAGCAATCTGGAATACTTCCCAGCTCCTAGATAGTTCTGGGAGTGCATCCTTTAGGTGTACCGCAGAGAGGTTCGAGATCATGCAAGCGCATTGTGAGATAGTCAGCCCTTACGTTGCCATCAAATCTTACATGTCCCGGAATGGTTCATACGAGTTTTACTGCTGTCCACAAGCCTTGATGCCGTTAAGAGTCTAAAGCCTTCACCGCTGCCTGACTATCCGCCATAATATTTATTCTGGCCCCATTTGTCTTTATACGAAGATACAGATTTAGATTTCGAGAACTTTCGCCTGGAATATGGGTCCATTGAAAGAGATTTATTTAATCTTGGTCCAAGTACTCCATATCTTCTATCAATCGGTATCCAATACATTGGAAACCATATGCTATTCCAGGCAATAACCCACTTATCTGTGCGTAAAATTCCAGTGAAATATATCCAGCGGATTCAGCGTTAGCGACCAACCAATATATTCACACACTGAGGAAATTTTACATTTATAATCTAAGTAGGATTCTCACAATTGAATCACATCTCATAATCCCTTCCGCCCGATCCGACCTAAATACTCAATTCAAATTTAAGTCCCTCCATTCAGTTCTTTAAATGTTCAATCAATTCTTTCTCTGTGATAAAAA
>NW_023458560.1:16767747-16768565 GCF_013731165.1 Rhagoletis pomonella
GGAAAAAATATAATTTTGAAATGTTAGTTATGAAAAGTTTTAAGTAAAAAAATTAAATTAGTGATTTGGCCAGTTGCCGTTTAGCAGGCGGCTGTGGATCAACATCACTGCTTTCTCTAATATCTTGGTCATCGTCATCATCATCAGAAATGTCGATAATTTCGGCCAACAGATATTCTGGAATTTCATCTTTCGTCTTCCCCTTCTTCCTCTTTTTCCTCGTCTTCCTCTTCTTCACAGGAGTTTTATACCACCAACAAATTTCAGCGAGTATTGCATCTGGATATTTCTTTCCTCTGTACCTGAAACGAAAATAGTTTTCAATCGTTAACATGTTTAAATTGTGCACTCTGACAAAGATATTAGAAAAATCTAGGAATTCAAAATATGCACACTCTATAGTTACCTTATTTCAAATGGAAGCGCAGTTTGGTGATAACGTTCGCATTGCTCATCAGATTCAGTTGGTAACTGTTGAGCGAGTTGATCAAGATGCTGATGCAAGAGATGAATTTCGTACGACATATTAACCCCAATTTCATCGAAAGCTGCCAACATGTTTTCAACAGATTGCCTGTAGTTGTCTCTGCGTTCTTTGCCCAAAAGTCCTTTAATGACTGCTTTCAATGCGAGCCATGCATTTAATTCTCGGTCTGTCAGAAGTTGGTCAAAATCTTGACGACTCATTAGTTTCCGTATGTCGGGACCATTAACAATCCCTTCCTGAATTTTGGCGTTACTTAATCTTGGGAAAATGTCTTTTAAGCGGTTGAATACTGCTGGTCTTTTTGCGATACATTTCAAAAATTTTTTAGCAA
>NW_023458560.1:16768665-16769211 GCF_013731165.1 Rhagoletis pomonella
TAGGCCATTTCCGTCCAATGCGACTATTCCAGTTATGCTGTTTGTACTGGTTTCTTCCTTTAATACCTTCTCCGTATCGTGAATCCCAATCGCACAATCGAGGGAAAAGGAGAAGACAAAGATGAAATTCCAGAATATCTGTTGGACGAAATTATCGACCTTTCTGCTGATGGTGACGATGACCATGATATTAGAGAGAGAGAGCAGTGATGTTGATCCACAGCCGCCTGCTAAACGGCAACTGGCCAAATCATCAATTTAATTTATTTCATTTTTTTACTTAAAACTTTTCATAACTAACATTTCAAAATTATATTTTTTTCCATATTTTTATAATTCCTTTTTCAATGTTTCTTCAAAACCAACACTGAAAAAATTGGTCCATAAGAAATGAGAAGTAAATTAATATTAAGCTGGAAAACGCAAGTTTTGTATTATGATTGTTTTCTTTTCAAATGAAATTTATTGAAGAAACTGAGAAGCATATTATAGCTCAAACAGAAAGCAAAAAAGACTTAGTTTTGTGGAAAATATGTTCAAAAAGCA
>NW_023458560.1:16769311-16780845 GCF_013731165.1 Rhagoletis pomonella
TAACTAATGAATAGTTTATGATTTTCCCACACTGCTCAAATACTTGGAGGTAATGATTAAAAAGTAACGAAAAAAATAAATTATTTCGCTAACCGGCGGCATTTTGTCAGCTTCTCACGCATTATAAATGTAATATTTAAAGCATATACAAACACACATAAATACTATACATATGAATTTAGTAAGAAAAAAATCCCGTATAAACAAATTTGCCTTAACAATCAACTGTCGACCCTACACCTGAGTTTTGAGGCTTCTAACAGCGCTTTGGATGTGTGTGGGCACAGTTCTAAGACATCGGCTCAGCTACTCCACCGCCGTCCCTGTACTCTGTATATATCGCGCTGCCCGTTCGACTCAAGTCATCCTCTCTCGTCTATGATTGATGGCGCACACAAATTAACACCGGAATTACACCATATTCACATCTAAGCAGCAGCAAAATTGTTAACAACATACTCTTTGGCTATAGTAAATGCCAAGAAAAAATATTGACTGTTAACTTTCAAAACCACACCCTGAAAAAAGGCGTCTACCTTAGCAACAACAACAACAACAACAACAAGTGAAGTTATAGTGTAGAGATGAGAAAATAACTTTAAATTGAGTTAAAACAAAAAGGGGTAGCCAAGCTTTTTTGTTTGTGGCATGTACATATGTATGCATGTATGCACGTACAATTTTTCTTAGCCGACTTTCAATTAGACGTTGCCGCTAATTTACTGCGCTCATCATTATAATTAACGCAGAAAACTTAATTATAGTGCGGCGTAGAGGAAAAATAACGAATATGTTTTGTACGTTCATTAAAATTTAACACTTTCAAAATTAAGTAGTGAACGTTTTGTACTCGTATTTATGCACTCAATACGAGTACCTTCTCGCTTGAAATATGTTAAGGTTATGCACAAGATATGTAATTATTATTATGCATTTTATATACTTAAAGTTATTTGTATGCAGTTGCAGACTGTGCGGTCCTTGAATGGTGGGGAAAACTCACTCTATATATTTAAATAAAATATAGCTATTATTGTATTACATATAAAATATTTAGCACTAGTTTTAGCTTCGTAAAAATAAGGAAAAACATATTCGATCAGCTCGGGACAAAACGAGGCTATGCACATTCCTGTGATTTTGCCAATCTGATGGTGAAAAACGGAATACGTTCTGACAATCCGAACCGTAGCTGCGCTATACGTACATGGGATGAAAAAGCTACTTGCGTTTTTTTTTCGACGAGGCAGCGTCAGAAGCCAAACGCAAGCAATGTGTTTAGAATTCCGTTCTTCCGGTAGAAATTCCTACAGGAATTTGCCCATCCCTAAGTTGCCTATTTTTCTGACATAATTCATGGGCGTTTTTCCTGTCGGCCACCATTTGAAGCTCTTCGCATTCACGTACTTCGTCTTATTTCCCTTTTCAGCTCCCAATATCGATCTGCTTGCACCCGACCACTGCGCTGCCCTTTATGAAGCACCTTTTTTTCTCGCTGCGGCATAATATTCTTCGTCATACCAGTTGCTGTTTCGAGCTCGCTGAAATCCGACTATTTATTTCTTTGGCAGCGGTACGTATTGAGCAAATTGGGTTCCTAGGCTCGCATATGTCGGTTTATTGAACAGTGCTCACTGAGAGCCGATGTGAAGTCGAGTAACGAAGGTGCTTGCTATCCGTTATGATAGCAGTTTTTCGAGGTCGAGCTGGGTCAACATTTACTCCCCGAATACTGGAAATATGTCTTCCACAAATCACAACATGAACGGTTTGGTTTGCCGCCTTTTGATCAGGAACATCCAATTGGCTTGATGGATTTTATGTTGTAACCTGGCGGTGCAGACTACAATGTTTTGGGTCCCGGTAGAATCGATCGTCCTCTTTTCCGTCGAGGCTTAGTCTTAAATGAGCCACATGTTGAAGAATCTCGTTTTTATATGAATCGTCAACTCGCCAACTGAGGTAAACAGCAGTAATCGGCTACAAAATCTCTCTTCCACCACAAATCAACATCGAATTTCCATTGCCCTACATAGCAGCTTGGATTGCGTTGGTGCCAGCCTTGGTCTTAGGGATGTAAGAAAATACATCGTTGCATCGGCAACATCGATGTTTGCTATTCGATATATCGAATAAAAGCGATGTTTTCGACCTTCCGATATACATCGACATATCGATGTATTTTTTTTCGATATATCGACTTTTGTGTGCAATGTACATAATAAATATAATAAAATTATTTTGTATGCTTCCAAAATCTTCGCTCTAGTCACTATTTTAAATGAGGATTTTTCACTATTTATGCACTATTAGAATATACATTCTATTAATATTATCCAAAATGTTATTGCTACTTTATTAGTAGAAACGTTTATTGCCAATTGACCATCTACATTATGATATTAATTGATATGATATTGACACTCTAAAACCATTTGGAAATTTGGACAGATTTCAAACAGGATTTTCCAAAACTTTTTCACATAGCTTATCAGCATAAGTCCAAAGCAAGAATAGTGCAACTTTTGATTTTCGCAGACTCCACACGATAGTTTGCGTAGGTGGGTTCATACGCATGTACCAACAAAACAAGATCACCTATTCAAAGGAGCAAGAAAAAAGTATATTTCTGAGCGTTTTTGACATCGGCCTAAGAATGAAAACAAACGAAGGAAACGAAAAAGGCGCGGGAGTTGAGTGCGATTATATTGGCAATTTATCATAAAATATAATAAGTGAAACTGAATAAAAATGAAAATAAATATGGTTTTCATGATAGAAAGTGTTTTGCAAGCACAGTTCGATTTTTCAATGCCAAAGTTCTGACCACAAAAGTGCACCCACTTTTCACGCAAATTTGCGCCTCTTGGCAAACCAAACCAACGCACAAACTTGTTTAAATCACAAAGCACTTCATTTTATTTCATAAATTTGTAATAAGTCAAAATTTATAATTAAAATCGCTGCAGAAAACACATGTAATCGCTAAAAAATCACTACGAAAAGGTAGAAGACGATGTAAACAAAGCCAAAAAATATCAAAAACGCTATGAAAACTTTTTTCTGAAAATCGATTACAAATAATTCTGACAATCGCTAGGCTAAATTTCCATCGCCAAAATGCTCTAAATGAAAATCAGTGGGGCCTAAAAGCACGCAACATGGAAAAGTAACAGAAGCAATGTGTAATCAACCAAAGCTGGCAGTATGGGGGGCATGTAACTAAAATGTTGCATGTTGTTAGGCGCGGCTGCTATTCTTTTGGAGATTTTCAGCGATCACAATTAGCGATAGCGAATGTTCATGGTTCCTACGATCCGCGTGGTATCACAGAGGGACCATAATTACGGGCCTAGATGTGGTAGTGGGGTCAATGGTAAGAAATTAAACCTAATCCAACCTTCATTTGTAAAATAATTGTTACGAAGTTTGCAATATTTTTCTAAAAAGCCATCTTGTACGAATACCACTATTGCTAGTTATGCGCTTTCTATGGCCACTACGACAACCCCTCCGGTGCATATAAATCAACCAAGATGCTCAACAATAATTCAGCGCTTATTTTAACCGAGAGCAACAGCAATATGAGCTGCTGCAATGCAAATACAAAACCCTTAGTCAGCAATTTGTAAGAAAAATCACCAACTAAGGCGCGATCTTGTTGACTACAGCATTCACGCCTTAGCCTTCACAAGTGACAACAAGTACGCGCTAGATGTGGACACACAACTGTATTAATGGCACCCTATACTTACATACATATGCAGCTACATGTAGAACGCATTTAGGCCCGGTTGTTCAATGTCTGGTTATCACTACCAATACACTATCGACGATTTCGACATCATGCATGTAACATGTGATCGATAAAGCAGTAGTTGTGCTTAACCGGAGCTTCTACCTCCGATTTGTGCTAATCAGACATTGAACAACCGGCCCTTAATCGCATGCAAAAAGTTTGCAAAAGTTTACAAACTCAAAGTCTGAGTTCGATTACTAAATGGCGTTATGTTGCTGACACTCATGGGGGTCGCCTCAAAACGGGCACGATTGCATGCCTCTACATCACCAAGCGGTCGTACTGGCAACCAGTCGGCGGACGATGGACTATGGACGACAGACGACGCCCGTTAACGACACGCGTCGCATAGCAGCTAAAAACCACAAACTGCCATCATACATTCAACCCGATTGTAGATGGGATGGAACGCGGGGAGCTGCGCACAGATCACCATAATAAGCCGTGGTAACCGCAGGAGCACTGCTGCAAAAGTTACTAAATTGGTGGAGAGATGGGGGAGAAGGGATGCAGCAAGATGTATGTTTGTGGTGACTCTACAACGGCGACACTTTACAATCTGTTCATTTCGTCGTTTTTATTTTGTTTGAGACATTTTTTTTGTTTTTGGTTTGGTTGGCACGAGCAATGTGGTAAGCAAACCCACAATCAAGCAGTGCAATAATAAATATGAAACTGCAATCGGGGTAGCCTCAGGAGTTGGAGTTGATTTTTTGCGATTAATCAAGTGCGTTTTGCTTTTTCTCTTTTTTTGTGAAAAAGTCAGTGTTTACAAAAAATAACTGAATATATAAAATGAGCGAAAAACCCTCCATAAAAAAGAGCATACATACATATAAAAATATATTTTAATATTTTGTGATGTTTGGAGAATGCAGTACAATTTGCTCACTAGATTTAAGAAAAAATAATCCATTACACTTTTGTAGAGATTTTTCTTAAATTTAATTAGCCCCTTTCTTAATTAACAACGAAATATGCGTCTTCCCTGAAACCGTTGGTCGAATAAGAGCTGGTAAGTATTCATACGGAAAATTACCCTTAAAAAGTGTAGATACACTCTAAAAAATCTGTTTAAAATTGCGACTATAAGTCGAGTATATTTTTGTTTATTTTTAAAATTCTTTGGTAAATTTACACGACGAATGTTTATTTTTCTCGTTTACACATTTTCGTGTGTAAAAATCCTTTTTGTTAGCGGCTTTACGCAATTCTACGGGTGAAATAAAACAGCAGATGTGTATGTTGTAGCTTGTACACACTTTCGTAATGAATTTACGCACACCACAGCAGCTATATTACACTCTAAAAAGTCCGAAATTTAAACAAACTATTCGTTGAATAATCGAGCATGTAATTTCGCGAATAATAAGGTAGGAAATCAGTAACCTACCTGTTAGCTAGAAAATCTACACAATTTTTTTTAGAGTGTATATAAGGTACAAGTGAAGTCTCTGAATATCTAGTTAAAGTTTATCGGCTATACTCAATTCCTGCCTTTTCGTACGCGCTCCTGCACTCTAGGCAAAGAGAGAAACCCATTTGAGAAATGCGTTAACCAACCCATTTAGAGCCATAAATTTCTGTAGAAAGAGAGTTACATAGTACGGACACCCGACGTATTTGACTTAAGGGTCCATTTAAGTCTGCACGCATCTAGAATGTCCGATTTTTTATGGGGAAGATGCATCTGCTCAGCTGATTCATACTTCCTGAGAGAAAAGGCTAGGGAGACCAGTTTATTTTTAAGCAAAATAAGGACTGTAAACAAAAAAATTTTCCATCTTAGCCCTGAAAAAGCTCGGCAGTCTAATAGAAATGGTTGAGATCTTTCCGCCTAATTATTCTCTTGACAGATGATGCAAAAAGGATCTGAAGATTTCTAATCTTACCGCATAAATAACGATCACACAATGTCCTGCCAAACCCCCACCAATAGCGAGAGCTAAGGCTTAGTAAGGGTAAGGAGTTCCTTTGACCGTCCCCCGTCTACACCAGGCCAGAAGGATCTTGCAATTTCGCATGCCCTAGTTTTGCCGCAGCGAGCGCTGGTGGAAGTGCACATGTGGACCACCCGCCGCAGAGTCAACCGCAGACAGTACAGAGGCGTAATCATCTCCTCCATATCCAATAATACCGTTTCATGGGTGGCTTACCTTGCGAGATCATCAGCCATGCACTTTCCCGCAATGTCTCTGTGCCCCGGCACCCAAATGCGCGCGTTATTAAAGGGACGACATCAAAGCTCCAGAAATCCAGAATATTCAGCTTTCGAGCCGATTAACCCACGGGTTTCCCTGAGCCTTGTTGCAGTTCGTGCTGCGCAAAATTCTGCCTGTAATATCCACATGTGTAATGTTCAACAAGACGTTAGGCGCCAGTGTAGATGTGGTTCCAATGTCCCACTAATGCCGATTAGGGCAATCCGCTATTCACGTTCCAGCTGTAGTCCTCTCTAGTGAGTTCCACCAGACAAGGGCTCCGTAAAACAAAAAAGGCTTAACTTTGGTTTCAAAGAGCTACAGACGAACATCACCGATCAAGAAGAGAGGCACATCGGGGACCTTGTACTTTCTAGTAAACAAGACCAGTTCCCTCTTGCTGGGGATTGGCCGCCCACCTAGTTAGCAAGTTCAGGTAATCTTGAGTCAAATAAAAATGGGTATCTAAATATCTTTCTCTAGCCATAGTTGCCAGATCATCTGCATAGGAGATCACCCGACAGCCCAAATTCTCCAGTCATTTACAACCGCAATTCAGATCAGAGGCAAAAATAACCTAAGTTTTTACAGTCAAAAAAGTTTGGCTACCTGGACATGAGAGCATATCAGTAAATGCGTAGGCTTACGAATTCGCTGGGCAGGGCTCAAATGGTCTACTTATTAGGTTTGTCTGCGTATTAGTTGAATCCCAGTATTGCGACACTTTTCATTGCAGACGATCTAAGATTACCTCCCCAAATAGCAAAAAAACTGTCCAGCACTTATCTGTTCTCCCAACCTTAAAGATTGTATGCTACTTGTCGCTATTTATTTGTATGGTAAACACATACATATATATACATATGTATAGCTTACAATTTGTGTAGGAAAGGGGGATCGTCTATAAATCCCAATGGAACTACAATCATAACTTTCACAAGGAAAAGAAAGGTATGCTTTCCACGTCTAAACATAAATGCGAATGTGATTCTCGTAAGGAAGAGGTCAACTCTATCTAGGCATAACCCTGGATAGGAAACTCAATTGCGACTCATATCTCAACTCAATTATCAACGAAATCATTGTTTAAAACTAAACAGCTCGTCGGAAAAACATGGTGGTTAAATCCTAGAATGACTTTCTGGGTTATGGGTGGAAAAAGACCATTTAAATACCAGCCATTAAAAATTGTGCAAAATCCAGCGACTGGAATGACTGCCTGTAACAGAGGCAATGAAAACAACACCCACCATTGGCGGATCCACTGGGGGTATTTTAATATGGTGCATATGTATGTATAAAACACCCCCCATGGATCCGCCACTGACTGACACGTAGTTTAAGCCTGGTCATGAGGGCTATAACGGCAATGAAAAAGCGGACTTCCAAGCTAAAAGAGGGGCATACCCACATTTTTGGGCCTAGCCCATTTCTTGGATTCAACAACAACGATAACATGAGGGACCTCATGAAGTGGACAATATCCTGCACTTCTAGCCATTGCAACAACTTAGAGGGACACCATCGCTCAACGAAGTTATTTTGCTTCAGCGACAAACCTAAAAATACTGACAGGCCACTATACGTGCAACAAACACACGCACATGCTTGACCTCTGTATTACAGACATTTTCAGGTTATGTATTGAAGAAGAGGAATCAATGGAACCACTCATTACCCCCTGCCTAACACTAGCTCGTCGTAGAGACAGATTTTCAAAGGACTACAACTTCGGCGATATCGACCCAATGCAGATTTCGCAGCAGAGGTTAATAAAATTTTAGGGAGCACAATATATCAAATCTGGTCGCGGTGCAATGAGCCTGAAAACCTACCCCTGCGTCATCATAACCATGACCATGTAGGTTAGGTTTGTCAGCGCCTTCCTCTCTTGTCTGCAGGATGAATTTGCCGAGGCTCAGATTACAAATACTCAACAATGTTTTATTGAAAATAGTAGTTCTCTACCACTCTCTGGAACCAAACTTTTCCTACAAGAAAAAAACTGCATTTTTTAATCATTCCCTAAAATCCTTATTTGACAGTCATTACATGACTAAAAAATTCTTTTTAATTTCTTCGCTGATGCTGCCGATGGCGATTGGTGTGGCATGAAAATCTGCGTCACCAACCAACCAGTCTTTCACTGACTCTTCCGGGTAATTAAGTGGCGTCTGTGAGTTTCACCACCCATCGACCGGCTTAAGTGTAGATTTCGAAATTCACTCGCACACAAAAGTAAAAAAGCTAAGCCAAATAAAAAATTAGATGCAACAAACATAGCAGCCAAGAACAGTAACGACCAAGACTATATCATAATACTCGTAGCAAGTAAGTTGGCGGCTTTGCTGCTAATCTGCCACTTTGATTGCAGCTCAGCCGTTTAAGCGTCCAACTTCCAGACAGCTATCAACAACGCCAAAGCTACGTACAGACATACGTACAGAGTAGCAGCAGTGCTTGTGTGGCAAGTTTTTGAACAAGGCTAGGACAGAAGCCACACGGCCTCAACAGCGCGAGTGAGCTTGTAAATAAAACCAAAGGAGATGATAAATTAAGCTCGGAACACTTTGACGACTGCAACTTCACGACGTAACGACAGCGACATCATTTTGTCGACAAATGTCGCCTTGAAGCCAGCTTCTTAAACATTTTGAAGACCTCAGCGACATAGCAAATAGCTGATATTAAAGTTTTACATTTTGGTATATTTATTTCACAAATTGTGTATTTTTATTTAAGTAAATAAGAAAAACATGAACAATCAAGAATATGTGATTAATTTTGCGACAATTTAACTTTGCAGCACTACATCTACTCATTGTCGCCGGCAAAATTAGAAATAGATTTAATTTGGCGACGTCGACAATTGCAGTCCTGCAGCCAAGATGTCGTGCTGTCGTCAAAATAATTGTGTCCGTAAGAACGTGTGTATTTAAAATTTGACAGATGCTGCTTGTCGCTTGCCGTCGTCAAAGTGTTCCGAGCTTTAGGCGTCAACCTTCTTTATAAGTCCCGCTTATGAGCTGCATTCGTACTTGTTGTCGTATTTTTGATTTTTTTTTTTGATTTTATGAAGTATGGTTAATTTCATGACTGAATATGTGTGTGGCATTCGTTGAACGGTGGTTGTACAGGAAAGATCTAAAAAAATAATCGTAATTTTTTTTTCGTAAATCGTGCTTTATTAATAAAATCAAGTACAATACTTACAATAATGGCGCTTTGCATACAACAATTTGGGTGTAACACTTCTTTGGCTTTCGCGAAAGTGAATGAAGTTGTTAGTTTTTCCCTTTGAATGTGCACAGATTATCACTGAGTACGTGTTAAAATGATTGCAGTTTCGTGATCTTAATTAATTGCATTAGTGCAGCAAATGAGCCATGCATAAGGCAGATTTGTAAATATTTGTTTAGTAACAATAAGGCATTCTGGTTTTTTGGTATTTAAAAAAAAACACAACAGCCACCTCGTTAACCTTTGTCTCTTCTTCCGCTGTTATTTCCGCTGCTTACCACCTGATGGCATGAATACGTTTGAACATTTAGAAAATAAAGTGGTCAACAGAAAATAAAATTTGAAATAGAAGGCACCTCAGTAATTTTTTATTTTAGTGGAGGATCTTTTACGTTCTTATATTAATCCAGTTGGCTTGACATAAATCTCTGGATTTCACTGCTTTGAAAGGGTCCTTTATCAGCCTCAAGCTGCGTCCTACGAAATCTTCCATGGCACATAGCACACCTCTGGAAGGGCTTTACATGCACTCAAAATAAAATTTCGTAAAAGTTCTATGAAAAACTTTCGTAGTTTTGGTTTTTGTACAATGTACGAAACTTTCGTTCATAATACGAACACATTTTTCACAACGAAACAAGATTTTACGAACCATACGTAAATATAACGAAAGGACTTTCGTAAGGCATTTTTTCAGTACAATATACGAAATCTTACGTTTATTTTACGAAACACATTCGTAAAGCCCTGAACAAATCTCTGTACGAATAATTTTGTATATTGTAGGAAGGCATTCGTAATATTTACGTATGGTTTTAAAATTTACGAAATCTACATCTCTGTATTCGTACAATTTAGTTAATACTTTCGCATAAAGTACTAATGCAGAAATTTTTTTTTTAAATTCGTACAACATACGAATAATTTTGTACAATATACTCAATTACCGGCAGTTTAATATTTCATCATATTTTTATGTATCGCGTGTCGTTGCGGAATTACTAGTTGGTTGCTGTGAGACGTATAATATATAATTTTAAACGTTTTAAAAAGGGATTTGCTGGATAAAAAACAATACAAAATTAAATATTAAAGCTGTGGATATACTATCCTTTTAAGCATACAATTTTTTAACATCGCCTACGCTGCGCCTTGCGCTGCAATGTGGGACTTGATAAGTAGGCAATTTCATCAGTTACCTATCAACGGCAAGCCTAAGCCAGGAGCACTACTTGATGTAATTAAAAGTAAGTACATATGTATATGACTTTTCACTGAAACTTGCTTTTCAGACGCCTTATAATTTTCCTTTAATTTATAGTCGTCAAGGAAACAAACATCGATGAAGCTGCGAATCTGTCAAGTGCCTGTACATAAAAATATTATAATGTTTAAGGAAGTAAAACCAGTATTTTTTATATTCTTTCATATTTTATATCTTCTTATATTTAGTTTTGTTGAGTCTCATAGTTTCACACTTTTGAATGAAGCTTAAGCAATGAAAAAATATTTAGTACAGAACCTATTCGTATGCATATAAATAAAAGACTTAAGTTTTATTATAGGTAAAATAACCTTTTTTATTAATTCTAAACTACAGTGTAGTCAGAAAATTCTTCTTCCTCTTTCGTAGAACGTATAATTGCTTTTATTATTAACACTATAAAAACATGACTAAAATTTCACTGTGTAACAAATTCAGGTTAGCAAAAGTTAGGTCGATTCTGAGAGTGAGGGGTGAAAATAGAGGCTAAATTAGAAGACCCGTATCGCGGCGTTTGTTTATGTTAGTTCGAATTTTTTTTTAATCGACCTTCGAACTTTGCAGTCAAATGCCGATTTTCAGCATATTGTTTATATGGTTTTTTGGCTATTACTCGTCGACTAATTGATATTTTTTCAATCTGTTAAAGCCAAATTATTGCTAGAGACCTGTGCAACAATTAAAATTAAAAAAAAAAATTGATTTAGAAAATGTTTGTAGTGCTTATGAAGCAAAATGTTGGAAATTTTTTTCTTTTTCATGCATTTTGAACATATTTTCCACAAAACTAAGTCTTTTTTGCTTTCTGTTTGATCTATAATATGCTTCTCAGTTTCTTCAATAAATTTCATTTGAAAAGAAAACAATCATAATACAAAACTTGCGTTTTCCAGCTTAATATTAATTTACTTCTCATTTCTTATGTACCAATTTTTTCAGTGTTGGTTTTGAAGAAACATTGAAAAAGAAATTATAAAAATATGTGTAAAACCCCGGGCGTCGCAAGATTCGCAATTGGACGCACCAGTGT
>NW_023458560.1:16780945-16782164 GCF_013731165.1 Rhagoletis pomonella
CGGTTCACCAAAAGTACGAAAAACTATTTAGGCTGAAGGCCTAAACAATATGGAAAAAAATATAATTTTGAAATGTTAGTTATGAAAAGTTTTAAGTAAAAAAATTTAATTAATTAAATCAATGATTTGGCCAGTTGCCGTTTAGCAGGCGGCTGTGGATCAACATCACTGCTCTCTCTAATATCTTGGTCATCGTCATCATCATCAGAATGGTCGATAATTTCGTCCAACAGATATTCTGGAATTTCATCTTTGTCTTCCCCTTCTTCCTCTTTTTCCTCGATTGTGCGATTGGGATTCACGATACGGAGAAGGTATTAAAGGAAGAAACCAGTACAAACAGCATAACTGGAATAGTCGCATTGGACGGAAATGGCCTAAAGACAATAGGCTACACGAAAGTCTTGTTCCTGAAATGAAAATTTTGTTGCCGTTGCTCCACATTAAACATATGGTTCCTAGGTTCACAATCTCGGTTCAAGTATGCCTATCCCGGTAGATGCATCAGTAAATGAGCCATCTGTATACCAAGTTATCATATCAGACATACCAGCCCAACTTGATTTATATCTAGGGTCAGTTTTAAACTCTTTTGTAGAACCGTTTTAGAAGAACTTGAGCTTAGCCTGGCTAATGTTGGACAATCACACTTACATAATTTGCTCCGACGTCTCCTCGTATTCAAAGCAAAGACGGCTATACGACTCCATGGAAAGACTAATCCAGTGAATGTAAGCGGTCAGGTGATTCTGACCGGTTACGTAACCACTAATCTACTTAATGCTGGCTCTATTATTTCTTGCCTAGCAAAAGCAAAAAAAATTGTGGCCCGTCAAATGCTCCCTACCTCTCTCCACGACAACATGTGTTCTGAGTATACCCACGTTTCGATTATGAGTCTCGAGAGGACCAACTGAGTTCACAAAACGTTTCTGGCTCACAAGTACAAACGATGAGCCTTCCCTAGCGAATTCGTCCACGACCTCTTTACCTACGATTCCACAGTGTCCTGCTGTTGCTGTCAATAGTTGGAGAGCGTCATAGCACCTCTTGACGAATCTAGTCTGAAAAGATAGCTAGAAAGGCGCCTTTTAAATTTTTTTCAAGGTTCCGTCTGACAAAAATTGAGATTGCTTGACAAAACGTTGAAATTATCCACTGCAAGCCAGGTCAAAAAAAAACCTGCATCTGCTCCGCCTTTCGTCTTTGATGCGTCTAT